>NC_135645.1:13821136-14130454 GCF_053574225.1 Canis aureus
GCCCAGCGCAATAAAATAGGTGATTATCCAAGGGCTCATATATCACTTGGTGTTTACCCTTATTATAGTACCTACTGCATTGTTTGGTAATTAACCATTTTATGCTGTCATGTTTCTCAACCATAGGAGATGTCATTTACACTGTGGTGTATTTTCAATTTTCCTCAACTGATGTGATCCCCTTGAAACCCCTAGTTACCACTGTATTCCTAATACCTTGCACAACTTCTGGAATAAGATAGGCAGTAGATAGATGTTTTCTAAAGAGAGGAAAAATTGTAGATGCCACTGTATATAGTATTTCTTACTCTCCCAGCTCTGGCCCCACAAATTCTCCCCACTTTCTTAGCTGTTTGATGTCTTAGGAGCTAATATGGTTTGACAGCACAATCTGATCGTGCAGGCACAGGCGGTTTAGGTGACAGAAAATAACGATTTGACCAAATTTGAAGCAGTGGCTGTGTACAGACAGTTTTGGTCCCTCAGATTGGGGCCTTTGATATTAAACACAGAAATGCTGATAGTTATCTCCGTCAAGAATGACCAATTCATAAAGTTACCATGCAGCATTCTGAAAAATAAACAGAAATGTTTAAATATACAAAGCAAGAAAAAATGTTTTATGGACGCAGAAAAACAACTTACAAGTGCATAACATGGGGGCGCCTGGGCGGCTCTGTCGTTTAAGTACCTGTCTTCAGCTCAAGTCATGATCCATGAGTCCAGGGATAGAGCCTGAGTCAGGCTCCCTGCTCAGTGGGGAGTCTGCTTCTCCCTCTCCCTCTGCCCCTAGCCCCACTCATGCTCACTCTCACTCTCTCAAATAAATAAAATCTTTTTTAAAAAAATACATAACATGCAGTTGTTAAAACTTATAAAACTATACTCCACAAAAAAGAATTTTACTGTATACAAATTTTTTTACAAATCAGTTATGGTGAGGGAGGCTCTACAATGTAATACAAATTGTAACAACTGAACCTAAATATAACAAACTAATACAATGATAATGTAGAAGAACTAACCCAAGTTTCTCTGGAAAACAGTATTTGACTACATATTATAAGGCCAAAAGAAAAACAAATACACAAAAAAGGTATTTTAGTAAATTTCTTTTCTTTTTTTAAAGAAAGATTTTATTTATTTGAAAGAGAGAGGGACAAGAGAGAGCATAACCATGGAGCAGGGAGAAGGAGAAGCAGGCTCCCCTGCTGAGCAGGGAGCCAGAAATGGGGCTCGATTCCAGGACTTTGGGATCATGACCCGAGCCAAAGGCAAAAGCTTAACGGACTGAGCCACCCAGATGCCCCAGTAAATTTATTTCTCAAAGGGATATGGATTAGCAATTCTGAAACTACTTTGTGTATATAGTAAGGGTGAACAAATAAGCACATTGTGGAAATGTAGAATGTATGCAGAAATAAATACATTGTAGAAATGTAAAATTTCATTGTAGAAATGAAAGCCAGGCTTTTCAAAGTCAGAGGAAGAAGTTACAAATAAGGAAAAGGGAAATATTAGAATGAAGGCTGTGTGTTAAATAAGAGTCAGAGGTAGCAGTATGAACTCATGGTTTTAAATATATATATACAGAGAAAAGTACACAGAAATAAACATAGATGTGTATAGGCACCAAGTACACTCCTTGTATTCACACATACATTTCCTAGCTCTATCTGCTGAGAGGGCCCAAAAGCAATGACATTCCAGCAATAGTGTGCATACCCAGCACTCAAATTGTGATTTCTATATACCATTCTTCAGTAAAAGGAATTAGAAATTCTTCAAAAAGTATTTGATTCTAGGGCTAGGACATTTGGAAAAATACAAGATCAGCCAGGAATATCTTCTGTTGTCAACAAAGGAAGGAAGTACTCAATAAAGGGCTGGAGTATACAGAAAGGGCAGAGAAGCCAACCTGCAGCTAAAGCTGGCTACAATTTCAGCAATAAAGTAACTAGCAGTTTTATTGGATTATAACCAATAGACCAAAATAAGTATACCTGAATCCATACTGATATAAGTAACTGAATGAATGAATGAATGAATGAATGAATAAAATAGAATAAAAGCAGAAACTCCTCATTATAGAATAATTCCAAATAATAAATGAGAAGGAGTTAGGAAAACAGAAAATCTTTATTAGAACATCACATTAATATTCTTTAGGGTGCTACAATCAGTGGGCAAAAGGTATTTTCATAGTCTCAAAATATCACCCCAAGATATTAATCACAAAACTTTTAACTGCCTTTACTTTGAACAAAGAGAGTAGATACCGCCTCAACAAAGTGATTCATGTTGACATCACTAATAATAAGATATATTAATACTATGTCCCCCTAGTATGATACATTGAGAAAAACATATCACTTCTGTGCTATTCTTGCCCCAAAATGGAAAGCATCAGACAAACTGAAATTGAGAGACAATCTACAAAATAACGAATACTCTTCAAAAGTGTCAAGATCAAGAAAAAAGGAAATGTTACAGACTGAGAGCCAATGAGACATGACAACTGAATGTAAGATGGGACACCAAATTGAGTTCTATAACAGAAAAATATAGTAGTGGAAAAACTGATGAAATCTAAGTAAGTTCATAGTTAAGTTATTTTGAGAGTCAATAAAGATATTACAGGTGAAAATACTTCTCAAAGGGTAAAACACTTTACAAATATTAATTTTAATTTCACTGTCCCAACACAATGAAATATATGGCATTTTTTAAATATAAAAAAAACCCACAAGGCACAAATTTTTAGAAACAGATAATTTTTGTAAAGTGGTCACTTTTTTAAAAAAACCTAAAACATATTTTTTTCAGCACTTAGCTATGTAGTCAGATGTGAGATGTAACAATTCTTTTCTATAGCTTCTTTAGCAATGAGCCCAGTCTGGTTGCCAGGACCATAAAAACAGAAGGCTGTTGATCATTAGTCTGTGTAAAACAGAGCACTTGGGCATCTCACATGGAACTCGCTTTTTAACTTGTTTCAAGAGGTGGCGCACAGAACTGAAAAGGGTATTGTATGCCTGAATGAGTGCACCAAAACACCAGGCCAGACTGGGGTGTGGGCACCCACTTATGTGTGCAACTGCCTTTTTACCTAATTAATCCTCTCCTTGCAAGCCTGAACGGGGCCTGTGAACTTCACATTCCACTGGTAACTGGAACTCTGGGTCCTACAAAACCTGGAGGCTTTAATGGAACATTATTTGTTCAGGGCCCTTGAAGCAATGATATCTAATGGAGCAGAAGCAAAGAGAAAATGCCCTGAGCTTTAGTAAGAACAGTTGATTTCCATCACAGACCTGGCCCTGTCACTCCCCTGCTTAGAAACCCTGGAGGGCTCCCTTCCTGGATGGAGTCCAAACTCTTCTGAACCAACCCTGGTCTCATCTTTCCACACACTCTTGCCACTCCCACCTTCTCCCCACCCCTCCCAAATCTCTAGGCTTGTGCTTCTCAAAATGTGGCTTACAGACTACCTGTAAGAAATAAGCTGATGGTATTTGTTTAAAATACAGATATCCTTGTCGGACCTCAGGGCCACTAAATCAGAAATTTCTGAGTGTAGAGACCTCAGGACTCAGTATGTTAAAACTAACTCCTCCAGCAATTCTTATAAACACAGAGTTTGGAGATACTGGTCTAGCCATATATAAACTGCCTGTTCCTTGAATTCAGCATACACTTTATTTCTCAGTCCCTGTGCTTTGCTCTTCTTTTCCTCTCCATAAACTTACTAAAGCTTCCTTTATTGAGTACTTTTGGTACGCTAAACACAGCCTGTACATTAAAGCTTCAAGGCCTAACTCATGTTTATGGATTATCTGATGCCTTTCCTGATCCCTTTCAAGCAATCAACAGAATTAACTGAGTATCTACTAAGCATCAGGTTCAACGTGCAAAAAAGGAAATAGATATGAACTAGATTCAGTCTCTGTCCTCAAGATGCTCAGTCAGAGTAACGGAGATCTTGTGTCTCTGTGTCCCAGAACCGCAGCACTGGAAGAGATTGAAGTGGCAGCCAGTCCAGATGGGGAGGCTCTTTATGGCATTAAGATGCACAGGCACCATAATAACTGTAGTTCATTGTGTGCCAAGCCAGCAGTGCTTTTCTTTCTAAAATGTCTATTACAAAAGGAATGCTAACGTGCTTTTCTAAGACGTTTGATTTGGCTACAAGTTTTACAGAAGTAATACTGAGGTTCTGATGTATTCCATTTCCTTCTCTACGTCTTAGAGAAAGCTTATGGCAGAACCAAGTATACAAGAACTCCAAGTGTGTGTTAGCATGGGGTGCACACAAAATAGGTCCTCACTAAATGTGCACCGAGTGAATGAATGAATCAGTGAGTGATCAATCTGCTTTATAATCTTCTAAAAATAATAAACCACCTCTGACAGCACTAGCCTGCAGCATGAGTCTCTGCTCTAATACTGAATATCCCTCACATTCTGGAACTTTGAGTTTACCCTCCCTTTTTTTCAGTCCTTTGTTCTCTTTTCAGATCTTTAGCTTTAATTTGTCAAAACTGTATTTCCCTCTATTTTTGTGAATTAATTTTTTTCTTCCTAGGTCTGTCACTTGGTACTTTCAAAGTTTCTTCTCCTCTCACTTTATTTCCCTCCCCCTTCTCTCCACCTCCCTCCCTGTGTCCCACATCCTGAGTGTGAAGGCAGGCAGGATTAATCTAGCCAGGAACATGATGTCTGAAAGCCATGACAGATGCACTAAAGTGTTTAGCGGTGATAAAAGGCAGCTCTGATGGGCTCTGTCAGGAATCCCTCAGGAACACGGAGGGAAATATTTGCTAACCCCTCTCCTGGCTCCAGGCCACCAGGCCTCACAACAGGATCATACCTAGAAAAGTCGAGGGAGAAAAGTGGTAAAACAAGAAAGTCTCCTTCCCCTCTTGGCACCCCACTCAAGAGACTTTTAACTAGAACCCAAATTCTCCTTTCTTCATCTTAAAGGCCCTGGCTTAAAACTGTGAGTGGCCACAAACTTTGATTTAAACCTTGGGTAGCTGAAAGAATACTGTAAGGCATTGGGACAGAAAACCATATAACCTACTTCTGGCTTGCAAAAAGAAAAGATGAGTGATAGTGAACAAGATCCCTTTAGTGCTGTGTTTAATCCAACATCCATGCTGTGTGTGTGTGTGTGTGTGTGTACACAAAACACACAAGCATGCCTGTGCATTTAACTTCTATTTCCCCTCCAAGTACATTCAAGTAATAATTTCTGAACTCTTATTATATGCCAGTCACTCTGGTTGGTTATAGAGAAACAGGGCAAATAAGGCAGGTCTTTGCCCTCAGGAAGCTCAAAATGCCTTTGGTAACAGATGCTCTAAAAGAGGCTTAGCCAGTGTTCTGGGAGAGTCCAGAATTTGGGGAGTTGGGAGAAAGGCATGGGGACAGAATAAAAAAGAAATGAAATCTTCCAGAAAGTGGTAGCATCTTAGGTAGTAACCTGGGAGGTTAGCTTTGGTAAATCAAGGAAAAAGAAGAAAAAGACTTCCAGCTATAGAGATGGGAAGTAGGAACATTCTAGGAGGAAAAAGCAATCTGATAAGTGGCATATCAGCAATCTGATAAGTGCTCAGGGAACAGATTAATAGGAAATTTCAATGCTAGCAAAATTTTAGGTTTTGTTTTGCAGTCAATAGAGACCACTAAAGAGCCTTTCCTTTTGAGCAGGAAAGTGACATAATTTATGTTTTATAGAAAATCAAGTTAGAATGACTCGTTAAGTAGTTACTGTAACACCCTAAGTGTGATACAGCAAGAGTCAGAACTGGATAATAGAAATGGGAATTAAAAGAATAGGAAAATATGATATTAGTTTCTAACTAATTGTGGCTTTAGAGAGTAATGATATTAAGACAGAAAACTTTGGTTCAGAATGGTTGACTGGTCATGTACATTTATGTCTTTACTCCTAAGAATATATTAAATGATACTGAAAAAATAATAAAGTTATTAATACTCTTTAACCAAGATGGAAAGTGGGGGCATTTGGGCACAACAGATTTCAAATATTTATGGAAGACTAAAAGCAGATAAAAGAGTAGTGACCGGTGAAGCAGTGTGGAAGAAGCAGACCTGAGAATATACACAGAGAAAAGTTGGTCTGTCTATAGAGCCCTGGAGAAACTCAAGAGCTGAAGAGGCCAAAGCCTAAGTATAGGGAGAAAAAGCAAGAGTCTAGAGACATGACAGTCAACTTTCAACATATCCCCACTAACTGTGTACAAAAGTGCCAGGCAGTCAGGCACCAACAAATGGAAGGAGGGATAAATCTACTCTAAAGAAACAGAACAAACTATTTGGGAAAAGCTAAGGGAACTATTATGGAAGTTGACACCTCTGGCATTTAGGGAATCTCAAAACATAATGGCCTGTTTACTCTCTCCTCACCACTGGTGTGAACAGCCTCTTTTGATCTGTTCTACCTGCATACACAGAGCTCACAACCTGTCTGCCTGCTGCCTTATATGTAAGTGAGGAAATAAACATCTTAAAATATGAATAAGAAACATGGAGATAAACTAAAAGGAAAAGAGTAGAAGTAGGAAAAAATACAGAGAATGAAAACAGAACTGTAACAAGAAGGTACAAGTTTTGCTTTATTAATGCCATGGTTCTCAAATCATTCTAAGAATACAATAATTTGTAATAGCTTAAGTCAGATAAGAGTAGGATAGTATTTAGAAACACTTAAAACTATGGATACCTGAAATATCAATAATAATAATAATAATAAATTTATCTTCTAGGTTAGAAAGTAAAATACAGAGGAAATCTCATAGAAAGTAAAATTTAAAAGACAAACATATATAAGAGATGAGAAAAAAGACAAAACATCACTCCAGTTGTTCTAATATCTGATTAATAGAAAGATAAAATTAAGAAACAGGAAAAAGAAAAATTATAAAAGAAAAAATTTCACAGAACAGTAGGACATAAGTCCTCATATTTAAAAGTCCCATTAAGGGATGCCTCAGGGGCTCAGTCAGTTAAGTGTCTGCCTTTAGCTCAGGTCATGATCCTAGGGTCCCAGGACAGAGCCCTGCATTAGGTTCTCTATTCAGTGAAGAGTCCGCCCTCTCCCTCTCCTCCTGCCAGCTGCTCTCCCTGCCTGTGCGTTCTGTCAAATAAATAAAATCTTAAAAAAAAAAAAAAGTTTTAAAAGTCCCATTAAGTACCAAGCATAGTGAGTGAAAAAGATGCTTGCCTAGACATCTATTTGTAAACTTTTAGAACATCAAGGTGAAACAGAAGTTCCAAAAGCTTCCAAGGAATAGAAATTGAATACTTAGGGATGCCTGGGTAGCTCAGGAGTTGAGCATCTATCTGCCTTCAGCTCAGGGTGTGATCCTGGGTCCAGGGATAGAGTCCTACATCAGGCTCCCTATGAGGAGTCTGCTTCTCTCTCTGCCTATGTCTCTGCCTCTCTCTGTGTCTCTCATGAATAAATAAATAAAATCTTTTAAAAAAATTGAATATTTATAAAAAACTAGAATCATACATGGGATAGAAAACGTATTCAAAGAAATAACAGCTGAACGCTTCCTTAATATAGGGAAGGAAAGACACGTCTAGTTTAGGAAGCAGAGTCCCAAACAAGGTGAACCCAAAGAGGCCTACACCATGACACATAACAATTAAAATGTCAAACATTAAAGATAAAGAGAGAATTTTAAAAGCAGCAAAAGATGAGCAAAAAGTTACATATAAGAGAAACAGCATAAGGTTATCAGCTGACTTTTCAGCAGAAACTGCAGGCCATAAGAGAGTGACATGCTATATTCAAAGTATAGAAAGGTAAAAACTTACAATCAAGACTACTCTACCTTAATAAAATCTTAAGAAAAAAAAAAAAAAAAAAGGAATACTCTACCTGGCAAGATTATCATTCCAAATAGAGAAATAAAGGACTTCCCAGAATAACAACAACAAAAAATTAAAGGAGTTTACCACCACTAAACTGACCTTAGAAGAAATGTTAAAGCAACTTCTTTAAATGAAAAAGAAAAGGCCATAATCACACATAAGAAAATCATGAATAAAACATTGTAAAATATGACCATATATATATATACATATACACACACACACACATATATACACACACACACATATATAAAACATGAGATGAAGAGTAAAAGTGGAAATTCCTTTAGAATGTGCTTAAATTTAAGTGACCACCAACTTAATATAGACTACTATATACTTAAGATGTTATATAAAAACCTCGTGGTAACCACAAACCCAAAACCTATAATAGTTACACAAAAATAAAGAGAAAGGCAAATACAACACCACAGAAAGTCATTACAGAGAGAGCAAGAGAAGAAGAGAGGAAAAGAGAATTAACTACAAGAACATCCAGAAAACAAAGTGGCAATAAGTACACACCTATCAATAATTATTTTAAATATAGTCTAAATGTGCCAACCAGGAGACATAGGGTGATGGAATGGATGAAAAAACAAGACCCATTTATATGCTGCCTACAAAAGCCTCACTTCAGACCTAAAGACATATAGACTGAAAGAGATGGAAAAAGAAGAGCTGGAAAAAGATATCCCATGTAAATGGAAGTGAATAAAAAAGAGCTGGGGAGGCAATACTTATATCAGACAAAATAGACAGGATACAACAATTATGAATCTCTATGTGCCCAACACTGGAGCAGCAAAATGCATAAAGGAAACATTAACAGACATAAAGGAAGAAACTGACAGTAATATAATAATAGTAGGGAACTTCAATACCTCACTTACATCAATGGAGAGATCATTGAGGCAGAAAACCATTAAGGAAAAAGGTTTTTTTTTTTAAGATTTTATTTATTCATGAGAGACACACAGAGAGAGAAAGACAGAGACACAGGCAGAAACAGGCAGAGGGAGAAGCAGGCTCCATGCAGGGAGCCCGATGTGGGACTCGATCCTGGGATTCTAAGATCATACTCTGCCTGGTGAAAGGTAGGCGCTAAACCGCTGAGCCACCCAGGGACCCCAGAAACAGTATTTTTGAATGACACATTGGACCAGATGGACTTAACAGATATATACAAAACATTCCATTCAAAAACAACAGTATACACATTCTTTTCAAGTGCACATGTAACATACTCCAGGACAGATCACATGTTAGGCCACAAAACAAATCTCAATAAATTTAAGAAGACTAAAATCATATCATGCATATTTTATGACTACAACAATTTGAAACTAAAAATCAATCACAAGAAAAAGACTGGAAAAAAGAAACGTGGAGGCTAGCCAACATGTTATTGTACAATCAATAAGTAAGCAGAGAAATCATAGAAGAAACTTAAACAAACATGGAGACAAATGAAAATGAAAACACAATGGTCTAAAATCTTTGGGGTACAGTGAGAGGAGAGAGAAATATACAGCAACACAGGCATACCTCATAAAACAAGAAAATCTTGAATAAATAATTTAACCTTACATCTAAAGGAACTAGAAAAATAAAAACAAACAAAGCCCAAGATGAGTAGAAGGTAGGAAATACCATAGATCAGAGCAGAAATAAGTGACATGGATACACACACCAAATAAATAAATAAATAAATAAATAAATAAATAAATAAAACCAGGAGGTGGTTCTTTGAACTGATAAACAAAACTGATAAACCTTTATCCAACTCATTAAGAAAAAAAGAGAAAGGAGACAGGCAAATAAAATCAGAAATGAAAGAAAAGTTACTACTGCCACATCAGAAATACAAAGGATTTTAAGAAAATACTATGAAAAATAACATACTAACAAACTGGACAACCTAAGAAAATAGATAAATTCCTAGAAACACAATCTTCCAAAACTGAATCCAGAAGAAACAGAAAAGCCTAACAGACCAAGTACTAGTAATGAAATTGAATCAGTAAAAAAAAAAAAAAAAATTACTGTCCAGCACCAGATGGATTCATGAGTGAATACTACCAAATGTTAAAGAGTTAATAGCTATTCTCAAACTATTCCAAAAAATAGAAAAGGAAGGAAAACCTCCAAGTACATTCTACGAGGTCAGCATTATCCTAATACCAAAACCAGACAAAACACTACAGAACTACAGGGCAATAAAACTATAGGCCAATATTCCTGATGGAAACAAATGCAAAAATCCTCAACTAAAAATCAGCAACCCACATTCAACAATATGTTGAAAGATCATTCATGATTAAGTGAAATTTATTCCAGGGATGCAAGAATGGTTCAATACTTGCAAATCAACTAATGTTATACACCACATTAACAAAACAAAGTATAAAAATCATATGATCATCTCAATAGATGCAGAAAATGCATCTGACAAAATTCAATATCTATTCATGATAAAAAACACCTCAACAAAGTGGATTTAGAGGGAACATATACCAAAATAATAAAACCTGCATACGAAAAAGCAATAGCTAATGTCATACTCAATGGTGAAAAACTGAGAGCTTTTCCTCTAAGGTCAGGAACAAGATAGGGATGTTCACTCAGTATTTTTATTCAATAAGGCACTAGAAGTCTTAACCCCAGCCACCAGCCAAGGAAAAGAAATAAAAGGATGAAGTTAAACTGTCTCTCTCAGCAGAAGACACAATACTATATCTAGAAAACCCTAAAGACTCCATCAAAAAACTATTAGAAGTAATAAATGAATTCAGTTAAGTTGCAGGATTCAAACTTAATACCCAGAAATAGGCTGCTTCTCTATAAACTAAAAACAAAGTAGCAGAAAGAGAAATTAAGAACATAATATTATTTACAAATTGTATAAGAAATAATAAAATACCAAGGAAGAGACTTAACTAGGGATATGAAAGACCTATATTCTGAAAACTAGAAAACACTAATGAAAAAAAACTGAAGATGATACAAATAAATGGAAAGATATCCCATGCTGACAGAAGAATTTATATTGTTAAAACGTCTCTACTCCTCAAAGCAGTCTACATATTTAATGCAATTCATATCAAAATACCAACAGCATTTTTTCACAGAACTAGAAAAAATACTACTACAATTTGTATGGAATCACAAAAGACTCTGAATAGCCAAGGGAATCTTGAGAGAGAAGAACAAAGCTGGAAGAATCACAATTTCAGATTTCAGAATATTCAACAAAACTGTAGTCCTCAAAACAGTAGGATACTGGTACAAAAAATAGACATATAGATCAAATGAACAGAAGAGAGGCCCCAGAAATAAACCCTCACTTACATGGTCAAGTATTCCATGACAAAGGAGGCAAGAACACAGAATGAGGATAAAACAGTCTCTTCAACAAATAGTGCTAAGAAAACTGGACAGCTACATGCAGAAGAATGAAATTGACCACACCATACACAAAAATGAACTCAAAATGAACCAGAGACCTAAATGTGATACCTGAAACCATAACACTCTTAGAAGAAAAATTGGAGGCAATTTCTTTGACATTGGCTTTTTTTTCTAGATATGTTTCCTAAAGCAAGAAAAACAAAAGCAAAAATAAACTATTGGGACTAGTCCAAAATAAAAAGCTTTTGCACAGTGAAGGAAACCATCAACAAAACAGAGAGGCCATCTACTGAATAGGAGAAGTTATCTGCAAATTATACATCTGATAATGTGTTAATATCCAAAATATATAAGGAACTTATACAACTCAACACCAAAAAACCCAAATATGATTAAAATAGCCAGAGGACCTGAATAGACATTTTTCCAAAGACATATAAATGGCCAATAGACATGTGAAAAGATGCTCAACATCACTCATCATCAGGGAAGTGCAAATCAAAACCACAATTAGGTGTCATCATACACTTGTCAGAATGGCTAGAATCATAAAGACAAGAAATAACAAGTGTTGGTGAGGAGACGGAGACAAAGGAACCCTCATGCACTGTTGGTAGGAATGCAAATGGGTGCAGTCACTGTGAAAAACAGTATGGAGGTTCCTCAAAAAAATTCAGAATAGAACAACCATTTGATCCAGTAATTCCACTACTGGGTATTAACCCAAAGAAAACAAAAACACTAATTTGAAAAGATATACATACACACCCCTATGTTTATTGTAGCATTATTTATAACAGCTTATAGAAGCAACCCAAGTGCCCATCCATAGATGAATAAAGAGATGGTATATTTACACAATGGAATATTACTCAGACATTAAAAAGAGTAAGATCTTGCCATTTCCAACAACATGGATAGAGCTAGAGAATATTATGCTAAGTGAAATAAGTCAAAGACAAATACCATATGACTTCACTTACATGTGGAATCTAAAAAACAAAACAGACAAATCATAAACCAACAAAAAGCAGAGTCAGAGTCAGACCCATAAATACAGGGAACAAAAAGATGGCTGCCAGAGGAGGTGAGGGGATGGGCAAAGTTGGTGAAGGGGATTGGGAGAAACAGGCTTCCAGTTATGGAGTGACTAAGTCACGGAGATGAAAGGTCCAGCATAAGGAATATAGCCAGCAGTGTCATAATAGTGTTGTATGGTGACAGATCATAGCTATACTTTTGGTGAGAGTAACATATAAAATTGTTGAATCATGTTGTACATCTGAAACTAATGTAACATTGTGTGTCAATGATACAAAAAAATGAGCATCAGATTAGAATCAGCATCAGATCTCTTTTTTTTTTTAGCATCAGATCTCTTAACAGAAATCATCCAAATACAATATACAGCAATGCCTTCAGATTATGAGAAAGATTGTTTTTAACTTGTTCTACACCTTACCAGACTATCAATTAAGTATGAAGGTTAAATAGAGACATTTTCTGATCCAAAAAACCAAAAAATTTAACTCCTGTATACTTTTACATACAATGTTATTTGAGGAGAGAGAAAGGAATATATGGTACTCAGAAAACAATGGATCCAAACTACATCAGTGAAGTCCCAGTACGACAGCTATGTAGTAGATTTAAAAAGCAGCCAGCCTAAATTAGAGCAGGAGGACATATCTAGAAGAAATACCTTCCAAGAAAAAAAAAAGTGGGTGGTATCAGAAGTAATGCTAAAATGAAGAGGTTTTGCTAAATGCAACTTTAACAGAGGCAAATAAAAAAGAGGGAAATCCCCCAACAAAGGCATTTAGAAACTCCAGAGAAAAATCAAACAACTAAAAAAGTAAGGCAATTTAATCATTGTGAGGCACTTAGGACTACAGTTAATAATTATTACATAGCCATAATACTGTTAATATAGCTTATTGATTTAAAATCTTTAGGGTCAGTCCTCATATAAAGGATAGAAGACAATGTTGGCTGAAGATAGAATATAAACATTACCAACTTTGACAATGTAAAAGTAAAAGGACAGAGGACAGGAGCTGGGAGATGGAGAAAGGTAAGGGTGCCAATATCCTATTTTCAAAGCAGGGAGTAAAAAACCAGTTTGCAGGTGACAGAACTACTGACAGGTATTATTTACAATGGAAATAAGCAGAAGTGGCACATCCTAGTTATTGGCCTGTCATCCAGGAGAGAAGGTTGGGGGAGCTCCATATGGGGTGTGCATTCCAGGGAACAGATCTCTGCAGCATCTTCCAGCACAGGGAAATGCTATCTCTAAGAAGTGATCTACCTCTGCAAACTCTGAAGGCCTAGGGGAGTAGAGGCTGTAGAATCAAATCTTCAGGGACATCAGTCTTGATGATCCCATATTATGTTTCAGGGTCCTAATATTTTCCTGATTTTAGCGTAGCAGACCTGTCTTTGCTGAGCACTCTAACATTGCTGGAGCTCTGCAACTTTAACTATGAGATTTGGTTTTTGTTCATCCTACTCTTAGCTGTACCTTTGTAAGCTACCAAAGAGGCCTTATGGCTCTCACATTGTCCTTTTCTGCTTACTAATGACCCCATTTCTCATTAGCCCTCTGCAGGCAGTCAACACATCTTTGCAGTAACTGGAGACCCACTGTCTTTGTAGACACTTTGAAACCCCAAGGTTTTTCAAATACTTGACCCATCCCACCTGCCATGGCATCTCTCTACATAGAGATATTTTTACCTTTTGTGAAATCTTCAGTGCCTGAACCACCACTGTGTGATCATCCATGCCACACACATCCCTTATGATGGTGTCCTCTTGCCCACTGGTCATTGAAGGAGTAAGCCTCAGAATGCTATTTACTGCACCTCTTCTTGCATCACTTCTAGTACCCCTATGTTAGTTTAGGTCCTCTGAGGAACAATGCCAAGATAGGATAAAAAGTGCAAGACATTTATTAGGGAACATCTGTGAAGGAAAACGTGGAGGGAGACAGAGGAGGCTGACAGATAAGGCACAGGTCTGGGAAGGAAAAAAGGTTGGGCAAAAAAAATCTTAGATGATGTGCAGTCTAAAGAAGTTTCAGCAAAGCTGATGGCCAGTTTTTGGATGAAAGCTGCCTTTCTGAGGAATGCCACTTCTCCCACGAATGGGCCTGGCTTCATATCCCTGGTATGCTTACATTGCAGCCTCTGTATATGGATATGGATTTCACAGCATGGCAGCTGGGACCCTTAGTCAATAACTCAGACATCTGAAACATGTTTTCATGAAATTCACAGATGGTTCTTCTTGTGGATTTTTTTTTTACCACGTGTACATTTTACTTTAAAAAAGAAGATAAAGCTGATACAAGCATATTGTCGTAGCAATGGGAATAACTAACAAGAAAATATTCAGTAGTTCTTTCCGTGGAGCAAGGCTACATTTCAGAAGGGTGGGAGAAGAGACTGGTACTTTTTATCAGTGTCTCTTTAGTACTATTTGTTTTTTCACCCACATACCTTCTTTACTTTCATTTTCTTTATTATTAAGAAACTGAAAGAACAGAAAGAGAAGTCAGGAAAAAAGAACTGGGGAGATAAGTTTTCTTCTGAAAATAAATTAATATTATTTATTAAACACCTTATTATCACTAATCCTTGGGACATTTCCAACAGGTAGAAAATATTATCCCCATTTTACAGATAATGACACCAAGATTGAGGATCAAGTTTTAGGTCAAGGATTTTGCTAAAGACCACATAGCTAATAAGTGGCATCAGGATTTGAACCCAGGTCTAGATTCATGCTCTTTCTACAATAGGGACAAGGCGGTTGATGGATGGAGGCCATGTGGGGGTGAGCCATAGTCTGATCATTGGCTCATAAGGCCAGCCTAAACAATGCCTTGGCCCAACAGGGTTCTCAGGGATCAGAGGGGCCAGTGTTAGTCATTGTTTAATTATACTATACATATTTAGCCTTTTAAATCTTTTCTGAGAAATCATTTCATTCTAACCCCTTAATCATCCTTGATTATCATCCTATAATAAAACAGTGGGGAGGAAGATGCCTGTGGCTCAGAGTCTGGGCCTCTCTAGAGCAGGACTGGAAGCTGGATGAAGTCAGCAGCCTGTTTTCTTCAGAGGTGGACAGAGCACACACATACTATCTGCTCCGTGCAGACACCCTGAGCAGGGACCAGCCCAGAAGGCAGCCAGCGACTCCCTCTGTTTATCCTACAGTCTGAAAGAGAGAGACTCTTTGCAGACAAGTGTAATCTTTCTTGATAAACATATTAGTTTTCTGTCTCAGCTCAGTGGAGACTCAGATCCGTAGGTCTGTGATACAAACTCTAATAATATTTTCTTTTTCTATGGTGACTTCTCCTGGATTGGTTTAGACAGTAGAGGAGAAAGTCAGAGGGGGCCAGTGTCCAAAAAACAGCAGTCTTTGGCCTCAGGATAAGTGAGATCACAATGTGATATTCTACTGCCATCAATGGGCAGGTGACTGCCAAGAAAGCCAGCCTTATGTCTGAAGAAGTTTTGCAAAGGGAGAGTGAGGGACAGAGGAGCAGAGTCTGGAGTCAGTAAGTGTCCTGGGTGAGTTGACAGGTGTTTGACTGATACCACCTCATTTAGCACAACTAACTGCTGCTGACCCCAGCACCTCTGAGCCAGGGGTTGATAGTAATAGTAACCACTTTGCAGGACTAAATGATAAAAGGCAAATTAAGTATTTAGCCAGTACCCGGCAAGCACTCACTGTATGTTAACGGTTTCTGTTAAGAAACCTTCTAGTGTACTATTTTATTCTCAGAGGCTGAACTTATGTTGATGGGACTTTTGAAATCGATGAGTTCTGAATTTGTATGCAATTAGATCTACTAATTTTTTCCTTTCTGCTTTCTTTCTTGACTTTTTTGCTTTTCCTCTTATGATATAAATATACACTATATTTTCTTAGAGTTTTTTTTTAGTTTCCCTTTATTGTTTATGTTTGCCTCTTTAATCCACATGGAATGCATTTCAGAATATGGTATGAGGTAAGGAGGTAATTTTTTTTCCAAATAAACAATTTTCCCAAAGCCATGTATTGAGATACCACTTTTATCTTATACTGATTTATTTACACATATATTTCAGTTTACTTTTTAAAAAGATTTTATTTATTTGAGAGTGCAAGAGAGCACAAGTGGTGGGGAGGAAGGGCAAAGACAGAGGGAGAAACAGGCTCCCAACTGAGCATGGAGCCCTACCTGGGGCTCAAACCCAGGATCCTGGGATTATGACCTGAACCAAAGGCAGATGTTTAACCAACTGAGCCACTCATGCACCTTGAGTTTATACACTTTGAAGCAACTTCTATTCTAACATTCCTTAGTAATTTAAAGTTAATAACAGAAGATTTCTATTTAATAGTTAACCTTTTAAAATCCTGCTCAAATTATCAATGCCTCTGGAATGGACTCCATATACTGCTGATGAAAGAGTAGTATAGGTCAACTTTCTGGAGAGAAATTTGGTTTTGAAATGTTTATCTACCAAATAGTTATTACACTCCTGGCAACCTTTCCTAGGGAAAAGTAAAAAAGTTCAGGCAAATATTTATGTATATATGTATATTTATGTATTTACGTATGAAGCTGCCTATGTTGCCATTATTTGTAAAAGCAAAAAGCTGGAAACATTGTTTTTTGAAGAGTATAATTATGCATATTATATTATTTATAGAATGGAATTAAATCATTAAAACTGTATTTTTGAAAAAACACAGAAAATGCATTTTTATATTAAGTAAAAATACAGTAAACAAAATTTTACATATAATGTTAACTCATTATGTTTTGGAAAACAAACTTTAATCACACTGGTCTTTAACTTCTTTGAACAAACTCTTTTCAACCTCAGGAACTTGGCACATTCTGGTTTCTCTCCTGGAAAGTATTTCCACCTGTTCTTTCTAAAGCTGGCTCTTTTTTATATTTTAGATCTTTGCTTAAATGTATCATTTCAGAGAATCTTTCTCTAACTAGCATATCAAAAGGAGATCCAGATGCCCTCCCTAAGTCTCCATGTTTAAGCATCTAATTATACTTTCCACGAGTGAGTTGTCTTTTCATTTAGAAAGTTTACACCCTAACATCTCAGACTATATTTTTCTATTTTGTCTGCAAAGTGCCCATTCATGTGATCTGAACACAATGAATATGCACTGTATATTGCCCAGTCCACTCTTCTATTTCCTAAAGATTTAAATTTGTATCCTTAAAATAATCCACACACAAAAGAATGAAACTGGACCCTTATTTTACACCACTTACACAAATTAACTTGAAATGGATCAAAGATGTAAATGTAATACCCGAGACCATAAAACTCCTAGAACAGAGAGAAAAAGCTCCTTGACATTGGTTTTGGCAATCATTTTTTGGATATGACACCAAAAGCACAAGTACCCAAAACAAAAATAAACAAGTGGGACTACATCAAACTGAAGAGCTTCTTTCTACACAGGACAGAAAACTATCAACAAAATGAAAAGGCAACCTAACAGAGTGGGAGAAAATATTTCTAAATTGTATATAAGGGGTTAATATTCAAAGCATATAAGGAAGCCATACAATTCCATAGCTAAAATACCCAAAAAACCAAAAACCACACAAAAAGTCTGATTTTTACTGATTTTTAAAATGGGCAAAGAATCTGAAAAATTTTCCAAAGGAGATATACAAATAGCCAATAGGTACATAGAAAGATCCTCAACATCACTAATTATCAAATCATGCAAATCAAAGCCACAGTGAGATATCACCCCACACCTGTCAGAATGGCTATTATCAAAAAGACAAGAGATAACAAGCATCGGTGAAAAGATGGAGAAAAGGGAACCCTCGAGCACTGTTGGTGGAAATATAAATTGGTGCAGTCACTCAGAAAAACAGTACGGAAGTTCCTTTAAAAATTAAAAATAGAACTACTGAATAATCCTACTTCTGGGTATATATCTGAAGGAAATGGAAAAAGAAGAAAAGAAAAGAAAAGAAAAGAAAAAGAAAAGAAAAGAAGAAAAGAAAAGAAAAAGAAAAAGAAAAAGAAAAGGAAAAAGAAAAGAAAAGAAGAAAAGAAAAGAAAAAGAAAAAGAAAAGGAAAAAGAAAAGAAAAGAAAAGAAAAGAAAAGAGAAAAGAAAAGGAGGGTGCCTGGGTGGCTCAGTTGGTTGATCAAGTGACTGCCTTGGGCTCAGGTCATGATCTCAGGGTTCTGGGATCTAGCTCCACTGCAGGCTTCCCTGCTGAACAGGGAGTCTGCTTCTCCCTCTGCCCCTCCCCCCTGTTCATGCTTGCTCACGCTCAAATAAATACTTTTAAAAAATAAAGGTGGGATCCCTGGGTGGCGCAGCGGTTTGGCGCCTGCCTTTGGCCCAGGGCGCGATCCTGGAGACCCAGGATCGAATCCCACATCGGGCTCCCGGTGCATGGAGCCTGCTTCTCCCTCTGCCTATGTCTCTGCCTCTCTCTCTCTCTCTGTGTGACTATCATAAATAAATAAAAAAAAATTTAAAAATAAAATAAAAAATGAAGGGTATGAAATCATTATCTTTAAAAGATATCTGCACGCCTGTGTTCATAGCAGCATTATTCACAATAGCTAAGACACAGAAACACCCTGTATCTGTCTAGAGATGAATGGGGCAAATGTGATAAACGCACATACACACTGGAATATTATTTAACCATAAAAAGGAAATCCTGCCATTTAAGACAATGAGGATGATGAATCTTAAAGGCATTATTATGCTGAAATAAGTCAGAGAGAGAAAGACAAATCAGGTATAATTTCATTTACATGGGAATATAAAGAAACTGAACTCATAGGAACTGAGAGTGGATTGGTTGCCTAGGCATAGGGGTGAGGGTAATGAAGGAGGAATGTGTGAAGATGGTCAAAGGGTCCAAACTGCAAGTCAGAAGATGAGTAAGTCCTGGGGATCTAACATACAGCATGGTGACTACCGTTAACAGTGCTGTATAGTATACCTGAAAGCTTCTAAGACAGTAAATCTTGAAAGTTCTCACAGAACACACAAGCACACCCAAAAATGTCACTATGTGAGGTGATGAATCTCTTAACTAACCTTATTTTGGTAATCCTTTCACAATATATACATGTATCAAACTACTACACTGTACATTTTAAACTTACACAATGTTATATGTCAATTATATCTCAATAAAACTGGGGGGGAAATAGCATCTCATTGTGTAGTCATCGCTGCAGGGTGAACTGTGCACAGAAATAAGTTGCTGGTGATCAAACTTAAGGCAGATGTAAACATAAAACAGTGAGATATTTCTAGAGGGTATGTGTCAATAGCCAGGGCCCCCTCTACCACCTGTATTCCCTTAAATTCATGTCAGAAAGAGGATGAGTGTCTGGAGAGAGTGAAGTCAAGCTGCGAATCAGAGCCAGATGCCACTTCTCTTCTAGGTAGATGGGCCCTGAGGTAATTGGACCCAGGTGCCTTGGAGAGGGGGGGGCCCCAGAGCTTTCAGGGTGTAATCAAGCCTACTTAACTAATGATTATAAACAGCCCGTGTCCTTCGCTTGTCAGAGTTCTCTGGGCCTCTAATCTGACAAGACTCTGCAGTCCCTCCAGTCAAACCAATTCCTCCTATCCCCCTGCTGTTCCCACACCCCAGTTCCCATTGCTTTTGTCCTTCTGCTGCTGAAGGGGTACTGCTTCAATTCCTCTTTCCAGCCCCAGAGTGAATCTGGTGAATCTCTAGCCCATGACACCCAGTATCAAGGATTCCCAAAGTGCAGCTCCAACTAGGCAAAGACGCAGAATCCAGGCCCTCTGCACAGGTGGGGTTTCCCCACAGTGGTCCTGGGTCCAACACAAAATCATGGCGATTACTCACCTGGCAAACTTCACAGTGACTGCCAAGCCCCCAGCACAATTCCTGGCCTACCATAGTTCATAAAAATCACACCAAAGAATTATCACAACCAATGCTTGACGTTCACAAGTACTTGCAGTTTTTACAATTGTGGCCAACCTTTAGAATCTATGAAAAGTGAATTTCATTTTCTGGAGGCCCAAGTCTGAATTTGTGTGGCTAATCCATGGGGTCTAATAATTGAGCTAAGGCAACTGCTCAGCATCCAGATTTCAAAGCAACTTTGTGTATTTTCTTATATCACATGGGCAGTAATATGAACTCTCCATAACATTTTCAGTAATAGCCCCATTTGTGGGGGAAATTGTGCTTTAGACATCTACGAAAGTAGAGATCTAGGAGGAGATCCTTTTGATTTTTACAACTCCAATTATGCTCCTTATTTTCTAACTCTTCCCCTAGGTTCTAAGATAAACCAAGATAAATTCCATGTCCTTAGACAAGGTTAACTTGGTGTCTTCGGGCTGTCAGAAGTCCGTAAAGAAGCTTGGAAGAGTGTCCATTTCACAGATCTTAGCCACAGAGGTGGGCAAGCCTGTGACATGCCTTCAAACTGTGTCCACAGGGTCACCATCCCTACCCCAAAGCAAAGGAAGCTCCTGTTGCAGCCTGCTCAGGGGTTGGCTATAGGCAACCTGGGGTTGGCCTCTAAGGACCCTGCCCTCCTCACGTGGGGCTGATTAACACAGGGCCTCCTCCCCTGTGGAGAGTTAATTAGAAATGTTACACTTCAAGAGGAAAAACAAGAGTAATGGAAAAGGCATCTGTGTGTGACCAAAGCTTAACTGAAAACAGGCTTTCTCTTCTCTCAGTCTGGGAAAGCAAGGAGCTGCAGCCAGGAAGAGAACAAGCAGAGATGCTCATCTGGGGATGGAATGACATGAGTGAGTGTGTGTGTATGGCAGGGTGGGGAGGAGGGGGGCGGGGGAGGGGGCGCATGTGAAGGGAGGAGCTCAGGGGCAGCGAAAGGAAAGGTTGGTATGAAGAATGTGGAATGAAGCAAGGCTGTGGTGGGCAAGTAGAAGAGGGGGAATAACCTTTCTACCTTCTTTTGGGGTCAGGCTATGGTGAGGAGGGGAGTGATGGAGGTAGGATAAACTCAGTTGTATCTGGTGGCCTCCCAGAAAACTGGGCTTTTGATTAATTAATTAATGCATTCCTATCCAGATAAGCCCACTCCTTCCCAGGCCCCCTTCTCATTGCTTCTCTTGGCTGCCCTTCTATTAGCCACAATGATCTTATTTTTATAATCTTTTTTTTTTTTTTCTGAAACCAAACTTACCAGGACTTTAAGTCCAAATGTTAGAAATAGAGACTCCTGGCTTGTATGTCTCAGTCTATTGTTTTCAAATACATTATTTCCATAAACTTTTACTGAGCCCATTCTGGACCAGAAATGGTACCAGGCACTGGAAATATAGTCATCATCCTATATACTAATGAAGGACAGATAAATGAACAATTGCAATACGAGGGGATAGAAAGATTCATGAAATCCCAGAAGGGCACCTGGCTCAGTTTTAACAGATGACATCTGAACTGAGTCTTGGATAGTGAGTAGGAATTGCAGGCACAGAAGATTCGATTCAAATCCCAGCACTTCCTCCCAGTTAGGGGAGCCTCAGTTTGGTTATCAATGTAATGTCTCTAGTCACACCTACCTCACTGGTGGTCATGAAGATTATATAACATAAACTAAAAAGTGCATAGCCCAGGCTTCTGGTTTCCCAGTCTCAGTGATCTTCACTTAAATTCTATTCTCTGTCAGCCCCACCCCGGACCACACTGCAAACTGCTCAGCACTCAACTGCTCAGTCTTTAAGATCCCAAACCAGGAACGCCGCTGTGCCTCACGCTCTCACTTCCCACTCTCTCCCATTCATGCCAGTGCTAAACTGGCTCTGTCCCGCTTTGGGAAATTCAGTCCCTTTATCTTCCCCTCCCTTTCAGTTCATCTGCCCCCATGACTTTGTCTTCCTCCCCACGAGGTCCCCACATTAGCCAGGAAGTGATTCTCTTTGGTCTCATCGATCCTATTGCCTTTTGGCTTACACTATGTATATCCCCAACCCTTGCTCAACTGCGTGGTCCTCCTATTCCCGCTCCTGGCATTTGAGCATACTGGAGAAAATCCAGACTGTGTAGTTCCATTACACTTGGATGTTTCCTAATCTCCCTGGGCCCTTGCTACTTCTTAGTTCTCTATTTATTTCTATTGAAATAAGTCAATGTATGTAAAGGGCCTAGCACTTAGGCTGAAACAGAAGCTCCATATGTTTATTTCTCTTTCCTCTTCCCCCAATTCCTTATCATATTACCAATGATGCCTAGTCTGAACCTCTTCCATTCTTCTTACATCTCTGATTTCCTTCAACCCTAAACCTTTTGCCATCTCACATAAGCTTGTTCCACTTTCCTAATTCCCAGCTTGTGTTTAATAATTCAGAGCACGTGGCCTCAATCTGCTGCCTGGTCTAGTCATATTGCAAGGTCTTGGTTTCCTTTTCTGTAAAATGGAAATTATAACAGAGATGATAAAAAGTACCCATGCCATAGTACTGTTCCAAGGATTAGATAAGATAGATAGTATGTGTTAAATGCTTAGGAAAGGATCTTTTAATGTTGCACTCAAAAAATGTTAGTTGCCATGATGGTGGTAATTTCTGATGCATTTCAAAGCTTTTAAAAAAAAACCTTCCCTCTCTCAGAGAAATAGAGCTAGTAAGAACATATCTGCACTTTAGATTCTATTCTCTCCCAATCCTTAAAAGACTTCCCTCTACAATGAACCTCTTACTGCTTCAATCTCTTCCTTTCCATTGGCTTCTACTTCTGAATCTGTAAACATGTCAAGTCTTTCCCATCCTTAAAAAATAAAAAATCATGTCTCAGCTCTATTATCTTCTCTAACTTTCTACATCTACTTCACAACTGTCAAACTTGTCCAAATGGTATTTATAATTACAGTATTTTTCTCTACCCTCCACACTTACCTGTAAATCTCCTGAAATCTGGCATCTACCCTCAGCAGTCAACAAAACCACAAATAGCTTCTTAAAGATCACTGACCTTTTCTTTACCTTTATCCTTCTCATCTCTGCAGCATCCTTTGATGTTGGTTACCCAGTCTTTAAGGAACTCTTCTCTTTTGGAGTACTTGGGTCTCTTCTTTCCTGGTAGTGCTCCCTGCCACCACCAGCACCCGTTGCTCCTGACACCCGTTTCTGTTTCCTTATCTGGCTCCTTTTCCTCCTATGAATACTTGAGTGTACATGTTTTTATGAATCAGACTATAATCCTCTTTTTTTTCTTGCTTTATACTATCTCCCTGGACAAAGTCAACTGCTTCTATGACTAATAGTTGCCCTAATTATACCTCTCCAATCTTCATCTCATTAGCACAACTACTTTGAAAAATACTTTGGCATTATCTTGAAGAGCTGAACATCTGTATGCTATATGACCCAGCAATTCCACTCCTCAGTATAAGCCCAAGAGTAATTCTACACCTATGCACCAGGAGACACATGAGAAAAGGCTCATAGCTCACTGTTCAGAATAGCAAAAAAACTGGAAACATTTATATGCCCAATGACACTAGGTAATACAAACTGAATTTTCGCACAATGAAATGTTATATAGTAGTGAAACTTAATGATGCTCAGCTACACATAACATGTATGAATCTCAGTGACATAAGATTAAGTGACAAAAGCAAGTTCCAAAAGACACTATAGTATTAATTCTTTATAAAGCTCAAAAACAAGCAAAGTCAATTTATTTTTTATACAAGAATATATATGCAATAAAATATAAAACAAGGCAAAGGAATTCTAGACAAGGATTCACGATCACGGTTTCCTCTGAGGTGGAAGAATGGGATATGGATGCACACCTGAGTAGGTGTGGGTTACTGGTAATGATTAGATGGGCTAGAAGTTCATAGTGTTCATTATATTGCTAAAGGTAAAATACACGAAATAAAGTAGGGTTGTGCATGATCAATGATGAAAAAAATCTAGTTTTTAAAAAAGTTTTATTTATTAATGAGAGACACAGAGAGAGAGAGAGTGGCAGAGACACAGGCAGAGAGAGAACCAGGTTCCAGGCAGGGAGCCCGACGTGGGACTCGATCCTTGGTCTCCAGGATCAGGCCCTGGGCTGAAGGCGGCGCTAAACCAGTGAGCTACCTGGGCTGCCCAAAAAGAATCTAGTTCTAACCTCTCTCCTAAACTCCCATTTCATTTTTTCGTCCTTCCTACTTGGCATTTTCATTTGATTATTTCAGTAGCTCTTGAAACTCAAAATGTGAAAAACTGACTTCACATTCATCTTTAAATTTGCTGCCTCCTTAATCTCAAATTTTTATAAATGACCTTCACCTCCTCTGAGATAGTCTGGCCTATGCCTAGACTTCTAAAAGGCTCTTTGTTTCCTCTCATTCAGCTACTTGCCAAGTCTTACTTTATCCCCCTGTAACATGCATCTAAAAAGAGACAGAGCCAGATTTTGACCCATATTGTCTGTCACCACAGCCTATACTTTGAACTACCTATGTACAGATGATACTGGATCAGTGACCCCTGGGCAATGACCTCTGGCACTGGCACCTGACAGTTTATATGCCCTTGTCATCAAGGAAGCTGAGGCACCAACCTGTTCTTTTCATAGCCTCTACCTTCTGTTGAGCTCTTGCCTCTCTAAATCCAGGCTGCTGAGCACTCAGACCCACCCCCCTGAAATCTTGCCCAGTGTTCTGGCTTTGACAAAATTTGCCAGGCCTGCTGGACAGCTCTTAAGGCCACCCTGTAGGGAGGAGGGCCACACTAGGCTCAGTGTTGGTAGGAATAAACAGCTCTTGTGAGCAGCTGGGATCAAGGTGGACCCAGCCAGATGGAATCTCTGGCTTTTTCTTTTCTTGGGCCCTGCCGAGCAGCAATCTCCAAGAATGATCATAATGTACAGCCTCAGTGGGTTCTTACAGAAGCAATGGGGAGGATAGGCTGGGGCCCAGAGAGAGGAAGGGGGTCACAAGCAGTGTCAACAGCCATTTCTCTGCCTAATAAGAAGTGATTATTCCTAATAAGGACACAGCAGTTCCTGTTTACAGTTGTTCCAAACATCCCTCACACCACAACCCATTGCAAAATATGTGCCAAGGCCCAGCAACCTTTTCTGTTTGAGGACTCCTCTGACTTTACAGCTGTTAGGTCTGAAACTTTGCTGGATTCTGGCCTCTGCTCTTATGGAATAGGCATATTTTCTCCATGCCATGCCTCTTAGCCCAATGCTCTGCCTTCTTTTCCTTCTTTTGTGTCTACCAGCATGGCTCCCATTGTGGGCTTAAGCTCTGAGCAATGAACACATACAGATGTCTGGTGAGATCATTAGCATTTCTTCAGATGTCTTCTCACCGAACACAAGAAGTCTTCAAAATGCATAGTAGACAATTCCCAAGAGACTGCCTAGAGAGAGAGAAATTATGTAATTCAAATCCTACAGCTTCATGTCCTGTGAGAGATGTTTCCTGACTGGCTGTGCTGTGCCTGAGGAGGTAGATTCAGCATAGGAGATGAGAGGTCTCAGGATATAGAAGGAAGAAACCTTCTCTAAGAAAGTTTTCTTTCTTTAGGCAGTTTGCGGAAACCCTGTTTTTGTTTTTACTAAAACACTCAACACACAGTATAAAACAGGACTGTTTCCAATACTGCTGTCTTCCCAAGTTTTTTAAAGAGCTAGATTCTTGGTTACTAATTTCTTTTCCTCCCTTCTTACTCCCCTCCCCTTTAGCTTCTCCACCAAAGGGGCTTAGTTTCCACTCTAAGGACTGAGTGGGCCATTTAAAAGCACTTTCGATGGCGATGAAGGAATAGGAAGCTGTTATAGTATCCTCTGTGACAGGAGCCTGGGCTCTGTGGTTAGCCAGGTCGTGTGATGTCAGCTGTGGAGACAATTAACTCTGGACCCTCAGACAAGGAACGACATTCTCACTCTCCAGTGAGTGACTAAAATAGTTACCTCATACAGTAGTGTTGAGAATTAAATGAGATAATGTATGTAAAAAACAGCCCAGTTAGCATTATAATGATCAATAAATGGTGGTTATTATTAATATTGTGATCTCATTCATCTGGAATTCAGCCCCAAATTGGAAAGCCAAAAGGAAAAGGTTTCTGAGCAGCTAAAATTAATGTCTGTGGGCTGAAACAAAAATACTCAACTCACAGATGAGATTCTCTTTTTGAGCCTATTTAATACTGTATATAGAACTATATTAAGCTCACAGCAGATGAGGAGCAGCCAATTAAACAGGGAAGCATGCAGAGAGTACTCAGTGTGAGGGCTGAATCCCGATGACTGGTAATCAGAGCTACAGAAACAAGACGGAGAATTATAACCACACATTATTAAGGGGCACTTCGAACACGGTAATTCGTTGAGTATCCACTGGGTGATGCATCATCTATTGGGTGTAATGGGCATATTGTTTAATTCTCACAGCAGTCTTCTGCAGGGTGTATGTTTATCCTTGATATTACAAAGGTAAACATGAAGGTTCACAGAGTTTAAGAAATCTGTCACAAAGCTAGGAAGGGGGTATGACCTCAGAGCCTGCCTGCCTATAAAGCCTCCACATTTCTGATACTCCACACTTTCTCCCATATATCTTTTTAGGTCTCTAAAGGTCCTAAGTCCCACCGTCTTTCCTTCTTTCCTTCCTTCTCTCCCTCCCCCTTCCTTTTTTCCTTCTTCTTTTCATCTACTTGATCATTGAATCAAGGTACTTTTTTAAAAAACCTTATTTTGGATGATTTTAGACTCACAGAAAGCTGCAGAAATAGTTCCCATGTAGCCTTCTCTCAGCTTCCACCAACAATATCATCTTACATAAGTAAAATCCATTATCAAAGTGATGAAATGAACATCAGTGTGATGCCATTAAATAGACTATAGACCTTTGGATTTCACCAGTTTTTGCATGTACTTATTTCTCAAGGAACTTGCAATCCAGCACATTTCTTATTAGAGCATAGTTTGTAACTGGCATTCTTCGAGTGAAATTAAGTTCACATGTAAGAAGAAAAGTTATATACCTTAGGGAAAGATTTCATGCCAAATCACGGAAATAAAGTTTAGGCGCTTAAAGGATAAACCCTTTGCTCTCTGAAACATTTAGCTCTTCAAAACAATGAATGTGCCAAAGCATTCTAGATAGCCAGAGGTGATCGTCTATGGTTACTCTGCAGAATACTGAGGAGTTGACGAAGTTCTCAGTGATACAGAAATCCTGTAAAGAATGTAGTCTTGTTCAAGGTCTCCAAGTTAAGCTATGGAGGTTTTTCCCACCATGTTATGTTACTCTTCAGTTTCCAAATGCATCAGGACACCATATTACACAGCGTGGGTGGAATATTTGTCAGTTTGGCTATCTCCTCAATTCCTTCCATGTGTGCCATGGAATTTCAGTGCTGGAGTCAGGCATTTCTGAATACATTTTTCCATATGTAGATTCACCACTACCCACCGAAGCACACACATCTGACCTACTTAATGGAGTGTGAGATTGCTCTTTTCTTTCATCCTAAGAACATTTATGGTGATCAGAAGGGAGGCAGACTGCTGTGCTAATTCTGATCTAGGCATGTCCCAGGCCAAGAGAGCCAACTGTTTCTGCTGGTCTCTGGGTGGCACATCAGTCAAGAATGGAGCCCCTTTAAGCTCATTCTCCTCTCCATTTTGTTGCTGGTGTAGGAACCTTTGAGGCAGCCATTTTCTCGCCCAAAATATACAGAGAAAAGTCTCCCCAGTGCCATTTTAGAGAGATGTCCCACCAGACTTAGGTAGGTTTCAAGCTGACCCTGGCATCTTCCCTCTCAACTGCTTTTCTCCTCCATAATCTCCATTTGTGCTAGTCTCACCACCATCCTCTGGGAAGCTGAGACCTGAAATGTTAATGATGTTATTAATGCTGCCTTTTCCTTTGCCCCTCACATCTGTTCAGGGGTAGTGCTGTTGATTCCATCTCTTGCTCATCTCTCCTCTGTCCTGCTGTTTCCATCCATACTCACTTGAATCTTGGACAGGCAGGAAGCTGGCCACTTGCCTTTGCCACACTGTGAACTCTGAGGGGGCTGGGGGACTGCATCTTTGCCACCACTGTGGCTCTGGGATGGTTGTCACGCTGGACAGATGGTTGGCCCTTCAGTGATATCTGCTGAGTGATTAACTCAGATGCTGAGTATCATTCCTGGGAGACTCAATCCCCAGGCAAAGCTCTGTTTCTTCTTTTAGGCTGGGCTCCAAGGCTGCAGAGGAAGAGGATAATGGGGAGGCTGGCCACGTGGCCTGGGGAACATCAGCCTCCCTATGCCTCTGCTTCTTACCGCTTCCATAGGCCACTGCTCCCTGCCCAGCAGCATTTCCTGTTCTGTTACCCTAAACTACCATGTCACTGCTTTGGAACAGGTAAGAAAATTTGAATTGACAGCCATGAGTCCAGATTTCCTGTTATCTGTTCTCAGCAAAATGCAGTCACTCCTCATTCAGTAACTGTTCAGAGTTTCTCCTTTGTGTTAGGCACACTGCAGTTTTTCTTCCACCAGAATTTCTTCTTATATCTTCTATTGCTCACTCATTGTGTTTCTACAAGATATCACATACAAACTGTGTGTTTATCCATCATCATTGCTTTGAAATTCACCCACTCTATCCATTTTACCTGTACATGTATCAGAACTCAGAGACCAAAGTGGTAGCTCTCAGTTTTTAGGGCCAATTTGGGTCAGGGCCTTAAAAGACCACCTGGGATATCTGACATTCTGTGCCTCATGTCCCATCCTGAGATCAGTTAGATCGCTGAAAATACACCCAATACAATTACATCTTTGAGCTGCATTCTGGAGGATTTTCTTTGCCAAATACTTTCAAACTTCAAAAGCTGTCTCTAACACCCTGAGATTTATGCCTTATCTGCTTAAGAAGATAATCAGGCCACAGCTTGGCATTTTACAGAATACACACTGAACATACATCTGGGGTACTGGTTGTAAAATATGCTTGGAAGTCTCCAGACAGATTAAACTTTGTCACCGTTGGGTATTGGAAAGGTCACAAATTCCCATCAAGTGTGGCAGCCTGTGTCTGCCAAGCCTGGGACTTCCAGCTATGCTTTCATTCCCTGAAGAGACAGGGATGTGAGCTTGGGCTGTACTGGCTCTAAACCCCTTGAGCCTGGGAAATTAAGATTCTGGAAAGGACCTCAAATCTTTTTGTGTTAAAGGCAATGTGTTTTTGGAAAAACACAACTTCCTGTTTTTTACCCTGAAAGCAAGGTTTTTAAACATACAAATAATGCTCATAAAGTTTCTTAGACATCAAACAGGTCTTGCATAACAGTATTTTGATGATTGAAGGGTAAATAAATCAAAAACACATGCATTAAATGTCCCTTAAAATACACACATTTTAAAATTACGAGGGGAAAGTGCTTGACAAAAGCACCCTAGGTTTCATGAAGACCTCAATGTTTGAAAAATAGTTAGGACATTTGATGAATCCCAAACAAAATCAGGCTCTTCTATCTACGGCAGGATGCTGTGAGCCAGATTTCTGTTATTTCCAAGATAAATGGTCTGCCTAATCCTGGAAAAGAACGGCCCCCACCCCTGCAAGTAAAGCCCTGCAATGTGAGCCATCATCTTCAGTGGAGAAAATAGGAGTGACGTAATGGCCACAGCTGTGCAGTCAACCCTCTGGAGTAGCTTGATTTATAACTGCTTTGGGAGCCTCACAATATTACATCTCTTGATTTTGTGTACACATAATGTCTCAGCCTTCCCACTCTATGAATGTGTTAGGTAGTATTAAAGGTTTTTCCACTGGGGCATGTAAAACCTTGGCTTTGGGCCCAGCCAAAATTCAGCCACCCTTTGGGCATTATAATTGAGGTCTAAATAGAACTTGGCATCATCCTAGGGTCTCTCAATCAACCAACACTAAATGCCTACTAGAGCAAGCCAGTACTAAGATGGGGTGGGAGTGAGGGGGATGGAGGTTTCTCCAAGGGACATAAAAAAAAAGTTCAGAAACTCAGAAGATAAAGTCTCAGTTTCAAGCAGCTAATGATCTAGCTGCAGGGCTTAATCACATGGGAAATCATCAAATGCCACCAGGCAGATACAAATAAGGACTCCTAAACTAGGAAGGCTTTCATAAAGAGGAGAGGTTTTTGAGGGCTTTGGGGGATTAAGCTGGGTCATTCACTTGTGAAATGTTTACTGAACACCTACTATATGCAACACATTGGGCTGGTACTGGGGATGCAGAGGTGAACCAGACAGGCCTGGTTCTTACCCTTGGGCAGCTTGCATTTGAGTTGGGAAGATAGGCATCAAACAGCTAATTACATCACTTATCCTTAATTATAATTCTGAGTTCTAAAAAAGGGGAGGATAAGGGTACTGGGAGAAGCCGTAGCAGAGGCATTTGACCAAAGCCATAAGAGTTGAACTGTCCTAGAGCCTTTGTTAAAGTGTGGTTCACCACCAGCTTGTTATAAAGGAGACTCTCAGACCCCTCCCCAGTCCTAGTGAATCCAAATCTGTATTTTTAACTCAGTGCCAGGTGATTCTTAGAGCACATTAGACCTCTAGCAGTATGAAGATAACACAATATGCAGCAGAAGCAGAAAACTTGTGGGTCACACAAGTGTTTGACTATCCCAATTAAATGGGACAGACAGCCCTTTTTCCTGGATGATAGTCATAGACCTGAGTCCAATGTCGAGAAATCTATATCTTTTGCATAGATGCCGAAGGATACCCAAAGTCAGTTAATGGGCCACTCATCTTTGCCTTTCAGGAGGGCCTCTTTGTCTATCCGTATCTTTTTTTTTTTTCAGTTACACATCTACTGGGTCAGGATCCTTTCATGTTCCAAAATAGGAGATCTATTCTGTTTGGCATCAGTATTTCCCTCCCTCCCTCTCAGTGCTGGCTAATGCTTTCCAGATGAGGTGCGAGCAGCTGCTAATTGTACCCGGATCAGTCTTGATTTGTGTTTCAGTCAGCAAGGCACCTCACTAATGGGTCTGAAACTTGGCAGTGGGCCTGGGACCAGTGTCAAAGGAAACAGATCCGAAAGACACACGGAGAAAGGCAAGGAGACAGAGTGGATAGAAAAAGTTTAGAGGATGAAAGGAGGAGAGGAAATCAAAGGGACAGGAGAGAAGTAGAGAGCATTTGGGGAAATCAACAGAGAGACTGATCTGAAAAAAAACAGAGGATAGGGGAGAGGGAGGTGAGAGGCAAACCCAGGAGAAAGGTAGGGGAGGCAAAGGGGAAAGAAGCAATGGCATCTGTATCTTTGAGAACCAGACTGCATTTTGTGATGTGATCCCAAATGCTGATGATGCCTGTGGTTGCTTGTGTGGACACTGTATATGGGGAATGTCAGATAGGGCAGCCCCCACATTTCTGCAGGCAGTAATCTGATGCCTCTCTCTTCTCTGTGGCCTCTAGCTTTCCAAGGGTTTGGCAGGGAGCACTGAACTCTGACAGCAGCCAGCAAGTGAAGGCTCAAGTTCCAAGTCTGACAGAGTTGTGGGGCCCAGACACACCTTGGCTTTATGAGCTGAGGCCTGAGGAAAGGCCTCTCCTGGCTTGAGCTCTTGGAGCCTGCTTTCCTGGAATTGAGTTGGAAAGGGGCCTTGTTAGGGGAAGCTGAGAACTGAGGCCTAAGACCTTTCTGAGTTATACATATTCACTGTACTTATTAAACACACATATACACCTCTAGAGGAAGAAAATCCACTTGCCGGTATGAATTCTGAATTGTTGCACATGCAAATTTGTGCAGGGAAAAGAGAGGAAGGGAAACATTATCAAGAGGCACAAGAACAGAAAACAGATGGGAGATTGCCAGTGGACAGGCTGAGCTTTGCTTAGGGCATCAGCAAAGTAGCGTCACACCCATCCCTGCCTCCAGCAAGAAACAAATAAACAAGCCTGTGTTGTGGAGAAAAAAATTAATACTTCAGAAAAAAAAAGCATTTGTGTTCATATGTTCAAGTTCAAAAACCTGTAGACAAATGTTCTCAGCAACACTATTCACAACTGCTGAAAGATGGAAACAACCCAAATATCCATCAACTAATGAATGGATAAACAAACTGGTATATTCACATAGTGGAATATTATCCCGTCATACAAAGAAATGAATGCATGCTGAATGAATGCATCAAAAGCACTGATGCATGCTACAATTGTGATAAAACATGCTGGAAAACATTATGCAGAGTTAAAGAAGTTAGACACAAAAGGCCACATACTGTACTTTATTTACATGAAATATCCAGCAATGGCAAACCCATAGTGACAGGACATGGTTCAGTTATTGCCGGAGGCTGGGAGAGGGGAGCATTGGGTGGGACTTCTTACTGGGCATAGAGTTTCCATTTGGGGTGATGCAAAAGTTCTGGAACTAGAGAGTGGTGATGGTTGCACAATACTGTGGATATATTTAATGTCACTGAATTATGTACTTTAAAATGATAAATTTTATGTTGTGTTTTCCAATAAAAATGAAAAAAAAGCAGTGAAATAATCATCACTTTGAAAATCTAAAAACAAAATCAAAACAATCTGTTTTTCCATAAACTTGTTTTACAGTTAGGTACTATTTTTGAGTCACATATTGGAGGTGCATTACTATAATGTATTTTCCTATGTCCCTGAAAGGGAAAGAGCGATGAAGAAAGGAAAAAGGGTGAGGAAGACAGGAGGGGGAACGTCAAAGAAAGCCAGTGACACAGTGTAGGACATAAAGGTGCAGGGCTGGCTGCTGAAGAAAAGTGGCCAGGATGAAGCGGGGAGAAATAAGCTGACGATCTTTCACCTAGGAGAGAAAGAAACCATGGACATAAGAAAGAAGACACAGAGAAGGTGCCAAATCTTTGAGTCGTGTCAGATAGCACTGATGAGAAACTAAGATAAACTAAAAGAGATTCTTAAATCAAAACAGCAGAAAGACAAACAATGTGAACTTCATTCTCTACCCATATGTCCCCCTTTATTTCCCGTGAGCTGTGAAGTGCCCGAGATCTGGGGCTGAGAACCTGAGGGAGTTCAGGGGGGGATAGATCTTTCCACTCTACAGGGCAAACCTTCCTAACTAAGCCCAGTGTCCGTCAATAACTGGTATCCTGCCCCTGTGCTCCCCATCCGGAGATGTGATGAAGCAGAGACTGGATGAGCCCCAGTCAGGGATACAGCAGGGAGAGCTGAGCACTGTGCAGGCAATCAGGCAAGATCATTTCTGAAATCTCTCCCGATTCTATGCTCTTGGATGTGAAGGGTTCTAAGCCACACACAGGTGCCTAACATAAGGAGGCTGGTCAGAGGATCAGTCCATGGGTGCTTACCACACACACGTGCTCTATTTGAAAGAGGACTTGTTGGCAGAACTTAGAAGGCCCTGCCTCATAGAGAGTTGTTAGATGAAAAGACTGAGGTTGAGACTGTAACTTTTTTTTTTTTTTAAGATTTCATTTATTTATTTGAGAGAGAGAGAGAAAGAAAGAGAGAAGCAAAAGCAGGGGGAGAGAGAGAGAAGCAGACTCCACTGAGCTGGGAGCCCAATAAGGGGCTTGGTCCCAGGACTCTGGGATCATGACCTGAGCCAAAAGCAGATGCTTAACCATCTGAACCACCCCAGGTGCCCTGAGACTCTAACTTTCTTACATTATTTCCAGGTAGTCTCAGGCGCCCTGAGACTATAACTTTCTTACATTATTTCCAGGTAGTTGGTATGTAAGGATTTTTTAAATTAATCTTTTAATTTGAAAATAGACATGAAAAAGATGAAAATAAAAATCACTCATAATGCCACCTCTTTGGTGAATATTTATGCATATTTACCTCTACTCAGCACACATGACTATACTGAACATACTGTTTCATGTTCTGGGGCTCAAGCTCATTTCTCTTAGGTCTCAGACAATATCATAATGACGTGTGGGTTCAAGAACTTTATGATAAAGACAAAACAGGGAGATAAGGGTGAGATGGTCATGTGGGACAGGCAATATGGTTTATTCTGCAAAAGAAAGCACAGAGTTCCATCCTATTTTCCAAAAACTATCAGTAGGAAATACTTAGGAGGAGGAGTATGTTGCACACAGGGATTATGCCTTCAGTCTCAGTCCTAGAATGAGGACAGCACAATCCTACAGACATAAGGCAAGAAATAAACCTTACTGTTATAAACACACATATGCACACAACATGCAAATGGTATAAGACGGCCTGCATTTTCTAAGGCTTCAAGGAAGGGCACCTGTGAAAGAAATCGGCTTCTGGAATCTGGGTTCCTTTGTAATGCGTATCTGCTAATGCATTTGAATCACAGGTGGAGTGCAGGGTTTTCCCAATGGAGTCTGAACTCCGGTAGACAAAGCTTGTCCTTGAACTGTATGGGGAATTTGGGGGATGTCTCACTTCCTACATAAGGAAGAAGCTCGTGAAGGGCCTACTGGTATTTTGTTCTAGGCAGAAGAAGATGGACATAGCAGGTATCCTGCTGAACTCTGGTAAGCAGAAATCTGGTTTACAGAGAGGTCAGGAGGAAGAATTTAGGAACTAGGAAGCAAAAACTGCTTTCTGAACATTGGGATAACAGCCACTTACTTGTGCAAGATGCAGCTCAAGTAGGAGGTCAAGGCAATCCCTCCCCAGCTGCCTGCAATTCGCAGCCTTTATGGCTTTCTCCATCTCTTCAGGCCCCGCTGCAGCCCAGAAGTACACAATCAGTGGCTGAAGGGCACAACCAGTTCCCCCAAGATTGGGGTGTGGAAGGCACGATCTCTCAGGCTAATAAGTACCGCACTGGAGCATCACATTTACATGATGGCACAGTGCCATTCAGGCCCTCCAATAACCTGACAACTATATGATCTTCCAGTGGTCCCTCACTGCACTCAAAACAAATTCCTACACTTTTATCATGGTCTGCAAGGCCTGTGGCCTGCACTACGACACTCCTCCAACCTGTCATCTTATCCCTTATGATGCCACACTTAACTCCCTTGCTTCCAGCCACAGGGACCTCCCTGTGGCACCCAGCACATTCCTGCCTGTCCCCGGGCTCACTGTGCCCTTTGCCTTGGACACTTTTCCCTCTGTGTTTACATCGCTTCCTCTGACACTTCATTCCAGCTCTGCTCAAATGTCACATCAGAACCACCAAAGCATTCGGACCACCTATCCCAAATAATATCCCCACTCCATTACTTACCGATTGGCAGTAGGCAAAAGTACTAACAGAGCCAGCAAAGAGAACAGATAGGGATGGAGGGAAGATATATATAAATACATATAGAAATATGTATTTAAAAATACATACATATCTTGTTTATCATTTGTCACCACCACTTGAATATAGGTACCATGAGAGCAGGGACTTTGTTTTGTTCACTGCTATATCCCTGGCACCTTAAATAATATCTGGCACTCAGGGTTCAGTGAACAGGGGCCGAATTAATGGATGGTCACTTTTTCTTTCATGCTGATTACCTTTACCTTTCAGTCCACAACTTAGAGCCATTTCTCTCCTGACTCTTGATCTCTCTACTTGCACTTAAGCCTCAAGTTAACTGCCACAGTTTCAAATAGAAAATGTCCTCAAACCATCTGAATCCCAAATCAGGGAAGAGTAGAAGGACTGGTCTTTAGAATTCCCTTGGATATAGCTGCTTCTCCTTTGGACGCAGCATTTTCTTCATCAATCCTGAGTCCCTGACTCAAATGAATCCCCTCTTCCCTCTACCCAACTCAGAAACAAGGGGGGCTCCCTTAAAACTGATTTTAGGCTAATCTTGTCTCACCTGTGTGGTAACTGATGCCCTCCCAATTTTTTTGTTTTTTGTTTTACAGATTTTCTTTTTCAGCAACCTCTACACTCAATGTGGGGCTTGAACTCAACCCTGAGATCAGGAGTTGCATGTGCCAGCCCAGCGCCTTGCTCCAAATGGTAAAGGACTCTATCACATATCCAGCTGGTGACAATGTAGGGCAGCAGACAAACATCTCCAGGCCTGCATCATCTGGGTTCTCACACCGAGCTGTTATCATGAGTATAATAAACCTACTCCATTCCTGAGCCCTCACTTCTAACTCTGCCCGAAGAATCTGTCTATGACAAAGATACAGTCAATGACACCGACTTGAGATGCCCTAGCCTCCTGGCACCCATATTCCTAGTTCTGATTTCTGTGGCTTCCCATCACTCTGTTCTTCTGGACCCAAGTAGCTCCATCATTTATTTTCCTCCAGCGCGAGCCCTGGGAGCACCTGATGACTGAGGCTAATATCCTTAGAGTGATCTTATGACCCAATGGCTTCTGGCCATTACTCTCAGTTTAGAACCTTGTGTGTAGGAAGGACACAGTTTCAAAATGCCCTAAAAATAATGAGATCAAAGATAAATCTTAAAAGCCTGAGTGGTGATCCTCAAGATACTTTGGTTTATATGTGGAGTTTGGGTTTGTATGTGGCCAGCTTCTTTGTCTTCTGGTGTTGTAAGGACACTTAGAGAGGGGCTGTTGCTTCTAAAAATTTGGATGCTGCCATCTTCAGAACTGCCCTTCCTGGCTGGTGGAGGTTTTCCAATGCTGCAGGAGGGCAGCTTTTCCTACTTCAGGTGCCTACCTGGGACTATGACCTCATCTGAAGGAAGGAGCTGGAACCCTTAGGGCTGGGAGGCTGTGGCTGGGGAAAAGGAAGGATGGAAGAGGTGGAGTGGCCTTAGCTTGTTATAGGTGCCTCATTATACACGTCTAAATTTGGCTCTCTCTCAAGCCTGCTCAACCAAGAAATGTGCATGCAAGAATTTTTTTTTTTTTTTTTTTTAGCTGTAATGAGTTTTGTTATACCTCCCATGCCAGAAACTTCTTTGAGGACAAACAGTAACATATGTAGATAGACATTACCTAGATGTCCAGCAAGACAGGACACTATGATATGCTAAGAGAAGAAATTCAAATGTTTATGCACATGTCACCAAAGCATTTTAGCATCTTCTTTTCACATACACTCAGTCTGCAGAGCTGTGGGCATGTTCACTTGCCCACTGCAGACAAGTAGATGAGGTGGACATCAGAGTACTCTAAGTCCTCTTGCCTAATACAGCCAGAAGTAGAGAAAATATGAATCTAGATTCTCACTCACTCCCTGCCCCCAATCTTTGATTCTTGGCCATTGTCTAACTTGTAACAGCCACATGATAAAGAACTTATTAACTTGTAATATAATGCATGAATAAGAAGGTAAAAAAAAAAAACTGCCCTTCCAACAGAAGGACTTTCTAAATATGAAACAAAACCTAGAAACCAGAAATGAAAAGATTCACATGTTTGACTACATCTAAACTAAACATCTTTGCAAGGTAAAAAATATTTGTTAAGCAGAATCAAAAGACACATGACCTACTGGGGGAAAATGTGTACCTTGTATCACAGATAAATGTTTAATTTTTCTAAGAACTTAGAAAATATCAACTAAAAAAACTACCAACCGAATAGAAGAAATAATAAAGGATATTAATAGATATTTAATAGAAAGGAATATACAAGTAGCTCTGAAATGTGTAAAAGATGAAAAAATCTGGGCAGCCCTGGTGGCTCGGCGGTTTAGCACCTGTCTTCAGCCCAGGGCGTGACCCTGGAGACCCGGGATGGAGTCCCACGTTGGGCTCCCTACATGGAGCCTGCTTCTCCCTGTGTGTCTCTCTCTCTCATGAATAAATAAAATAAAATAAAAAAGATGAAAAAGTCTTATTCATAAGGGGAACTAATTAAAAATATACTGGCAGACCATCAAACTGACAAAGTCCAAAAAGTCTGATAAACTAAATTGGTGGGGATTTACAGAAATAGGCATGGCCATACATTGTAAGTGGAAATGTAAAACAGTATCTTTTATGAAATTTCCCAATACTTACCATAATCACAAGTGCTTATTTTTTATTCCCTTCTATGTTTATCCTAATATACTCTTTCCTGTGAAATGATTCATATACAATGCTATTCATCACATCATTATTGAAAAAAATAAAATTTGGAAACAACTTAAATGTCCATCAACAGAGGGCTAAATTATGATACCTTTATGCAAGGGAACAGTTTTTTAGCTCAAAGGGAATGAGCATGCTTTTTCCTGTGCTGATAGGAAAGATTTTTAACCTATATTAAATGGGAAAAAAAGAGAAGTACAAAAAAGTATGGCCATCTTTTTATGGAACAAAATGGGGAAACAGGTATAGATACTTGCTTGAATATAAAGTCGCTCCACAAGGATACATACACACAAATGACAGACAGATGTGAGGGAGAGACTTTGTGCATATCCTTTCAAGCTTCCTAAACTCTGTTCCAGGTGAATGTATTCTCTCTTCAAATAAATAAATAAATAAATAAATAAATAAATAAATAAATAAATAAAAAAAATAAATAATTTAAAGCAAGTTATCCTTGTTTCTGTAAAATATCAATTAATCCAATCATCAGCTTCAAAAATTAAAATCCTGGATAAAACCCCTCTCAAGAGATGCTGCAAATAACCTTTTAAAAATTCATCATCCTTAGCTGATGACTGGATAAGGGAGAGATGGTGTGTGAGAAGCCGGGTGGCACAGAGGCTACCCAGGAGCGCAGGGAGGTATGATGGGGAGTTTGGCAGGACGGGAGAGAGGAAGCCGCAGAGGGAGAGCGCATCAGGGCCGGGCAGAGGCAGCAGTTGCTGAAGCAGCGGCTGCAAGTGGGTGAAAATGCCGCTACTGCCCGTTGGCCTTCACCTCAGGGTGTGCTTCAGACGCGACTGCCCTTTGTTACCACTGCTGGTTAGACTCGGTTTATTTTTCCATGGACTTCTTGGGGCTTCTCCTGTGTGTCAGGAATTGACAAAGGCTTGAGAAATTTACTTAGGAGACATGCAGGTCCTCTGACCCCACCAGAGAAAATAAACAAGTGTAAAGTGGTCCTTAAGGGAGGGTAAAATGGCTGCGACTTCCTGGTTTGGCGGATTATATCCCTAGTGTGAAGGGTGGACGTTCAGGGCGCATCAGCGTCACCTGTATGTGCACGTGTACGATAAGGCATGGGAATAATTTAGAATCCCACACAACTCACCCCAGTAGGTTTTGCTTGTTGATGACTGTTTCCCATTTTATACTTTAAACAAAACCTCCGTTGTTTTCAAACACATCGACTGCACGATGCCGGTTTTCTTACGTCACCTTCGCTCCCGCACTAGCTCGTGGCAGGTTTCTCCTCTTTGGAGTCCCACGGCTAACACGTCACAGGAAATCGCTGCTGAATTTACCGGGATTCACATGGCCGTCAGTTCCGGGTTAGGTTTGGCTGCACGTAACGCAGACCCGACCTACAGCGGCTCCCGTAATAGAAAGTACAGGGATGGCAGGCCCGGGTCAGCGCAGCGCTCGCGGGGAATCGCCGAGGGTGTAGGCAGCTTCCGTACCTCGTGCACCCGGCCACACGCCTCACGGCGAAAGATGGCGGCCGGAAGTCCGCACTCACCGCCGGAAGCGAAGGAAAGGGCAAAGGGCAAGAGGCCGGAGCCGCGTGATTGCCCCAAGCCCGAGCCAGCAACCTCTGCCTGCATCCCATTGGTCAGAAGGGGATCACGTGGCCTCCCCTAGCTGCAGTGGATTCTGGGAGGCTGAGCGGTTTTAACCGAGAACCCCGCAGCATCCCTTAATAAAACGAAGCTTCTCTTGATAAGGAAGCGAGGGATGATGAGGAGCCGTATTGGTCACAAGCGCGTAAAGGTCAAAAACACATTTCCGGGCAGCCCGGGTGGCTCAGCGGTTTAGCGCCTGCCTTCGGCCCAGGGCGCAATCCTGGAGACCCGGGATGGAGTCCCACGTCGGGCTCCCTGCATGGAGCCTGCTTCTCCCTCTGCCTGTGTCTCTTCCCCTCTGTGTGTGTGTGTCTCTATGAATAAAAAAAAAGAAAGAAAGAAAGAAAGAAAAAGAAAAAAACCATTTCCGACTCCGTGTCTCGTTCGAGTGGCCGTGGTGAGGGTCCATTCTCTTGGAAATCCCAGCTGGTGCCATTTGACCAGACCCCCGGGGCCACGCCTTGCCTCCCTCCTACCGCCCCCCTCTCCCGGGGTGATGTTCTTGGCCTGTTCTAAGACTCTAACTAAAATAACCTAATTACCCCCGGGGGCAGTACATTCCCTAGACTCTACAGGCTGCCTTCAGGGCTGGGAAATTTCCCAGGGGCAGGAATGGATGCAAATCCCTTCTCCCGCGTGCTCCGCTGCGTCTGTAGCCTCCCCCGGCAATGCCGCAGTCCTCTGCCGCTGGTCTCACGGGATTGTGTCTATCGGTGGATTTCTTACAAACATCTGGCAGCACAGCCTTGCCCTCTCAGGCCACAGGCGTTCTCCTGGAGAGTCAGGTGATCTTTCCCCGGAGTCTAAGGAGGAAATTTGTGCTGGTCTCCTGTCCTTCTCTCCAAGCAGGGGAAGGCTGTTTATTCCACATAATTAATGGACAGAGAAACTGGGCCTAATTTATTTTACTCCTAGGAATGCAAGTCCGTTCTTTCTAGAGAAGAATGTGTGTCTTTGCCTCACCCAAGCCGACTCAATTTCCCATAAGGAGTAGACATTTAAGCCAAAGGTGAGGAGAAGGAACAGTTCTCGAAACTCTGAAAGAAACTAAACACATTTTTAAAAAAGAAATCATGTTTCTGTTTTGGTCATTATCATCTTAAGTATTTTGTGTGATCGTGCAAAATTATTCAAAGGCATTTAATGAGGGTTGTGCATTGCAGACTGGATGTCTGTGGTATTTCATGATTTTCTAGTTCTTCAGGAAGTCAGTGTCTTTTAATTTATCTTGAATCAGGATTATTTCACTTGCACATCCTAAGCTAAATAGAGAAATGGCACATTTCAAATGCCTGCCCGCTGTATACAGAGTGCTAGGGACAGTGATGGATGACAAAGGCTGTGGCTCTGAGACCCTGTCAAACTGCATTTGCAAAATTCTTTGTAGAAGGGTTTTATGAATTCTTTAGAGCAGGTCAGCAGAACCTATCTCCTTCTCATTAATCCCTCACCAGTAATAGTCACGTGTCTATGTAGAGGTAAAAGAGAATGGAATGGGAAAAGCATGGCTTTCAGACTCAGGCATATGTTTGGATTCCAGCTCTGCTGCTCATACTGGAGAAGTGACCCTCAGCAAGTAATATCTGTCCTTGCCTAGTTTCTTCATCTGTAATCCTGCCTTATAAGATTGTTGTTCCCAAATGCAAAGCTCCTGACTCATGATAGATGGTAGTTATAATCAATAGATGAAGACTTTTGCAGTGTTTAACTTCCCTGAAACCTGCTAAATTCAAAACGAGGTGGGCATTGGCCTTAGCACTATCTCCCATGACATGAATACTGTTGTCATTGACTTAGCATGTGCCCTGCGCAACCCACATCCTCCCACCTACTCTTCCTAGAACAATTTCTCCCAGCCAGACATTGTCTCCTCTGGGAAACTTCCCTTGAGTGCCAGTATTGGGTTAGGTCCCTGACTGCTCCCATAACCCCTTGGGCTCACCTCTAGGGCACTTAACTGACAGTGTTCTAAATGTTTGCCTATTCTGGGAACTATGTTTTGCTTGGTTTTGACAGTGCACAGGTCATGGTAGCCGCTCTTTTTAAAACACTTAATTGAGGTATAATTTTAAGACCGTAAAATCTACTCATTATCAGTATACAACTGAATGGGTTTTCAGTAATTTTAGAGTTGTGCAATGATCACCACAATCTAGCATTAGAACAATTCTATCACCCCAAAGAGACCCCTTGTGCGCATTTGTAGTCACCCCATCCCCTAACCCCAGGCAACCATGATCTTTCTTTCTTTTTTAACTGGAGTTCAATTTGCCAACATATAGCATGACACCCAGTGCTCATCCTGCCAAGTGCCCCCCTCAGTGCCCATCACCCAGTCACCCAACCCCCCGCCCACCTTTCTTTTTTTTTTTTTTTAAGATTTTATTTATTTATTTGCAAGAGAGCAAAAACAGGAGCAGCAGAGGGAGAGGGAGAAGCAGACTCCCTGCACTGCAGGGAGGGGGGACGTGGGGCTCGATCCTAGGACCCTGGGATCATGACCTGATCGAAATGCAGCTACTTAACTGACTGAACCACCCAAGTGCACCTGATCTTTCTATCTTAAAAAAAAAGTCTGTCTTTTCTGGGCATTTCATATAAATGGAATCATATTCTATGTGTTCTTTTGCATCTCACTTCTTTTACTTAGCATGAAGCATTTGAGGTTTATACACCCTGCAGTCTATATCAATAATTTGTTCCATTTTCTAAGGTTTGCGTGTCAATGCATAGATACACAGAGACTGCATTCTGTGCACTAGCCACCTATGGCTAGTTCAGTGCTTGCAGATTACCGTAAAAGCTAAGGAAAACTTTGCTGCTTGAATTGAGTTCACAATGGGATAATATTAAAGTTAGTCTGACACTATTAATGCACACAGTAATGAGGGGGATAGACAAGAACACACAGATATCTGTGACATGTTTGGGCAATGTCAAGTCATTATCTGAAGAAATGTCTCAGTGACTTCTTATCTTGTCCCTTCACCGTATATGGATTTTTAAAATTCTGAAGTGAGAAACACCCCTCCCTTCTACATCCAGCTCTTTTGACATTACTTTCATCTCCTCTGTGTCAAAACTGAATGCTCACATTTGTCCCAACACAAGTGATAAACATTAAGTGATGATTTATTCACTTATTCAATAATTATGTATTGAGCACCTACTGTTTGCCGGCATCATTTTAGGAGCTTAGAATACTTGACTGAACAAAACAGACAAATATCTCTGCCTTCCTGAGGATGAATGTATTCGCATTTGGGTATCCACAATATATCAATAGTCCATAGATTTTGGCCCATGAAAGCCTTAATATGTTTTTCAAAACCATTAGACTTGAGGTCAAAGACATAAATAAACTACTCACATTGGAGGAAATACAGAATACTCAAAACATAAACAGACCAGCCTGAATAATAATGAAGGAAATGAAAATACAAACAATTTCATTGAAGTTACTAGAAACATTGTACACTTCTTAAGCCATCAAAAAGAAATAAAAATTAGTACATGTGATGTAGATGGGTTAAGGAAAACAGAAATGCTCATCAATTGCTGGTGCCATTATAAATTGATTGGGTCTTTTAGAATCTAATTGCATCACTGATTCAGAAATTCCTTTTTTTTTTTTTTTAATGAATGTCCAAAGGAAATAATTTAGGGAAAATATATATCAGAGCTATTAATCAAAGGAAAAAGGCTGGACATAGTCCAAATACTCCACTATTTGGGAGTAGACAAGTAGATAAAAAAATCAATTTGGGGGGATCCCTGGGTGGTGCAGCAGTTTAGCGCCTGCCTTTGGCCCAGGGCGCGATCCTGGAGACCCGGGATCGAATCCCACGTCGGGCTCCCAGTGTATGGAGCCTGCTTCTCCCTCTGCCTGTGTCTCTGCCTCTCTCTCTCTCTCTCTGTGTGACTATCATAAATAAATAAAAAATAAAAAAATATTTAAAAAAATAAAATAAATTTGGTATGATATGATGGAAAGCTCTTACCCACTAAAAAAATTAGAAGACTGCGCTCTGTGATATACAGAATGCTTATACAAAACAGTTAAAACAAAGAACAAAAAAATATTATGGATGATCTTATTATAGTTCTATAAAGTATGTACCAGGAAAGAGCATAAAGTGGTACACATATTTGTATTTGACAATTTTTTATGCCATGTATAATGAATTCTTTAAAATCAGTAGCTACTCCTCCACCCCCCACTCCCACACATTGAAAAGTCTAAAGTCCTTGAAAAATACTATTCCCCACCCCACCCCCCAGCCTCTTCCTTTTCCAGTTCTTCACATCAGTAAATGAAAAGGACATTCTATTCTTAGGTGCTGCACCAGGCCTAGTCCTTCAGCACAGATTCTCCTGAGCTCTAGAGCAGTAGGATTAGAAAGGACCCAGAACTCAACTATCTACCCTTTCACTTTATAGAGGCAAAAACTGATGTTCCTAAAGAAGAAGGGTCTTGCTCAAGGTCCCCCAGATGTTTAGTGTAAGGATGACATAACGCGTGAGTCTCAATCACCTTCACCAACTAACCAGTCCCTGGTACATAGTAGGAATTCAGGAATATTTGTTAAATGAAATAACAGTTTCTCTTATAACAGGAAACTGATAAGCCCACATCCGGGGGTTTTGCCTCTCAGTACCCAGCTGAGAATCAATATCTGAGTATGAAAGATTTGGACTCATAGGGTAGATCCAAAAAATAAAACAAAATGAAAAACAAGAAAAACAAAATGAAAAACCAAACAAAAACCAACAAAGCAAACCTAAAGCAGTGTTCTGCCCTGGTGGAAGGCCACTGCCCAACCAAAAATACTTGGAACAGCCCTAATTTTCATGGGTGTGCCTACTGTTCTGCAGATCTAGGTCCTGGACCAATGAGAAGCTATGGGTTTATTTGGGTTTATTTTAGGCAGCCCGCTGTGGCATCTTCCTGTTGTGGTTGATGGCACTGTGTGGTTGGGCAAATGCTTGGACTCCAATTTGGACTAGAACACAATGCTCATTATTTTATTTCAAGAAGCAGAGCCATAATAGGAAGTTTATAGAGAAATTCTGGAGAAAGGTTATATCTCTCAGTGCAGAACTGGGGCAATATGGGAAAAACGAAGATGGCAAAGGGAATCTGGCTGCTTGAGTTTATTTTGGAGGCAGTCCGGGCAAGGAGGAAATATCTCCTTTCTAATAGATGGAGTGAGCATGGGCAAGCTACTCTGGTCACAGTTTCTCCAAGGCTAAATGACAATTCCGATTAACAGGTTCAGAGGAGGTAACAGATATGAAAGGATTTTGAAATATAAAGTGTAGACAAACAAGCCATTGTGACGATGGTGGTTGAAATAAAACACCCTGAGCAATAATTAAAAACACAAAAGCAATTGGTGTGATATAATTTATGACATGGAGAATGGGAAAAATTGAGTGCCAACTTCCTCTCCTGCTTTCCTGCTACCACTAGCCACAGGGGGGACTTTGGCCACAATGTACCCTCTCTTCAAGCACCCTTTCTCCATCAGCTCACTTCTCATTTGGGACCCTGGCACACCGCTGTGACCGAGCAGAAAAGACAAGAGACAGATTCCAGCACTTGAGCATGGACCCACCAGATTCCTCCACACACTAGCTGTGTGGGCCGGAGAAGGCCTCCTTGTGTCTCTCATGCCCATGTTCCTCATTTGTAACAAAGGACAAACACCTGTTTCACCTACTATACAGGGTGTCTCCAAATCAGGTAACTTGTTTATAGAAACTCTGCACCAAACAACAAATGCCTTTTGTTGTCACTCTTTAGCCTCTTTACGCCTCTGTTTCTGCATTTGTGAAATAGTTGACAATGATGTGTGTCTCCACAGGTTCTTGTGGCTCTCTGTGAAGGCCCTCTGCATAAACGTCTTATATTAGAGGCTCACCCCAGATTTATAGGCTCCTATTTCTCTACCACATCCTGAAGTATTTATTCCCAATGTGACACTCTTTCTGTTCTGTTGTTAAGAGCCTGCAGTTGCTTGGTAAGCCAATACCCTCCCATGATTGACCAGACCACTCCTCTCTTTTTACCGAACCTGCTGCGGTGGGAAGCTGGGACCCACAGCTGACACAAGAGGACATTCTGGCCATGCTGATGGGAGAGAGAGAGAGAGACAGAGAGACAGACCCAGGACAAGACAGTCCGAAGAAAGTGTACCACTAAAAGCCCCAAGGACACCATGTGAGAGGAGGGGCTGTGTCCGCCGGGCCACTGTCCCATCTTCCCTCACAGACAGATAGGCCCTTCCATTCACGTCCACATGCATCTGTTTTCTGCCTCTTGAGTGGAACCAAAACTGGAAAACATCTGCACCAGTTTGGTCTGGGTGTGATTTATAAGGACTCCCCACAGTCTTCTCTCTCCCTTCGCCTCCTCTTCACCTCTGGAGCTTAGAGGTTTCATGTTGTGTTGTTTTTCTTTCTTTCTTTCTTTCTTTTTTAAACAGGCTTGTGTTTCTCGAGACTGGGTCACCTTGATTTATTATGCCCTGGACTCATTAACAAAAGACTCTGAGACAGGTCATTTATTTTCTGAGTGGTGATTTCCTGTCCTACTCTAGCCCGGCACGGCAGGGGCCTAGTGGAGCACAGACTTAGATTAGCTGCAGTGTCGCCTTGGGAGAACAGAATCAAGCAAGAAGGTTCAGAGGGCAGAAAGCGTCTCTTTTCTTAAGAGCTCTCTCCTCACTTTAACAATTTCCTTCAGGGTCCCCTTTGATAGTTCTTTTTCTCCTCCCCCCTGGCAAATAGGACATGTTTACTGAATAAGTTGGGGGGGGGGGCTGCCTTCTTCAAGGAACAAACACTGACCTGTTTTCTCTTGACATCGTCTAACATTTATATGCATCGTTATGGACGATATTAGTGGGCACCCAAGCTGAGCATGAAAGACATGAATTCAACTTCATACACGCTGTGGTCAACTAGTTTGTCAGGGTCTTATTAAAATAATACACGCATGTTTGGGCACTAAAACCTGAGATGTTAATAATTTAGGGAGAGATCAAAAATGAAATTATTCAAGATTTTCAGATAGGCTCTTGGGAAGAAGATTAAAGAATTTGGCATTGCTTAGCCTGAAGTTCAAAGTCTGAAGAATGATTTATTAACTGTTTTCAGGTCTCTGGTTATATGTAAGAATGATGGTGACCAGCTGTTTTCTGACTTCATGAAAGACAGAATAAGAGGAAGTGGAATTAAATTAATGAAATATAATTAACCAGATAACAGAGTAACTGGTCACAGAGATGAGTAGTCATGGCTGAAGTCCATTGAGAAAGATGGGCTGTGTCTCTAAAGTTGTAATGCTTTAGCACCATTTTATAGATTAACAAATGGAGGCTCAGAGAGATTAAGCAATCTAGCTGACTCCACAGTGTATGGAGTGTATAAATAGGTCAGAGAAATAGCGCAGCAACAACAACATATTATAAAGTTCCCAATGGTCTAGATTGGTCTATGTTCAGAGACCAGGAGATTCAATTCTGCGGGCCTAAGACCTTGGGATTCTGTGCTATGCTTGGGTCTGAGCTGGGAGGGCAATACTCTTCATTCCCCCTCAGCCCAGGAGACGGAGACAGGCGGAGTAGGCCGACCCAGCACCACCATCCCTCTGAAGCAGTTTGAAGACTTCGGGTGAAGTCTGTGCACCGCTCCGTTTCTGTTAGCTTGCCACGGACTGCACTCCCAGACAAAAGCTTTGGTCTCGGGAAAGCTATGGAGTCGGTGGATGAGGATGCCTGAGGCTCGGGAAGGGCATCCCTACTGGCCACTGTGCGTGTCTTCCCAAAGTTCACTCCGCTATGGAAAGGCCAGTTAAGGAGTTTCTAGAGTTTGCTTCACTTGTGAGGACTGGGATTTATCCAGGGCCACCAGAGTGACTGGACTCCTGAGAAATAGGCGGAGGTTGAGGAAGCAAATCCCTGTTGGACTACTGCCCTGCATACGGGTCAGTTTGGGAATGGCCATGACAGAGGAGCAAGACTATGAGAGAGATTTGCTGGATGGGAGGGATGGGTAACGTCTGCTGCACACTTATTCTGCCAGGCACTAGTCGAAGAGCCGTGACCCATGTCAGGTCAGTGTTTGCAGCAACACCGTGAAGTCAGTACTATTTTATCTTCGTTTACAGAAGAGGAAACGAAGCACAGAGAAGTCAAAACCTTGCTGATGCTCCATAGCTAGGGAGAGTTGGAACTTGAATCCAGACACAGAGACAGTGTGATCCTGGAGGCTGTGTTCTCAGCTGCCATGGCCTGGGATAAGGTGCTCAGAGGAAACTTTTGCTCTAGGCTCACTTACTCAACAATGACATAGCTTCTTGCTGCCTGGTTTATAAGAAGTACTAACAATTATAAACACTGTTCTAATTTAGGGGTTTTTACATTCATTCTTCCTCCCTTCTTAGTGAACATTCACCAAGAAGCAAACATTCTATACTCCCCCACTAAGACCTTGGGTATTTAAGGGTTAATTCTTCTCTAATTGCTCAGTTAATTTCTTGGAAGGTGTAGGAGGCAGTAGAAAGGAAGGGCAAGTTTTTGTTTTTTGTTTTGTTTTGTTTTGTTTTTTGTTTTGTTTTTTGTTTTGTTTTCCACAGTAAATCCTACTGGAAGGGGCAAGAGGAGAGAACCAGTATCTGCTGAGCACAGACTTGAGCTAAATGTCTTCCCATTAGTTACTTCATTTCATCCCCCCAGCAGTTCTTTGAGGTAGGTGTTATCAGCACCGTTTTACAAATGAGGGAGGTTATGTAACTTGCCTGAAGTCACATAGCCTGTGCACAGAGGCCACAATCTGAGCCCCCAGTGCCACTCTCCAGAGCTGTACACAAGACACCATTTGCCATCCAGTGGTAAACACAAGCCAACCTTGACAGAGGGCTCAAGAGGCTCAGCCAGGAGCACAACTAAGAGCCCAAGAGGAGGTGACGCTGGCAGCATTCTCTGAGCTCCTGCGAGGACTTCAAGCTCCAGTGTGTGGAGCAGCAAACTAGACAAACGAGAAGCCAATATTTCTGAGTTCTGCTCTGCCAGAGGCCTGGGGCACGACAAGATGGTTAATGCAAAGCTTGGCATGCCTGCCCTTCTTAATTTAGGTCTCCTCCCAGGAGGGAACCCAGAAGCGGGGAACATGAGAAAGGGATAGGGAAAATTATAAGAGATAAGTGAGAAAAGAGAATATTTATAGGGCTTGGAACATCTAATGGAAACCAGCTTCCTGATTGAGGGTGGGGGTCTCTGGCCTTGCCTGCAAGGGATTATTAAGCTTTTTCTTGTACATACCTGTGTGTGGAGAGGTGTCTAGGCAGAGAGAAAGGGCGGGTGAGTGCGGGAGACTGGGAGCGTGAGCGCCAGCCTGGAGGCTGGGGGAGGGCTGTGAGCTCTGTGCATTGGACAGAAGCGAGCTGATATCCTCTCCTGGCCTCACTCCACCCCCACCCCCTGCCTTCATTTTAAACTGGAGCTGATTCAAACCTGCTGCTCTTGGAAAGAGGCCATCAGTACAGGCTCCAACAGAAAGATGATACATCAGGGGATATGAGTGTGAGTGAGTGGGGCAATCAGAAAGAATGAGAAAATGAGACAAGGGAATGGAAAAGGTGAATAAACAGGGGACGATGAAGGAGGGAGAGAGATGGAAAGATTAAAATGCTGGCTCACATGAAGAGCTTGAAGAGAAAGGAGTGATTGAAAGCCCGGAGCTGGAGCAAATTCAGAGCCGATCCTTGAGGGCCCTGTCTGCTCTCCCACAGATCCAGAGGGTTGTAATAAAGATGTGTCTGAAAATTTCCAGGGCTGTCTCCCATAAATCTGTGTTTCTTCTTAATCAAAGTCTTCTGGACCAAAAGTATCATCCAAAAATTGTGTAAAGAACACTTAAAGATAGGAGAGTGTATCATCAATGGAAAAAGGGTGATAACCAAGGGCCAGACTCTGGGACACCCATTTAGAAAGACAGAAGCCAACAAGGCACTTTCCAAATGCCAATTTGTTCTGAAGCTAAAGCCTTAAGCATCAGACCCTATCTTTTATTTCTAGCTCTCACTTAGGTTCTTAGATGACGATATGTTCATAAATCAAACCCCAGTGTATTTAGTTGACATGAATTCAATGATATGTGTTAGGAAAAGGGGAAAAGGGAACAAAAGAAAGGCTACAGAGCCATTTAAATAGTGAAGATGATTGACCCATCTTTCAACTCAATGAACAATATTAGATGAGCTGAAATGAGAGATGTGAATCTAATTCTTCCTCTTGGTCCCTTTTGGTCTGGTCTCAGATGTATCTCATAATATGGGCTGATTTGTGTTTAAGGAAATAGGAATTTATCTTATAAGACATGATCCATTAAGTAAAAGTCCACTATGTTACCTTCTACCCAACTGAAGAAAAATACCCAACACACTATGTTGTGTTTGTTGAAAGATGGTATAATGATGGACTTTCTCAAAAGTCATTTTAATTAGACTTTTCTTAAACTTATAGTGCAGCCATTGAACTTCATTGTCCATTATAGTTGGTGAGTGTACGAAAATGTCGAGTATTTGGACTTGTAGTTGGTTAATGGACTGCTTTCTCCCAATTGTGCAGCAAGTATTGAGGTATATAAGATGAGAAAGGCTCATAGGCCCTTAAACTCTGGCAGAGCCACAAGAGGGTGCCAGTATGACCAGTGTGATAGAAACTACCCCCTTCAGCTGCGTCCCTCCCTCTCATTTTATTCTGTGCACTCACTCCTATCTCTCAGTTTAAAATAAGTGGCTGCCTGGCTATTCTACAGAACTGTCCTATGCATTATAGCGGGTCCTATGCACCATAAGCATCTTACCAACAAAGACAAGCCTCTAATCCCCTAATTATCTCAAGGAGGTTTTCTCTTAAGCTCTTCTATCTCATTCAAATATTGACCTTCTTCATTAACTCAGCAACAAGTCTTCTGTGTCAGAAGGATTAGAGAGAAAGTCAGTTCAAAGATCATGCTAGCCAAAATGTCAACTTTCCTTTAAGAAATAATTATTACTACTGCTTTAAGAACTTCAGGGGGGGAAAAACCCAGACCCCTCCTCCCCTCAAAAAGGGGCAGGGATATTGTCTCCTTTGGGAAGAAACTTCTGACCAAATTATCAGATGGATTCTATCATAGACAGACAATCTCCTCAGACTGGCAGGTTACAGCTCTGTGGCAGCATCATCTTGCCCATGGAGGGATCTCTCTTTTAGAAATGAAGACTTTCCTTGCTCATCAATAGTCCACACACTCAAAAAAAAAAAAATTGGTCCACACACTCCTGTGATTTTTGAAAACTTCTATCCCACTAACTCAACCAGAAATGCCAAGACACTGGGCACAGAAGGGATTTCAAGAGTTTAAATCTCTTGGGGCACTTGGGTGGTCCAATTGGTTGAGTGTCAGCCTTCAGCAGGTCACGGTGCAGGGTCCTGGGATTGAGCCCCATGCTGAGCTGCTCATTGAGCCCAGCATTGGGCTCCTTGCTCCATGGGGAGTCTGCTTCTCCTTCTCCCTCTGCCCCTCCCCCCCCACTGTGCTCTCTCTATATAAATTTCAAGTGAATGAAAAAAATCTTTTTTAAAAAAAGTACTTATGTCTCCCTACTTTGACTTCTACATCAAACTGCTGCTGAGTCCTTATTCTTCAAGACCCATCAGGAGAGCAATAGTCAACCTTTCAAAGTAATGCTAGAGAAAAGATACTTTGGCACATCACGATTTCATGTCTGCTATTTTGGCACTTTTTAATGATGTTCCACATCTCCAGGCCATTCTTGAGATTATATATTCTTTTTGTTTGTTTTAGATTATACATTCTTTTTAGTTTTTACTTATGTCTCAGTGGATCCACTGCCCTAAAATGAAAACAAAAACAATGAGGGATCCCTGGGTGGTGCAGCGGTTTGGCGCCTGCCTTTGGCCCAGGGTGCGATCCTGGAGACCCAGGATCGAGTCCCACATCGGGCTCCCAGTGCATGGAGCCTGCTTCTCCCTCTGCCTGTGTCTCTGCCTCTCTCTCTCTCTCCCTCTCTCTTTCTCTCTGTGACTATCATAAATAAATAAAAATTAAAAAAAAACAAAAACAATGAGCTATCTCTATTTGTGTTTTTTTCTAATGATGAATTATAAAAGACATTTTCCACTATTCCTTCCATCCTATGACCAGTCCTCTCTTCTCCTTCTACTGTTGTCTTCTCATTTGCATGTGTTTTACACAGAGTGCTAGATGTAGGCCAATCATTATGATGGTGTTAGTGCTAGTAGGAAAACATAACATAATTCATATTTTTCAATGGCAAGAACATTATGTGGGGCATTGGCATTTGAACTTCTTATTCTTACCACATGAATTGGTCTAAATGGAAATACTACTCTATTGAAATGGTCTTGCACGCCCAAATGTCAATGTGAATAATAGGTGTCACTACTCAAGAACTAGAAAATATCTTTCCCATGTACTATGTGGCCACAGATTTTCACGGCCTATGTTTAGGTCCTAGAGAAAGTTGATTGCCTTTAAGGCCAGTAAGTACCTCTGACTGTGGCAACTCATACTGTGGGAAACCCCAGCAATACTCTGATCTTGGTATGCAGTGACTTAAAAAAAAAAAAAAAAAAAAAAGAATTCACTACCACTTCTACTTGTGTAAGTGACCAGCCATAGAAATGGGGGAAAACATAAGCAGTGGCAGATTTGGGGGTAAGAGATGAATATAGTTTTGGTCCAGTAATAGAACAGCTATAAATTTATTTAACTATATTTTCATCCAGTCAACTTTCCCCCATATGATTTAAAATTTTCATGGAAGCTTTTCCAGATTCTTTGCAGATAAACTTTTTCCAAGCATTCCCTATTCTACCAGCCTCAACCACTGAAGGCTCACTTTTGTCTAGAGACTCCCAAACAATCATGAGTGGAGTTGGAATGCTGCAGGAAAACTGGAGGTTTGTGAGAAGTGTTGCACTGAACATTGAATTTCCTCAAAAGATCCATCCCCAGACTTGTTCACACATTGGCTCTCACATCTGCTTCTCCTGTGTAGTCTCGTTAACTTAAAATTCTCTCACCTTCTCTTTGCATGACTGAGAACTGTTCATTCTTCAGGACTCAAGTTCATTTCATCTTCCTATGTGAAACCTTCCCTGACTGTGAGGTTCATCATAATTTTCCCTCCAATGACATGTACTACCTATCCTGTTCTTCTTAGGTTTCTGTACTATCCAGTACTCTTGCTAAGTTTCTGTACTGTCAGGCAGCCCGGGTGGCTCAGCGGTTTAGCACCACATTTAGCCCAGGGCGTGATCCTGGAGACCCGGGATCGAGTCCCACATCAGGCTCCCTACATGGAGCCTGCCTCTCCCTCTGCCTCTCTCTTGAATAAATAAATAAAATATTAAAAAAAAGTTTCTGTACTGTCCAATACTTATTACTAGGTTTCTGGGTGTTTGAGAGCCAGTCAGCTAGGATTCCTTGTGGATCGGTTCCAAAACTCCCACTTAGAGAAACTGTGGAGTAATCATATTGGACATGAAGGGGATAGTGTGTGTGTGTGTTTGTGTGTGACTAACATGAGAATGAACAGCTGATATGCCCTTCCTCTTAGGCAGATATTTAGCAGAGATAGCACCCTTCTTTCCCTTCTTCTTCCTTTCTCTCAGAGGAAACCCAGACTTAAACCCAAGGAGGCAAGACTGGCCTAGACAGGGAAGACTGGGCTGAGCTGTGTAAGGTATTTGCCATTTATAAACAAGTCCTGACATCCCAACTTGAGTGTTGGCAAACAATGTCATCAGCCCAGAGAAAGTTCTCAGAGATACACCAAGGCCCCAGGCTAAACTGCAAAGTAGGCAAAGCTCTTCCCTACCCCTCCACCCACCCCCGCAGTTCCCCAACATCCTGGCTACCCCAGCCCTCATACTGCCCTCTTTGGAACTTTCATCCCTGGTCTCTAATGGCCCTGATCATGATAAGGAACCCATATGATAAAGTTAGCTTTTCCTCCTTCTCAACAGGTACTGATCTCTTAAAACCAGATGTGGGTAATTAATTGGCTTTAGCTTTTTAGGAGACATTCTGGATTAAACTAGTGTAACTTGGCAAGGTAGACATTGAGGGGCTAATGGCTTTGTCCATCTCAATCAGCTACCCTCTCCTAACTGAAACTAGCCTTTGAATAAACTACCTGATCATGGATTCTCTGGCTAGCATGTGGCTTCCTTTCTCCTGGCCCTCCTTTTCCCCTTCTCTTCAATGGACCAAAGAATCACCCTTGTGGGAAAGAGAGAGAGGCTCAGAGACTATTGGAAAACACAGATGATCCCCAAACAGAGTATCTCCCAAATGTCTTATTAATGCAACTTCTTGACAATTATCTTTCAGAGGTTCCTGAAATCTTTGGAAGGGACCTTCACTGTCTAATCTTACATCCAGTGCAGGATAAACTTCTACAATGTCTTCAGTTGGCAGCAGACAGCTTTGGATGAAATATTTCCTCTGAGGGGAAGTTTAGTTCTTTCTAAGTCACTGTTCCATCGTCCAATAGCTATACTTTTGGAAAATTCTTTTTATATAAAGCTCTTTTTTATATAAAACCAGTTTTACCTTTTAAAAAAGGTGGAATATAAGGGCACCTGGGTGGCTCAGTGGTTGAGTATCTGCCTTTGGCTCAGGTCATGATCCCAGGATCCTAAGATTGAGTCCCACATCAGGCTCCCTGCATGGAGCCTGCTTCTTCTTCTGCCTATGTCTCTGCCTCTCTCTCTGTATCTCTCATGAATAAATAAATAAAAACATTAAAAAAAAACTTTAGAAAAACAAAGATAAAGAAAAAGTCTTGAAAACAATCAGTGGAAGAAGAAAACACCTTGCCTCTAGAGGAGTGAAGATAAAATTTATATAAATACATATAAATATGATAAAAATTATAAAAAAATTGTATCTGACTTCTCTTCAGAAACCATACACACAGGAGAGTAGAGTGAAATTTTTAAAATTTCAAGAGAAAAAAACCCCACCAACCAAGAATACTGTACCCTATGAAATTACCATTCAAAAGTAAAGGAGAAACAAAAACTTTCTAAGACAAACGAAGTCCAAGGGAGCTTGTCCAGTAGACCTGCCTTACAAGAAATGTTGAAAGAACTTTTTCAGGGAGAAGGAAAATGACATGAGTCAGGAACTGGTATTTACAAAAAGAAAGGAAGAATATTGGAAAATGAATAAGTGAAGGTCAAATAAAAACTTTTATTTTTCTTATTCTTTTTTTAAAGATTTTATTTATTTATTCATGAGAGACACACACACACAAGGAGAGGCAGGGACAGAGGCAGAGGGAGAAGCAGGCTCCATGCAGGGAGCCTGATGTGGGACTCAATCCTGGAACTGTGGGATCACGCCCTGAGCTGAAGGCAGATGCTCAACTGCTGAGCCACCCAGGTGTCCCTATTTTTCTTATTCTTAATTGCTGTAACAAATAACAGTTGTTCAAAATAATAAACAGCTGCAACATATCTGATGTATGCTTCACTCTTTCCATATGTGTGTGTGTGTGTGTGTGTTTATGTATAAGTGAAATGAATGACAACACTGAGACAAGAAAGAGGTGGGAGAAATTAGGAATATTTTATTATTATGAAGTGCTTATGCTACCCATGAAACAGTATAGTGTTATTTGAAAGTGGGCTTGGTTTAGTTGTAAATGTATATTGAAAAGTTTAGACTGACTACATTAAAAAGTTAAAAAATAAGCATAATTGATATACTAAGAAAAGAGGGAAAATGGAATCATGTAAAAATGCTCAATTAAAACCACAAAAGGCAGAAAAAGAACAGAAGACAAAAATAGGAATAAAGAGAAAGGGCAAGAAATAGAAAACAATAACAAATATGGTAGATATTAATCCAACTATATCAATAATCACTTTAAACATCAATGGTCTAAATACACCCATAAAAAGACTGTCAGGATGGATCAATAATAAGACCATATTATAAACATATGTTGTTTATAATGAATAGAAAAACTCACTTTCAATATAAAGACACATAAAGATCAAAAGTAAAAGGATAGAGAAAGGTATAGCCTATTTGCACCAATCAAATCAAAAGAAAGCAGGAGTAGCTATATAAATTTCAGAAAAAGGAAACTTCAGAGCAAGGAAAGTCATCAAGGGATAAAAAAGAGCATTACACAATGATAAAAGGATCAATTCCCCAAGAAGACATAACAAACCTTAATGTTGATGTGCCGAACAACAAGGCTCAGAATATGTAAGGCAAAACCTGATAGAACTTGTCTTAGTCCACTTGAGCTGCTATAACAAAAATACCATGAAGAGAGTATTTTATAACCAACAAATATTTATCTCTCACAGTTCTGAATACTGAGAAGTCCTAGATCAAGATGTGCACAGACTTGGTATCTTGTGAGAGCGTGCTTCTTGGTTCAGAGATGGCTGTTTTTCACTGTAATGTCACATGGTAGAAGGAGCAAAAGATCTCTTGGGGTGTCTTTTATAAACGTCCATTCATGAAGACTCTGACCTCATGATTAAATCACCCAAAGACCCACTTCTCAATACCATCACCTTTGGGGTTAGGATTTCAACATATGAATTTGGTGGTGGTGGTAGTGAATATAAGCGTTTAGTTCATTGCAGAAATACAAGGAGATGAATCTCCTATTATAGTTGGAGACCTCAAAACCCCTCTGTCAGAAATGGACAGATAATTAAATCTAAAAGAAGTAGGATAAAATAAATAATAAAAATTACAGCATATCAATAAAATTGAAAGCAAGAAATCAAAGGAGAAAAACAACAAAACCAAAAGGTAGTTCTTTGAAAAGATCAATAAGCCTCTACCACGTTAACTAAGAGAAAAAGAGAGAAGACACAAGTTGCTAAGATCAGAAATAAAAGAGGGGACATCAGCACAGATTCCATGAACATTAAAAGGGCAATAAAGGAATACTATGCAAAACTCTATGCCCACAAATTTGATAACCTAGAAGAAACAGACCTATTCTTTGAAAGAGACAATCTGGCAGTAGTCATTCCCGCCAGAGTATGAGAACTACCTAAAACCCAAATAGTGTCAGATTAAGTATCCATATTTTTTATTTGAAAGTACTGCCACCATCCATATTCTTCAAATTATATATCTGCACATAATAGATATTATATATTCAATATATTATACATATTCAAATTTTATATATATTCTGCATGACTGGGCTGTGGAGGGAAGAAGTGGAAACATGAAAGGCAGAAATGGATGGAAAGGTGAGGCCACTTTGGATCGTTGTGCCATCTCTCAGAGGCCAGCATCCAGGCCACCTCCAAGATGCAGCCTTAGGCCTTCCTGTACTACAGAGCCCACCCGATCTGCTCCACTTGCCCTTGAGTTCTGTTTAATAAATTGCAGCAAATATCAGTAATCAAAGTAAGAACAAAAACAAAAACAAAAGCTCTGCTGGTTGACAGTGAAAACCTGGACAGTTAAATTATAAATTAATGTTTAGGATGTTCTGGATCTGTAATAGCAGAAATTTTAATTAGGGCCCCTCAGTCCATGACAAATCAAATGGAAACCAAAAATGGTGATATAGAAGACCTAAATAACATAATTAATGAGGTAGATCTGATTGATCTGTATCAAACTGTACACTAGACACTATGCTGTCTCTTCATGAGCTATGTGGCATTCACAACTGACCATATTTTAAACCAAAGAAAAACATCAATAAATTCCAAAATGTAGAAATAGTGCAGATAACATTCTCTGCTCATGATGCTGTAAAACTGGTCTTAATAAAAAAAAGAGATAATAAAACAAACAAAATTAAAAGGAAACAAACTGTGACATGCAAAATAAAAAGAAAACAAACTTCTCTTTAAAATAAAGTTTATGTCAAAGAGAAGTAAAACTCAAAAGCACAGACTTCAGAAAAAAGTAAAAATTAAAAATCTAAAATAAAATATATTTTAAGAATCTACAGATAGAGGTTGTAAACTATAAAAAGAAAAAAAGAATAAAAATAAAAGATTCAGGATGATGTTTATCTCTAATTGAGTGAAGAGAGAAGGAGGCAGATGGAGGAGATGGGGGAATATTTATGTAGATACAGGTTATTGTAAAGACCATGTTAGGCAGTGAGTCCATAATTTTAAAATTTATCACATTAAAATAAACACACTAAACAGATAAGTAAACGAAAGAGGGCTATTCACTGACCAATGATGAAAGTGTGCCACAAATCAAGACAATGATTAATTCAGTTCTGTGTCACAAATAAATTTAGAAATACTATGTACCACAACTTACAGGATGCAATTAAAGGAGTGCCCAGAGGAAAACTCATAACCTTACCTATAAAGAATAATAAATTAAAAAGCTAAAAATGAAAGAAGTAACATCTTTCTCAAGGAGTTAAAAAAAGAGAACTGAATGATAATAGGGATAATAATAAACCTAAAGAAAGAGTAAATCAGGATTTAATGAAAAGCAGAAATTATTTAACTAAAGACGAAACAAGATGAGAGCACATTAAATCCAACAGCTAATTCCTTGAAGGACAAAATAATATACTTAATTTAAAATAAGAAAAGATAAAAATCACAAAGGAAACAATAACTGCAAATACAGGGGAAAATAAAAGAAAGAGAGATTACCTTTACTGAAGTTTTGGAGATAAATTTGAAATCTTGGGAAATAAATAATTTTCTAAGAATAAAACTTACTTAAAATGTTTCCAGAAAACAATTAGATATCACACAAATTATCATTTAAAAAAACAGTAAACTTTTTGAAGAAGTATCACCCTCCCAACAACCAGAAATGACAAAGCACCAGGAAGCTACAAGTAATCGACTACACCATTAAGTGACAGGACATTCTGCTGCTCTTAGATTTTTTCCAGGAAATAGAAATAGAAGATAATCTCTGAGATAACATTACCACACAAACCCATGGATACATAGCATAGGCTAATCTTATTTATTAATATCAATACACTAATCCTAAACCAAGTATCAGTAAATAGAATGGAACATCAATGAAAAAGAATGATGTACTGTAATCGAGCGTGATATCCACTGGGAATACCTATGTGGCTTGAGAATAGAATGGCTTCAGAATAGAAAGACATTAATATTTAACAGTAGATTGAAGGAGAAAAAACTCATGACCATCAATCACTATAGACACTAAAAGGGCATTTGTTAATTTTCAACAAAGACCACAAACAATGAAAAAAACTCAATGAAAATATACACTTATGATGATGAGCATTGAGTAATGAAGAGACTTGTTGAATCACTGTATTGCACACATGAAACTCACAGAACACCATATGTTAACTATACTGGAATTAAAATACTTAATGAAAAAAACTCAATCTTTCATTTCTTAATATGACTATATGTTTGTCAGCCCAAAACCAGCATTATGGGTTACACTAGAAACATTCCCTTTAAATTCTGACATAAGAGAAAGATGTCCACAACTACCATTATTATCTAACATTGTTCTGGTTCCAGCTAGCCAATACATTTAATAAAATAAAGAAAATACAGGTTGTATTCATGTGCTAGGGCTGCCATAACAGTATGTCTTAGACCGAGTGACTTAAACAACAGAAATTAATTTTCTCTCGGTTCTAGAGGCTAGAAGTCCAAGATCAAGTATAGTAGAATCAGATTTGGTAAGGACTCTTTTCCTGGCTTGTACATGGCCACCTTCTCATTGTGCTCTCATATGGTGAAGAGACAGCAAAAGAGAAAAAGAGAGCCAGAGAGGGAGTGTAGGAGTTTCTTCTTATAAAAAGGACATGAATTCTATTGAATCAGGGCTCCTGACCCCTACCTATGGCTTCAGTTGACCAGAGTTACTTTATTAGAGGCCCTATCTCCCAATATAGCCCCATTGGGGGTTAAGGATTTGACATATTAATTTTTATAGAACACAAACATTCAGTCCCAAATAGTCATACAAAATGGAAAGGAGATAAAGTTATCATTATTGAGTCACAATATTATTGTATATCCCCCCAAACCTAACTGACTCTATTACAAGTAATATGAGAATTCAGTAAGGTGGTGAGATACAAACTGGGCACAGAAATCAAAGCGTTGGTATCTATGTTTATATAACAGCAACCACTTAGAGGAGATAGAAGGAAACATCCCATTGGCAACAGCAGCAATAGTAATTAAGATACCAAGAGATAAACTTAAGAAGTGATGTGTGAGTGCTGAATGAAGAAAATATCCAATTGCTACTGAGGAAAGAAATGAACACTTTATCAAATAAAAAGCATCTGTAAAGGGAATCATCATAAAGATATTTATCTATTCTCCCTAAGTTCATCTATATATTTAATGCAACTCCAATAAAAATTCATACAGGGTTTTGTTTTGTTTTGTTTTTTTGGTGGGGGGTGGACAAGGACAGAAGCTGACAGATACTTCCTAAAGTTCATAAGGAAAGAAAAACAAGAATTGTCAAAAGAATTCTGAAAAACAGAGCAATGGAAAGGGCTGACTGCTGAGTGTGCGGAGAGACGGGTGCTCTCATACTTCTGAGGGTATGACTTCTAAGGACAGTTTTACAATATTTATTAAACTTACAAATGCACATGCCTTTTAATCCAGTGACTCTACTTCTAGGAATTTATCCTTCAGACATATGAACAAGATTATTCACAGCAGAATTGTTTGTAATAGCACGCAATTGGAAACATCCTTACTATCGTGGTCTGGTTAAATAAATTATGGACCCTCCACAAAACATAATACTCCGAGCCTGTGAAAAAGTAAGAGAAAGTTCTTTCTGGATTTATATGGAATGATTGCCAAGATATACAGCTAAGTTAAAAAAAAAAAGGCAGGGTACTTTTAATGAAGTATGCTATGACTTATGTAAAAATAAGAAAAAATAAAGAAGGTATACACATACATATTTATACATACATACATATACCTAAACTCACACACACATAAAATATATATATGTTTAGCTGCTTGTTTATGCATCTAATATCTCTGGAAGTATTTATCAGGAAATAGTAGCATTAGTTGCTTCCAAAGAGAGCTGTGCAGGAGAAAGGGTAAGAAGAGAATTTTTATCCTTTGGTGTCTTTGGAATTTTGATTCACATGAATGTGTTTATTTTAAAAAGTAAGTTAAATAACTGAAAAAGGAATTCACTTCTGATTTTTAGAAATATCATGGAGTTGAATGAACCTTTAAATTGAAGACCAGGAAATACAGCAATAGCAATTTTAATTTTTCTAAATTATGCATTCCAAATTCCCTTTCAGTTAGGAGTGATTGTGGGAAACTGAAGGGAGAGATGAACCACAGGACAGCAGGGAGACCAGGGGGAATGAGACTGAGAGTCAGGAGCCTAGGAGCCATTGAGAAGGAGAGAGAGCCAGAGAATCAGGGAGAGCTGGTGAAGCAGGAAGGTGAATGGGCGGTCTGTAAGTTTTAGGGCAAGGACGGTCAAGTGAGACATTCTTGCAACACATTGCTCTCCACTGGGGACATGAGTTTCAGAGCAAATGTCTCTGTTTTCACTGGCCTTTGAAATTATTGTGTGTAAATAAAAAGTTTATTTTCCCATTGAAATCTAAGGGTGTTCTCCTATGTGGAAGGAATTAACAAAGGTCTGAGAAATTCACTTAGGGTCCCTTTGCCATTCACAAGCAGTCTAAGTGCTTTATCTTTGTTCTTTGAGAGGGTAAGACTCATTTAATAATGCCAGGAGGTGATAATTGAACACAGCATTTATTTCACTGTTTTGAGCCTCCCTTCACCACAAATACATCTCATTAATGGGACTATAATGATGTTGCCACCATTTCCATTTTTTTCAACCCAAACTATCAGACTCTTAGAGGAGCCCCCATTAGCAATCTGAGCACAACAGCAGCTGACTCTGGGAAAGGTTACGTGTCTCACTAAATTTTCTAAGGCTTGAACAATTCTGTCTCATAGAATGGTGGTGTAACACGGTAAGAAGGGAAGCTGGAGCTCAGTGAAGAAGTTCTGATGGTCCCCAGCTCTGGTTTATAAAATAATAAAAGTTTAATCTTTTGGGATACACAATTACCTCTATTGCCACCTGCTGGTAAACTTATGTCTCATTTATTTCAGTTGATGAAATACATTCTGGGATGCAGAGTTGGCTTTGCAGCAAAAGAACTACAGCTGCTTCAGGACTGGTCACTGGTTTGCAGATGCAGGAGCTGATGCGTGGGGAGGATGGGTCACACCATGTCATGTCCCTCAGCACGTAGGACAGCGAATGGCAAAGACTGCACCAGTATGAGGAGAGGGACAGTCTCCTCCGGCAGTGCCACCCACCCTGCTAATTCTGTGTCTACTCTCTTGAGTTCATCTAAATATAGGGTGCTCGGGGCGCCTGAGTGGCTCAGTCGGTTAAGTGTCTGACTGGATTTTGGCTCAGGTCATGATCTCAGGATGGTGAGACAGAGTCCCCCACCTCTGATGGCTCCAGCTCTGGGCTCAGCAGGGGAGTCTGCTGAAGATTCTTTCCCTCTGTCCCTCCTCTTACTCATGGGCTCACTCTTTCTTCTCTCTCTATAAAATAAATAAATAAATCCTCAAACAAATAAAAATAAATATAGGGCTCTCTACCTCTCACACAGAAAAAAGACCATTTAAAAAAATTCAATGATTTTAAGAACTAATTTTTTAACAGCTTAATCAAACACAAACACACGCAGGCAGTTGCCTCACTTTTGTTCCGGAGTTGAAGCCAACATTGACAGAGACTTATTTATTCTACATGCAGACTTTCTCTTCCTTCTCTCACTCACATACTTCACCCTCTGATCCTTCAAAACCTATACTCATATACTCATACATGAACTATATGGCTAACACAGGCATCAGTGAACAACTTACACATTTTCTCATGTTTGCAATTGTATAAAATCCTTATGCTATCTGGAATCATTTAAAAAGTAGAAAAAATATATGGCCATTTTTCTTCTATGACCACCTCATGATATTAATCGATTATAATGTTCCGCCAAAGTACTATAAGATTCTGAAGTAGCTTCTGTGTGCCCATTTACCCAGTGAGGGATGTTTGGGGTATTTCAAGTTTTTGGTGATCATAACTAGAATGGCTATAAACATGCACAGACAGGTTTTTATGTGAATATAAATTTTCTTTTCTCTATAATAAATATGCAGGCATAGGAATTGTGGGTCATATGGCTTGTGCATGTTTAAAAGAAACTGGCAAGCCATTGTCCACGGTGGCTTTGCCATTTTGCCTTCATACCTGTGATGCGTGAGAGTTCTGGTTTCTCTGCATCCTTGTCAGCACTTGATATTGTCAGTACTTTTTCTTTTAGCCATTATATTAAGTATACAATGGTAACTTGTCATGTTGTTGAACAACTTTTTATGTGCTTACTTGTCACCCAGATATCCTCTCTGGTGAAGTACCTATTCATAATTTTACCCCTTGACCACTTTTGTTTTGCATTGGGTTGTTTTCTGTGATGTTTTGAGAGTTCTAGATGTATGCTTTGGTGAACTATTCTTGAATCATCAAAAAATGGAAACATTTAGATTCTTTCAGTGCAAATGTATTCTATTCACTTATTGGTGATTTACATATGGAACGGAGTCTATAAACTAAACTTTTCTACAACTAGAACTGTGGGTATTTTGAATGATAAGGTACTCTCTAAGGAGGCCCAAGGAGAGAAAGCTGGTGAGCTGCCCAGATCAGATTCTAGAAAGATCCATTTTCCTTGGTGAATTCACCAAAATCTAGGGTTTAGTCTCTTAGGCTTTGAAGGTTTTAGAGCTGTGGCTGGCCAGTATCCTAAGAGCTGATCCCACTGGAGGACACTTATTCATGCTAGTAAAGCTCTAAAGAGACTAAGCAAGGCCAGGGTGGCAGCTAATGCACCAAGGCGGCCTCTGGTGCCTTCTTCTCCTATAGATTCATATGATAGTCGTATGTTTCCTTACTGAGTTTGGACTTGGACTAAGGGATTTAGGCACTTCAGTGGCTGTGATTAACTTTTCACTGGGCCATGATGAAAAAATAAGCAGAATCAAAAGAGTTTTTCTTAATTGGCTTGATTTAAAGAGCTATCTTTTATTTGGAAGCTATGTTCTTTCTATAACTTTGATACATACTATATTAATGTATTTCCTTGAGGTACAACTATGGCTTGTTGGCCTAGCAGACATTCTGAAAGTGAGGAACTGTTGTTCTCTGCTCTAATGTCACCCTTATCTCCTGCTTTTCTGAGACTCTAGGAGGCACCTCCCTAACTTTCCATCTATATGTGTCTAAGTCAACTGGACTTGACATTAGAGGCTCTATACATTCTGACCCCTAATTTCCAATTTCATTTCAAGACACCTTGCTATGTGATTCTTCTCCAGGTAAACCAGTCTCCTGGTGTACCATGCCTTTTTTTTGGCCTCTGGATATTTACTGTCCATTCCTAGCCAACTTTGTCTCCTATACCTATCTTCCTCAGTGTCTTCTGAGACAGAAGTGGATGTTTACTCCTCTGGATTCCTACAATACCTATGTTCAGTCTCATTCCTAAAGTATTTCTCCTATAGTATTGTTCACTGTGGGTGACTTGGGTATGCTTTAATGGATGATCAGAGTACTCCTATCACATAGTAAGCTTTTAAAGGGGAAGAGTAGGGATCCCTGGGTGGCGCAGCGGTTTAGCACCTGCCTTTGGCCCAGGGCGCGATCTTGGAGACCTGAGATGGAATCCCACGTCGGGCATCCTGGCACATGGAGCCTGCTTCTTTCTCCCTCTGCCTGTGTCTCTGCCTCTCTCTCTCTCTGTGTGACTATCATAAATAAATAAAAAAATAATAATAATTAAAGGGGAGGAGTAAAGGCCCATTTTTAAAGAAATCTCAGCTGTCTCACAGCAAGGAGCACAGTGCTTTTCACGCTAAATGCTCAATTAAGATTTGCCAAATGAAAGAAGCAAATGAATATAGGAGAAATGGCATATTTAAATTTTTGCAACAGGAGTCCTTTTTTACCCACAGTTAACTATATATTTTGGTACTTGAGGGCCTTCTTATACACACCTCCTACATAAATATACTGATCAAGGGCTCCCTTGGGCTATATCCTCAGATGTATGAGTCTGTGAGTGGGGCCTACACACCAGCATGCCCAGGCAGAAGGAAAAATAAGCAGGCACTCCCAACTGGGGAAATCATTTGCAGCTCCTCCCATTCTTACTGGCTGAATCTTCTTATTTCAAACAAACAAAGAACTGGAAGCAGCAATTCAAGTGGCTGGCTATTAGCAAGTTCAGTTATCAAAGCACAGACAGAGTATTTAAACATAAAAAACAATAAAGTCCCAAAGTCCACTTCTGACCTCTAACATCTCTGCAGCCAGAGCCTCCCCTAACATCTTCCTTTTGGACCCTCGGGGGGGTCGAGTGTTCTTATCACACGGAGGCTATTTCTACATTTTACTCGACCTAGAGCATTTTCATTAATTGTAAAGAGACTTTCCTCTCCTGTCTTTTTCTTCATATCCCAATACAAGGGTACATATCCAGGCTACAGCCTGGTGGTGTTTAGTCTGGGTTTATAAAATAAATTAGATCTATCAGCTTCTCTGTTGTCTTCTATTTCTTTCTCTTAAAAAATGGAGTGCATTAAAATATTAGTTGCATAAATATTCTAATTATTTGAATAGGCTAGATAAAAAGAGATACTTTAATTAAAAAGCATTTTGTGCATAATAGAAGGTGTTATTAGTTCCCCAAGTCTCATAACCAAAGATTTTGTTATATTAACTAGAAATGCCTACTGAATTCGTTCTTGGTCTCCTAAAACACAGCACTAAACACCGTTGAGTATGATATTACCTATGTAATGAGAAAGGAAGGTAGAAAAAAGACCTGAAGGAAATATACTAAAGGGCTTGCTAGTAGTGATTGACTCTGGGTGCATAGTCATGGATAATTTTTCCTGCGTCTTTATATTTTGTATCACTTTTCCCACTTTCCATAATGAGCATTTGTTATTCTGATGATCTGGAGATGTGCTACATTTTAAAAATAAGATTATTAAATGTTCAGTAGGTAAAGGTTTTTTTCCACCTAATCTATCTTTCAGAGGCTTTGCTTTTTCCACCTGCGTGACCTTGTGCACATTGCTTAATTAACCCTTTGAGTCTTAGTCTCCTGAAAAAAAATGGGAAAAGAAGACATTCCTTCAAAAGTCTGTGTGAAGATGAAGTGAGAAAACGCAGGGAAGTCACCAGGCCCAGAGCTTGATGGCCTGCAGGTACCTAATAGTAGGTCATCAAAACCTGGGAGTAGCACCTCCCCCTTCTCAGACTAAAGCAACTTTAGGAGCCTATCTGGACCAGGATTGAAAATAGAATGACTCCACTTGCTTCCTGCCACTGTCATCGTCTACCCTCTGCATGATTTCTTGCTTTTCTTCAACTGTGCCTGAGAACTGCCTGCCCCAAATTTCAGAAGAGTAATGCAGTCCTAAGGGCAATTGCATGAGTGGAAATAATGGAATGATGTGGTAAAACGCAGGCACATGTGCTTTGGATTTGAAAAGTCCAGGGTTTAAATTTTCCTAATTACTAACTGTGTGATCTCGGGCAAGGGACTTAAGTTTTTGGAGTCTTGATTCTAAATAACATCCATTGAGCCCTTATTACATGCCAAGCACTGAGCTGAGCATTTAACATACATTATCTCATTTAATTAACCTAGCAACCTGTGACGGGTAATTATTATTCCCATTTTACAGATGAACAAGTGGTAAAGTAAGTTGCCTGAGGTCACATAGCTGACTACTGGTAGCTTTCACATTTTAATCCAGGTAGTCTGATTCCAGAGTCTCTGCTCTTACCTCCTTGGCTGTAAAGGTTCCCAGTCATTAAATGGGCATAACAATACAAGCTGATGGGCTCATTGCAACAAATGGAATAATAAGTGTGAGATGTCTGTGCATAGGAGGCACTCAGTCAAGGTCTGAGATTAGAGAAGACGCTCTAATCTTAAAAGGTATTTAGGAGTGCATATAGAGGACTTTTACACACAGTATGCCTCATACCACTGGCTTCTCTCCTGTGCATCAGTGTTGCTACTCATGCATTGATCTCTTCCACACTCCTTTTCTTGACACCTAGTAGAGCATCTCTAGGAAAAGGCAACAACTTTAAAATATCCTTCAGATTTGCACATGATTTCTCTCACATACGGCAGTGATATTTACTTATTATTCCAATCCTGACACAATAATGGTGATCACTTATCAAGTACTAAGGAACTTACATGATTTATCTCAGTCAGCGTATCCCAACAAAGAATTATGAGTTAAGCTTTATTAGTTCTTTTTACAGATGAGGAAATTGTGACCCAGAGAAGTTAAGAAATTTGTCTGAGGTCACATGGGTAGTGAATGATGAAACAAGGATGCAAATCCAAATGGGCCTGGTTTTGAAACCTCTTTATTCAATCATCTTATTACTGTAGCCCTCACCACCACCCTTATCTCCATGTGTTTCACGTGTCTACCTGTATGGCTGAAGAATGGCATGAGGTCACTCTGGAATCAGGCTATTCTGGATATTTAGCAGTAGTTGCGATTTTCCTATTTTTCTTTGAGGCTAAAGAGACAGAATTCACTATGGTGAGGCTGAAACTGCCTAGTGGCCTAGCATCTTAGGGTTTGGATAAGCATCCATCAAATCCACTACATCCATTGTGAGTAGTCACTAGTGCTATTTGGCAAATATTCCATTTTCCTCCGTTCTGGGCACAGAGTAAGACTGAAAGTCCTGGCTTCTTTATGGTTGAATGGAGCTTTGTAACTAGGCTAAAGGTATAGCCTTTAAATGTTGTATACATGTGACATGTGACATTTCCAAGCTGGAGCCCAGAGCCTGTTTTTGTGACTTCCCAGAGCTTTCTTTCCCCTTTGGTACAAAAACTGGCAACATTCAAGATGGCAGCTGCTCCATCAGCTTGTGTCTCTATGTAAATACAAAAAGCAAAGATCCCTGCCAACTTATAATGAATACATTTCTCAAGCAAAAAATAAATCTTCATTGTTTTAAGCCACTATGATTTTGGAGTTGTTCTACAGCATAACCTAGTTTATCCTGACTGATACAACCATGTAGCAAATCATGGGTCATACAAAGTGGTGCGTGGTTGTCTGTGTGGTAGTTACTAAAATACTCTGCTATGACTATCACCAGTGTGAGGAGAGGAAGAAAGGGGGATGAAGGTTTGAAAGAAAGGAGGAAGGAACACCACACACACACACACACACACACACACACACACGCATGCATGCACACACACAGAATGAGAGAGAGAGAGAGAATGAGGAAAGAGAGAAGAGAGAGCAAGAGAGCACGTGCGTGTTTTAGTTCTGAGAGAACCTTTAGGAAGCTATACTTTTTACTTTGAAGGAACATCCTCAAGGAACCATGATGGTTGGGACTGTGTCTTGGGCAGTATTTCCAGGGCTCAGTCAGTAAGGTGACTGACACTAAATGTTTGTCAAATTCATAGTATGTTGGATTATCATTTTATGAGTAATAGAATATGTAGGGATGCCTTTTCTTGGAGCATTTCACTTGGTTTTGGAATTTGCTTTAGCTAAAATGAATACAAGTCTGCTAGCTAACTCTTAAACAGGCTTGTGTACTTGCTTTTTCTCCCTCACTGGTCCAAGTTCTCCAGCCCTGGAGAGTAGATTCTTTTTTTTTACATTAATAGTATCCTTGTGCTTTGAGAAAGAGTGTTGAAGCCTGTTCATATTCAAATAAGAGTTTTCACTCTTAACCTCTTTAAAATCAATCAATCAATCAGCCCACACTTAAGCTTAATCTGAAGATCCCCTGCTCCTTTCATGGAGGAGGTGCTGCTCTGTGTGTGGGGATGGGTTGGAATGACTCATCCTGGAAAGCAGTGGCCACAGCCCTCAGACAGGCTAACAGCCAGACTCCAAAGGCCAAGAAGAAAGAGTGGGAGGGCAAGGAGAAGGAAGAAGGGGAGCAGGGCTCTTGGCACTGAAAAAGAGCCTTATGCTTGCTGGAAGAACTGCAAGGTTGAATGTGTCTCCAGGTAATTCCAAATGTTCCTTCTCCTTCTTGCCGGTCATTATCCCATAACTTATTCCAAGAACCACTTGCCAGCAAGCCAATGTTTCTGCCATTATTAGACCGTGAGTTCCAGGAGTGCACACACTGGGTATTACTCATCTTTTACTCATCCTACACCCACAACTCTCTGCCTGGCACTTTAGATGCTACCAGTAGATATTTTCTGAGCATGTAATTCTTCAGGAGCTGAGACCATTCTGAAAGCCTCCAGAGGGAAGAGACTATTCTGGGGCATGAGTCGATAAGGTTTCAGTTTATATACACTTCCATTGGCAGCTGCTTTCATCTCTTGTTGACTCCTCTGCTGTTCACACAGAGTTGCTGTTAGGGGACTCCGCCGAATACCATTTCAGCTCTGTAAGTGCAGTATAGGAAGAATGTCTAGAGTTGTCTTCACTGACAGGTAGAAGGCTTCTCTGTAACTCAGAGGAGGGATAGTAAACAGAATACACCAGTTCAGTGTCTATCTGTCACCTAGAAGCTGTGATTTTGGTATAGTTCATTCCTACTAATAGATCACAGTATTAGAAGACGTTGTAGGGCCTGAGGCCACAATGAGATATACTCTAAGACTTTGGAAATGCAGTTTGCCCTAAGAGTTAAATTACAAAAATCCTTATACAATGGATGTGATTAGCTATCTGTGCAAGTAAAGCAGGAAATGATCTCTAAATGTGTGAGTCAAAAGCTCATTATGAATACATAATGTTCCAATTAGATGAACTAGGAGAAGTCTCAGAAAAGCAGGTGGGACAGCACTGAGAACCCAATCGAGGGAATGCATAGTATTTGAAGAATGTTTCTGACAGAATGTGTCTGTCTAGGGAGTGGGGTTGATGGGTGGAAGTTATCAGCTGTAAAAGTAAATAATAATGGGGTTTGCAGAGGCAAACACTGGTATACTGCTCAGGCGCTCTCCCAGACGGAAGTTTTCCTGCCCCCTGCCCCTGACTTGAAGAGAGCACACTAAAGCTGTTTACCAGAGAGGCATTTCTGAAGCTCCACTCCCTCCCTCCATTCGGAGAGAGTGTCATGCCAAAGTGAATAACCAGTACTCTTATCTTGCTTCCTGGCAAGATTATACTTTTCTCCAATGTTTTCCAACCTCTTTGACTATGGCAAAAGGCACCATGGCTCGCTTGGTCTGTCTTCTATCACAAAGATGTCTTAATCTTTCAAGGCTCACAAGGCATCCTTGTAGCCCACTGTGGGCCTTCCATCACCCTTTGAAGATCACTGTCCCAGATGCAGGCCAAGTTCTAGTGCAGGAAGGACCCCATTCCTTTCTCAGCAGTCTGTTCAACTCTGCCAACACGTATACTGTCCCCAACACATGCTGGTTGTGCAAAACACCTCCAGCTCCTTCTAAGGAAAGATGATACCAAAGCAGGAAGTAATTTTAGAGACAGAGGGGTCAACTCAAAGAGGCTGGCAGGTCTGAAGAGGCTGTTTTCACCTTGAAAGAGAGTGGAGCAGGAAGGCCAGACATGTGGTGAAGAAGGGGCCTAGAAGTTTGTGGATAATTTGCATGCACACCACTGTGAGTGGAAGGTAAACTATTAAGAAACATTAAGGCCACCAGAAGGTCTTCCTCTGCAAAAGAACTTCAAAATAGTTTTACAACTACAACAGTTTCCTCCACTTTGCTCACAAGCCTAGCCAAGAGCTTGGGCTCCCTCTGTGTTATAGGGAATAGAGGTCTTAAGGTACCAGATTCAACTTATAAGCGGACCCTCCATGAGGAGATTGAGAGGAGTGCTGTGTGAAGGCTCTTTGACCTCCAAAGGTCTCTGTCCTGGGGACAATGCCTGAAATTATCCAATTATCAAGAAGTCATATCTGGACTAGAAAATCAGGACCTTGAGCTGGAAAGTATCAATGAAAGAAGTGTGTTTGGTCCTAGGTCAGGGATACTGCTCAAGGAAATATCCAAGACTAGAGATACATCAAGAACATCTTGAAAGGAATGCCAGGAGTCACCTGATTCCTAGGTAAAAACAAATCACTAGCAGGGAAAGAAGCATAGAACAGGAAAATAGCTGAACCCAAGAGAAAGAAACACCTTTTCTGTGGTTTTTCCTGCCATCAGTTGTGGCCACAGGTATCATATTTTTAAAAAGAAACCATGTCCATCATCCACTGGTCATGGCAGCTCAACATACATTTTTGATCCCACATCTCTTACCTATTCCCTATGGAGAAAAAACTGAACACAATAAACTGTATTCTTTGCTTGCAAAATTCTTCTTTTCATTTTAATGTTAGACTTTTCAGACAGAAATATTTGCCCTGAAGCTATTTAGCAAATATTGTTGTTGAAGACCCCACAAAACACTGCTGACAACTCCAAGTTTTTTAAGACAATGCCCATTCACTGAAATGCTACTGATGTATATTCATGTATGCAAACTTCCTCAGACTTGCCCTCAGAAAGATGTAATTTGTGATAGTACAGGGCAGCAGAAGGTCACATAAAAAAAAATAACACAGCCATGTGAGTACAAAACAAAACAAAAACAAGTAATTAATGAATTTTGTGAGTCATCCTAATAATATAATCTTCCAGTTACTTTCAACATCTGACAAAGGCATCGTGATTAGCATGGAAAGTTACCAGTTGCTGTGTGTGTGTGGCATCCTAATTGCCCGTTCTCATTCTGGCATTTACCTATGGAAGGGAGATGGTTGTCTGCTCATTTGCACTACCCTCAGGTCAGGGATGATCACGCCTGTTGATGAAGTTGGTCCAGGTGATCACAGCAGCATACTACAGACATAAAGCAGCCATAAGAAACACAACCTCAGTTTTCCCATTTATAAAATGGGCCAATGCATAATCTCTATCTACTTTACTAGATGGATGTCAGAATATTAAAAAAAAAAAGTGCCTAGCTAGATATTCTATAGAAATGCATAGTACAGGAGATCCCTGATGTGTTATAGGTGGTGCGTTGGGCAGGAGGCCAGCACAGCCCAAGGGCCAAGAGGGCACTGACAGAGGAGCAGGGACTGACTTTAAAATATCTAGTGTAGGGCAGCCCAGGTGGCTCAGCAGTTTAGCACCTGCCTTTGGCCCAGGGCATAATCCTGGGGTCCTGGGATGGAGTCCCACATTGGGCTCCCTGCATGGAGCCTGCTTCTCCCTCTGCCTGTGTCTCTGCTTTTCTCTCTCTGTGTCTCTCATGAATAAATAAATAATATATTTTTTTTAAAAAAAGAGATGCATGATACAAAGCATCGCAACCGCTATAATATGGTAAGAAACTTAACTCCAGGACCCTCAAAGGTTTTGTGCAGAAGTCCATGCAAGAGTTTCATTTTAAACGTCATCAAAATGTTCCTTGGTTATTAAGTGTAAAAAGGATCTTAATTTTTAAAAATTTAAACTGTAAGCATTCCAGCAGCATGGCCTAAACAGTATTATTAAAATGAGGCTTGGGATGCCTGGGTGGCTCAGGCCGTTGAGTGTCTGCCTTCAGCTCTGGTCATGATCCAGGGGTCCTAGGATTGAGCCCTGAATCGGGCTCCCTGCTCAGCATAGAGCCTGCTTCTCCCTCTCCCTCTGCCCTTCCCTTCGCTCATGCTCTCTCTCTCTTTCTCAAATAAATAAATAATAATCTTTAAAATAAATTAATTATTTAATAAAATAAAATAAATAAAATAAAAATAATAAAATAAATAAAATAAAATAAAATAAAATAAGGCTCTTGTTCAGTCATATCAGCTCTCATGTAATTCCCCAGGTGTTTTGCTTTTTTGTCCTCCCCTTCCTCCTGGAAACCTATAACCCCTCAATCTGCTTCTGTGTGTGTGTGTGCCTGTGTGCGTACCGGTGGAGCCCGTGAGCTCAGGTGTCAGGGAGATGACAGAAGCGGTGTCTGGATTGCCAAGTAAGGCTTTGATTCCCTTTGTTCCTACTGCTGGAGCCTCGGAGGCTGATTAAGTCGGGGGCTTCTCCCAGGTTTTGTTGGCCCATGAATGGAGCCTCTTCAGTGCTCACTGGAGTGCAATATCATTGATACTTCCTCCGCCTGCCTCCCTTCCTCCCCCAGCCTGGCTGAGCTGATGGATTAATCCTGCTGTGTACTTGGAGGGCTCACTGGCAGAAAAGGAAGCCGGAGTAGAAAAAGAGGGCTGGGGTGGAAGGGACCATGGAGATCGTCCTCCTAGCATCTAAACCCCTCATTTTGCTGAACTGAGGCCCAGCGGGGAGCAGTTAGGGGCCTGGCCCACGCCTGGCAGTAGCTGGTCAGGGTAAGCCTTAACCTCCAGGGCCATCTACTCTTCCCACCACTGACACTTCTGAGAGGAAGGCCTGCCAGAGCTCTGTGGCTCTCATTGTGGAACAGTAACCCCACAATCTAGACACATCTAGACACATCTTTTGTTCAACTGATATATCCTTGTCCAGCACCAAGAGTGCTATCTACATCATAAGAAAGCACTAAAAAAAAATGTTTTCATAGCATGAATGAATGAATGAATGAATGAATACTACATTCCCTTGGATTGGCACTGAAGAAGAAAAACAGATGGGGAGGGAAAGGATATGCACCTTCTTTCTTCTTGGTTTTCATTCCCTCCCCAACCCCCACCCCCACCCCCCAACTCCAATCACTGTCTCCTGGCTTCCTCTCCTCCTCCTCCTCCTTCTCAAGATGATGTGGTTCCTCATCTTCGCAACAGAATAAAAATAGCCGATAGCCATTTAAAAGTAACACCTTCCAGAGGTCATTTTAGAAAAACTCTAAGCCTTAAGCCAAAAAGATGTTCCTCTAATGGTAGAATTACAGGTATTGGCCAAAAAATTGCAGAGGGGTTAGAGGTAATAGACCTTTGTGGGGCTTGTTATAATCTAGCACATTCACAGCCTTGTCGTGCTAGAGGCCACTGAAATGGAATTCCAGAGCATCTTTAACATTGAACATGGAATAGTGTGGCCAGAAAGCAGCCAAATCTCATCAGCAAATTGACTCTGTTGGAAAAGATTCAAGAAAAGTAGGGCATTTGTATGGTGATGCCCCCGATGTAAACTAGCAAAAGTTTAAAATATGCAATTTGGTAATACATAGCGAGAACAAAAAATATTTAAACCATTTAATGCAGACATCTTACTCATGAATTTATTCTAAGAACATAGTCAAAAATAGAAAAACTTTATGCACAAAAAGTACATTGTCAAATTATTTCTAATAGTTAAAAATTTGAAAAAAAAAAAAAAAAAAAAACAGCCCAAACCCTATGTGATGAATAACAATGAGGGAAAAACCCAAGGTAAATTATACCACAGTAACAGATCTGACTTACACTGCCTGTGAACAATTTAGTAACTATAAGAACTTGGGTTTATATTTTTTAACATCCCCATGGGTCAATCTCCTTGTCTGTAAAATTTCTTCTCTGTATTAACAGTGCCTAATTCATGGAGCTGTGAGAATTAAAAGAGATCATTGTTATCACTCATCTCCATTATTATTATTTCCATAGGTGCCTTTATATCTTTGTGGAAAGAATCAGTGGACCTGAATCTTCCAACATTGTTGTTAAAGAATATTACAGGAACCACACTGAGGCCCGAGGCTCCCTTATGAGTACACCTCTTCTTATCAGTATGGATTTAGGATTTGATTCCAAACAGCCAGGACTAGAAGGTATCTTTGCCCAGAGGTTGCCTCACATTTTCACCCCCAATTAACCAAAAATAACTTGGCTTTGAAGAACAGGGCAGATAATCCCTTTCTTTCAACTGTTCTGCCTGGGTACATTCTGTGGAGGAAGAATTGTGGGCAGAATGGAAAGGACAGAGGTGAAAGGGTCCAATTAATGAGATAGCTTCTTCTAAGGCTTTGCAGCTGAACTGGCATTTAATCATGGAGCCACTCACAAAGCTTTGACCTGCTCCCCTTCTCTCCACCCCCAACTCAGCTCTCAAATCTGATGTTATTGCTGGGTTGTACAGATCTGGAACCCCTCAAAGAGCAGGGGATGTCTAATTGGGGAAACTCTGAGAGTCATCATTAAGAAGTACTCTGGTCTTGGACCTTGAAAAAAACATAATCAACGCATTGACTCAATTTGCACAGCTTTATCCTTTTTCCCACCCCCTCTTGCCCCTTTATTTACCTACCGCAGATTGGCTCCAAATCTGGGATTTTTCTCTTTTTAACTGTTCATGGGATGGTAATTTGATCTTTTTGGCTGCTTGTCTATTTGTCTTATTAGTCTGTGTGTGTGCATGTGTGCATGTGTGTGTGCGTGTGTGTGTGTGTGTACTGTTGAATATGTTTACAGTGAAGTTCCTAGGGCTACCCTGGTGCTTGTGAATTTATGCCTATGGACAAGTTGGGGTACACAATTCTTGGGTATAACTTGTGTATCTTGAGATTTAAGTGTCTGTTCACATTTGTATATCTGAGTATTTGGACATATTTATATCAACTTTTATGTCGGCCAAAGAGAACAGCCTGCCAAGAGAAGCATATGTTTCCTACTTAAGGATTTCTAGAATGATATAATTCTCCAAATGAATGAGAGAGGGGCGATGCTATGCAAGGGTTGCTCCATACGCTTTCTAGATTATTTAAGAAAGCAGGCAGGGCCACATTGTGATTTTCATGGGCCCTAGGTACTTTTGCCTATGTACGCCCCTTCCTCCATATGAAATTATGACAAATTACCCTACTTTAACTCCATTGGTCTACATTATGTTCATTTCTTCTCTTGATTTTATAATACGTTAAAACATTTTCACGGATCCTTAAGCAGATTGTGCGCTTCTGGCGGCATACCTGTCACACCTACTGGGTGTTGGCATGAAGCTGGGACATGGCTAAGCAGGGAGACCGTGGTGAAGGGGACCCAGGTCCTTCTCACAAAAGCTCCACTGCTGTAGCCTTCCATAAAAACATCTGAAAGGTTATGGATTTCTTATATAAAATCTGTGACTGCCATTTCTTGTTTACCGGCAGGAAATAAGATATTGTAGTGGTTCTTGCAGTCATTCAGACTCAAAGGTGAATTCCAGCTCTACCACCTACTAGCTATGTGATCTTGGGCAATCATTTAGTCCCTCTGAACCTCAGTTTCCTCATTTTAGAAAATAATATTGCCCTCGTGGTGTTGTAAGAATTTAAGGAAGTGACAGAGGTAAAATGCCCTAGTCCCGTGCCTGGCCTTCTGGATAAGCAGGCACAACCTTACAGCTGTTATAATTTACTTCTCAGTTCTCTTTGGGGGCTTTGGTGCAGCATGAATTTAGTCACCTGGCTCGAAGTGCAATGAAATCTTGGGGTAGACATGTACATAGGTGAGTAAAAGTCTGGTGTTCTTAGTGGAAAAACTCACTTGATGCTTGAGACATACCAATACCCTACAATTAGTTCCCCCACACTGGTTCCCAACTTTTCTGGCTGAACCTTATGCCTCCTTTAGCTCCAGTGTGCCAGATTCTTGCTATAGCTTGAGACAACTGCTTTAGAGGCTCCAGCCTCCCCTGGAACCTTAAAAAAAATCATAGTCCACTATCAGGTGTCCATCCTTCAGACTCTTCTTTCTCATTCTCAGGGTAAGGCTTTCCACAATAGGTCCACTTTCTCCCCAAATCCAAGTTTCGTATTTCTCCCTACATTTCATTTTTCTAGGTCATTCCTGCACCCTGCCACATATCCTAAAATTAACAGCTACCCTTTCTTTCCTTTCTATTTATCCTATGCCAACCAGGTGCTACGCCTGCAATATTTCATTTAATCTTCCAAATAATGCTGAAGGGTAGTCATAATAATTTTTATTTTTACTGATGAGAAAACTGAACCTTACAGCAGTTAGGCAACTCCCCAAATCAGTCTGATGGGATTTGAATCTATATTTTTCTGGTATCAAAGGCTTAGTATGCTTTTTCCATTAATTAGGTGCACAATCCCTCATATGCAATTTTTCACATCTAAAAAAAAGAGCTCTAAAAATCATAAAATGTTTCTTTCCTTAAAACTTTTTTGTTGTTGGTAAAAAAAACAAACCTGCGATGAACTGCTGTGAGGCTGGTTAGAATATTCATTCATCTCAATTGGTGTGATCAGTAACAATAGGACTTCCTGTGCACTGTTTGTTCTGCTAAACATGCTATTACTTAAAGTTTAAAGAAGAAGTAATAAGTCCCAGACCAGAGTATTCCCCTATCAGCCTGAGTGGTGCGGGGGCCCCTTGTGTCCCAGCAGTGACCCTGCAGAGTAAGTGAAGACAAGCATGTTGGAACTCTGAACCATAATCCTGCAGCTAAGCCAAAGCAATATTCCATGTGGGCCGATATTAGATTTCCCATCCAAGTCCCAGCAGAGCTGAGGCAAACTGGCTAGGCAGCTCTTCCCAATGAGCAAACTTGGGCCATAGCAAAGCAAAATAAATCTCCCAAGCTGACTATCAAGGGGAGAAGATTGAATCCTGCTGCCGGCAAAGGGGTCCATTGAAACAGCTCACACAAAAGGCAAGAGCAAAACAGCCAGCTGGGTGTCCTTTGTTTAGAAGAACAAGATGTCCAGATTACATGAGATAGCCCCTACATGAATGCCAGATTGAGTTGCCCTCAGTAACAATTCCTACCCTGCTCCTTAAAATACTGGAATAGATGAGTATACGGGGTGTTCAAAATGGAGCTGTATGGGCAAAAGGGAAGGAGACACAGAAGAGATACCAGCTCTGAGGACTTGAGCCTAGGACCCGAGATGTCTGGTCCCCGGAACTTCCCTCCATAGTGAGTGATGTCCTTCATCTCTTGATAAGAGGGAGCTGAAACTCAGCTGAAAATACAGCCTCTCCAGGTCTCTGAGATCTGGGAACCTGACAAGAGTAGGACATGGGAAGGAACAGATAGGCATGAAGGTGGAGATTGCTGGCGGAAACCTACTGCCAAATGGTCATCTGTGAGGTCCAAGAAGGGTCGGTCTTCCTTAGGGAGTTGTCAGAAGTGAATCCCTGTGAGGCTGTTATAGATGGACATGCACTAATGGCCCTTTCAGACAGTGGCTGTAAGCCAGAGAGTCTGCAGAACCTCATCCAGTGGAGAGAAAAATAAGTGGGGAGTGAGCATTTAGCCATAAAAGCTCTCAAAGCAACCCCCCACTTCATATCTCACTTCTCTATCCTTATTCCAGAAGTGACTGAAGAGAGACCTTTGACTTCTCCCTGTTGGGGTGATGTCATTTCTGTGTATGAACTTCACCTCAGTGAGATGATGTGATCCATCCCTCACCAGGACAGGGAAAATAGCACTTTTAAGACTGGAACAGAACTTAACATAACATACTCTTAGGCCCTGCAAAAGTACACTGAATACCTTGTGTTTTCTTTCTGGGCATCAGCTCAGTTGAGGGTGTGAGGAGATTGGGAGAGGAGGTTCATATGAAAGAAGACAACATCAGGTGTGGGTGCTTGATTATTCAGGAGGCTTTCTGGTCACTTAGATGAAAAGGTACAAAGAATAGCCCATCACTTCCAATATCTTGGCACTTAGATGTCATCAGGGGCAACTGCTAGTGAGGCACTGAAGAGTATTCATGGTGGGAGAATTAAGAGATTTGGAAAGAGCCCTGGGCATCATCAAAGATTACTCATATTAAGGGATGAGAACACAGATGCCCAGGGAGGCTACGGGACATTCCTAAATGATGGAAGAAATGTAGATTAAGAAACACATGGTTCGGGATGCCTGGGTGGCTCAGCGGTTGAGCATCTGCCTTCGGCCCAGGGCGTGATCCTGGAGTCCTGGAATCGAGTCCCACATCGGGCTCCCAGCATGGAGCCTGCTTCTCCCTCTGCCTGTGTCTCTGCCTCTCTCTCTGTGTATCTCTCATGAATAAATAAATAAAATCTTTTTTTTAAAAAAAAGAAACACATGGTTCACTTATGGCATCTTGGTGTAGTCCAGGCTCTGGTACCACTAGCTACATCTATGCCTTATTGATAAAAGGGAAGAGATTCCATCCATGCAAGCTTCTGTTTTCTCATATGTAAAATGAGGAAGCTGGGTAATGCCAAGTGTTGGCAGAGATGTGGGCACAGAAGGCCCTCCCTCATACACCACTGGAGAAACATGGATAGGGTAACCATTCTGGAGAGAGATCTAGCTCTACTTAGTCAAATTGATATTTACAAACTTTTTTTTTTTTTTTTTTTTTATTGGTGTTCAATTTACTAACATACAGAATAACACCCAGTGCCCGTCACCCATTCACTCCCACCCCCCGCCCTCCTCCCCTTCTACCACCCCTAGTTCGTTTCCCAGAGTTAGCAGTCTTTACGTTCTGTCTCCCTTTCTGATATTTCCCACCCATTTCTTCTCCCTTCCCTTATTTTCCCTTTCACTATTATTTATATTCCCCAAATGAATGAGAACATATAATGTTTGTCCTTCTCCGACTGACTTACTTCACTCAGCATACAAACTTTTTAAAAAGACATTTTATTTATTTACTCATGAGAGACAGACAGAGAGAGGCAGAGATATAGGCAGAAGGAGAAGCGGGCTCCCTGCAAGGAGTCTGATGTGAGACTCGATCCCAGGACCCCAGGATCAGGATCTGAGCCAAAGGCAGATGCTCAACCGCTGAGCCACCCAGGTGCCCCAATATTACGAACTTACGATCCAGAAATATTACTCCTAGAGATATGCTCCCAAGTGAAACACTTCCAATATTCCATAGAGGATATATACAAGGAAGCTTATTCCAGTACTGTCTGTGGTGCCAAGGAGTTGGAACCAAGCTGGTGTCCTCAGGGGTGCATAGATAAAGTATGATGGAAGCCCCCCCTGGAGTGCTACGTAGCAACTAGAAGCAATAGATGAGATGAGTACATGGCAACATGCATGGTCTTAAATTGATACTCAGGGACTGGGGGTGGGGGCTGGGAGGTAAAAAATAGGGTGCAATATATACCACATTTCCATCCAATCTAACTATCATTTATTGTACTGTGCACCATTATTTTATGTCTTGCCTAAGAAGGTGAAAACTGACAATTCAGCCCTGACATACCATTGATTGCAAAGTGCATCCAGATGTCAGAGATTAAAACATGGAAAACATGTTGTCTTAGCACCCATCTATGTAAATAAAAACACAGGCGCACAGAAGAGTATCTTTTGCAACAATACCTACAAAAACATAACTAAACATGTTGCCTATGGGCTGTGGCAGTGAAATGGGAGTGGCTATGGGGAGGGAGGGACTAAACAAATGAACACAAGAAGTTTTGCACAGACCAAACCACTCTGACGACAGAGTGGTTAACTGAGCACCTGTGAGGCCCAAGTGTGAAGGTGTACGTTAGTGCCAGCTTCAGGGGTTTGTGGTGAGAATCACTGAGATAACACAGGCATAGGCCACAGCATAAAGTAGGGTTCACGAGTTATTTCTACTCTCTCTTCATCTTTGTATTTGAAGATGCTGCCCAGGATAGGAGTTGAAGGGAAAGGTTCAACGTCCTGAGTGTCATTTATTTACTTAAAATACAAGGACCTTACACTTGGGTTTGCTTCACATTCATGCTCCAGCACCCTGTCAATAAACGTGGAAAATAGCAAGCAATCTTGCTTTTGTAACACTAGATGTCCATTTGATCACCTGCTTACAAAAAGATATAAATGCACAGTGATAGAGATGGTAAGGGCAATAATGATAATGAATTAAAAAAAACAAAACAAAACAGTGTTTTAGCAATGCTTAATTTCCAGAAATTCTTTGGATGATTTCCCAATTTCCCTGGAGTAGCAGTACAAAATCAATCCAGTAAGCAAATAATACACAAAGTCTCTGCTGGGGGCTGCCAGGAAATGGATTAACTTCCCAGAAAGCTGTTCATACGTTCACCCTGAAACATAAAGCGCTTTCTGGAAGGAGCATTAAGGAAAGGAGCTACAATACTTAAGGTGCTCTGGGAAGGAAGAGTGAGGGCTAGTGAGATTTACTGAAAATGATACAAATTATGGCTTTTGGAAATGCCTTCCCCCTGAGATTCCAGAGAGGAGAATAAATTCTGTGAGTGAATCAGATCACTTACGAATATGCTAAGGAAATGTCTCCTCCCAAAAATGAGTAAAGGCTCCTAGATGTGAGGTAAAAAAAAAAAAAAATGTATCTTGGTCTTTAAAAATCAGGCAGTGGCAAAGTGAATGTTTTAGGAACACCAGACAAGGGGCCACACTGCAAGCTTGCTGAGACTGAAGACCGCACCTGTGATCGTCCTGGCCAGTGTGAAGGGCCATTGTCTTACAGCAAAGAGCACCGCTCGGGATTTTCTGCACTAATGGAGGTTGGATAATAAAGGGTTGCCACCCACAGTGTCTGGAAACCCCAAATATACTATTCAGAGTTATAAGAGAGAGGAGGTGAGAGTGGGGGCTAGATGTCTGCCCCCCTCACAAGGGGACAGGGACTCGGGAAAGAAGCTATACAATCTCTGGGTTTCCGGATGTCTTTTTCCCCCTTCCTTCCCCTATCTCTTGAGTTTTAGCCATTCCCCTCTGTGTAAGGAGTCTCTAGAGTCCCTCCGAATCCAAGAGTTTTTCAACTTAGTATCTTGCGCACAGTGGATAAGAATCTTTCTATCTCCTACATTCACAAAGTCTTGTTGGAAGGACAAAGGAAAAACCATTTCCCTTAAATTTCTAGACCAAAGTCATTGGGAGGAAATTAACAACCAGGATTTAAATCCAAATAATCACGTGTCTTCATTTTTGCCGTATTTCCCCTAGCTATGAGGCCAGCAATAACTAGTTCTGAGTGGATAGTCCAACCAATGGCAACTCTGCTTTTCAGGGAGAATCTTCAGGATGGACTGAAATGAGGGCCAAATCCAGCAATTCATGACTTATTCATTCACCCTTAGATTTTCTAGACTTGGAGTATTTTGAAGTTAGGAAGGGTCTCACATATCATCTGGCCAGCAGCTCCCAAATTGTAGGAGATGGGGATCCTCAAAGGTAAAAATGTGGCTCTAAAAGCTTTTCTCTAATAACTATAAATGCCTAAAAGGAATCATACATTTAACTTCCAACAAACTCGCCAACTGATCATGTGCCAAGCACCTCAGTTGTTAGCACTGATGGGGCTCTGGCTGGCTGATGATGGCACCATTGCAAAAATTTAGGAATGAGTGACTTAGTGGTGACAAAACTGGGAACCCGAGGTATAGATTAAATTTCACTTTGTAGGTTTGGTAAGCAAGATTCTCAGTGTGAAAAAGTAGCATAGAATGACTGGGTAGGCTTTTCAGAAAGGCCAAAAGGCAGGGCCACCTGGTTGGCTCAGTGGTTGAGCATCTGCCCTTGGCTCAGGGCCTGATGCCAGGGTCCTGGGATCGAGTCCCACACTGGACTCCCACAAGGAGCCTGCTTCTCCCTCTCCTTTGTTTCTGCCTCCCCTCTCTGTGTCCCCCTTAATGAATAAACAAACCAACAAACCAAGCTCCAAAGGGCAGTAAACTTTCTGCCTCTTGGTTCAAATCAAGTCTCTGAGTGAATGAAGATTTTAAGGTTTGGTTGTTTAGTTAAAGATTAGTTTTGAATAAGTAGCATTTTACTTTTTCACATTTTTATTCTGCTCAGGATAGGATGCTGGAGAGGGAACTTGGAACAGAATATAACCTGCTTTCCCAATTTCTCTTGGAGACCCTGCATTAGGCCCAATCCTTAGAGGAGGATGCAGACATGGATGGACTCATTCTCTCTTGATTTTTTAGGAAGAGAGCAGACACCAGCCCCCAAACCTGAAATCCTATTTGTCTAAGTGGTCTGTTTACTGATGCATTAGATGAATTGTAGCTTAAGATTTAGCAGTTTCCTTCACCAATACTAAACAAACTACTCAAAGCAACCTTTGAGAATAGTGCCCTGTATAAATTAACCACACAATTTCACAAGACTGAAGTGTCCATATAAAACAACACTTTCCAATGCAAGGAGGTTTTCTATGTGTGTCCAGGTATGTGTGGGGAAGCAGTTCTGAGTGGACGGGGAAGTTAAAAGAGCAGGAGAATCTATTGCTGGATTTTGTCTTTCTCCTTTGTTCCATCTGGAAAATTATCCCTGCTTATTTGAATGCTTTGACTGTCAGGAAAAAGAAGGTGAAAGCACTTCAAAGCTAACATAAATTTAAATTAGGTAATACTGCCAACAATTTCCCAGAATTTCATCAATCTTTGAGCATCAGGTGGTTGGGACCATGTAAAGAGGTTCACCAAGGAAGTGAATCTTTGTCTTTAGGACTATTCAAGCTTTTCACAGCTCCTAGAGAAATGCTGAAGAGGAATCTGAGTCCCTCTTACTTAGTCACTCATTTCTGAGATTTAACCATTCTTTTTTTTAAAGATTTTATTTACTTATTTGAGTGAGAGAGCCAGCATGCACAAGCAGGGGGCTGGGCAGAGGGGAAATAGACTCTCCAGCGAGCAAGGAGCCTAATGTGGGGCTGAGATCCCAGGATCTCAGATCATGATCTGAGCCAAAGGCAAACACTTACCTGACTGAGCCACCCTGGCACCCATGAGATCTAGCCATTCTTGGTCTCACTTAGATTTCAAGAGAACTTGAAAATCTAAGAAAGACCTGATAAAGACTTTTTAAGGTAATCATTTTGTCCTTATGTTCTGAGAAGGAGCAAAGAGATGGGAAGAGGACCCACTGTTAAGAGTACACAGGAAGAAAAACGCTAATCATGACTGCTTCTCCAAGGCTATAGTGTATGCTCTTTATTTATTTTATTGAGATACGATAAAATTCACCATCTTAAAGTGCACAAGTTTGTACACCTATCACCACTATCTAATTCCAGAACATTTCATTCCTCCCGCCCCAGAAAAAAACCCTGTAGCCATTAGCATCTTGCAGGCTTGCTTGTGTGTAGGCCTGCCTCAGGTATGCAGCATCTTCACTCAAACATTTGTTGGGCACTTACCAAACCTGGGCACGGAATCATTTAAGCCTACACTTAGTCACAGAGGCACCACAGCATCAAGCGTCCAACCTCACCTTGGGGAGCAAAGCCTTCAGGGTTACAGTAAAGTGCACAGGCGTGGGACTGTGGCAGGTAGGGGCGGGTCATCCCCTGGGCTGTGGGTGATTGACAGCAAGTATGCAGAGGGGGTGACATGCTCTGCAGGAACATCTACCCTGCTGCTCAGGTTCCTTTAAAGACTCACAGGCTCACCATTTTTAGGAGTTATCACCCCCTCCAGAGGAAGGTGGGTCGGTCAGCAAACCAGCTCTGCGCATTTCCAGACTCCCACACCGCTCGTCCACATTTCCTGCTCAGTCCATGTCCAGCTGCAAAACTTCTTTCCATCTTTAGCAAGTTCCATTTTCTTTTTTTTCATTTAGTTTCCTTTTGCATGCCTTTTCTCAGTTATGTCCCCCCAGAAACCTCCGTTGCTTTTATCACCTTTTTTCCTTCACTTCTTTTCTTCTTTCCTAGTCTTTCCCTGCACACCCCAGTTGCCTAGTGGGCTTGGGTGGGAGCGTTGCCACAACAGAAGGGACTGTTTAGAGCTAAGAAAGGAGGTGTTGTGTATCCTCTCCCTATGCACTGACACTTAACAGACCCTTAAAGAACTCGGCTTAGTGGTCTCTCCCCTCCTGCCATGCCATCACTTATAATTATATGAACATAAAATAATAGCCCTTATGCTCTTACAGTGAACTAGACACTGTACTCAACTCTTTACAGGCTTTGTCTTATTTCATCCTCACAACAATCCCACAAGGTAGGTACCAGTATGATCCCCGGTTTACGGACGGGAAACCCCAGCTTTACAGTGGTTGAATCACTTGTTTGATATCATTAGCTAGTCAGTGGTGGAGGGTCACCCCAAACCAGCTCTGTTTGAGTGCAGAGCCTAGGCTGTGATTTATAATGCCTTACTTACTTTCTGGGCTCCTCTCTCTCCTCCTACCCACCTCCCACTTGAGCTGGCTCCCTCTCTCTTTCCGAAGTGAACTTTGCAGTAGAGTTGGCCTCTCTCCAGCCTCAGCAAGCTGGAGGATCCTTGGCATAGGCTTAGCTCTGAGCTCCATGGAGCATTGTAACTGCTGGTACTAGGGTAATAAAATCTTAACGGTCTCCAGAAAAGACGGCTGTAAATTCTTCTGAAGTCCCACTTTGAGTGTAAAGGTTCACGCCTCTCTTCCCCCCTCCTCCTCTTCTTCCTCCACTCCCCACCTCCATGAACTCTCCCGGGTTTCATGAAAGGGGCCATGCATTAAAACAAGGCACAGAAAAATCCCAGCAGCTTCCAGCTGCAGCCAGGGTTGTGTTTTGTCTAAAGAATGTTCTTTAAAAAAAAAAAAAAAAAAAAAGTTTGGAATCAACTTTGTTCAGGATCATAGACACATAGCCTATGCCTTGGGGAGCAATATAGATAAAAAAGAAGAGGCAGAGGAAAAGCCACGAAGGATAAGAGAAAGGAAACAAGAATAACCCTGAGTATGTAAGGACGCCCAGAAAACAACTTTGTGAAAACAACACCCAAGGGGTTCTGGGTGGGATTTTTCCTCTCTTGGTTATTTTTAATATTGTTACCTGGGCCTTGACAAGCCAGCTGTGGTCTTTCTGAAAAACTCATTTGGCTGTTTGGAACTGAGCTGGGAAATAAATACCAGCAGAGGGACTCAAAGCTCATTTCTTCCTTCAGGGGGCAAATGAGCACATTGGGAGCACCTGGGGGCCGATTTAGGAAGAGTAACAAAGCGGCCCCTTTTAGGGGTTCCCGGGCTGTCCTCGCCTAATAACTGACCTGTTCACATTTAGAGAAAGTGTGAAAGTTGGACAGTGACCTGGGAAAGTGACCACGGGGACCGAGGTGTTGGGAGCCATGTGACCTGGTGGTCCAGCACAAGGCTGCCTTTGCCTTCTCTGCCCCAAGGAAGAGGCAGTCCCAAGGGGGCGCCTGGAGGGCTGAGCTCAGACAGAAGGTGAAACCCAGGGCCCCAGGGGCTTGATAAACACCACAAAAGGGCTGTGTGATAAAACCCAAATGTACTTGTCCAAATCCTCCTTCCCTCTTAGTTTCTAAACCCTTGTGCATCCACAGGAAATGAAACCGTGTTTGTCAGATTCCTATATCCCTACCTCACTGAAAGGAGGGTAGGCTGGAGTTGGCTTATGTACCAGAAAGTCTAAGATTTGTTTCTTTAATTTACTTCTAATGCTTTTCTGATCAAGACTGGAGTACAGGGGCAGGGCCAGCAGCAACGGGGTCTGTCCTTCGCTGGCCAGCTGGTCAAGGACATGACTGCTGCCAAAGTATGTGTGTGTGCATGCACTCGTGTGTGCGTGTAAAGGAGAGGGGTTGGGAGTGGATAATTTGTATTACCACTGTTCGCTGAACCCCCATCTCAAATTTGAGTCAAGTGTTCAAGGAAACTGGGAGTCGTTTTGTTCTTTTCCTTTCTTTAGCTGTTGCTTTGGGAGGAATGTGCGACATTTTTCTATTTTCTTCTTTATATATTTCAAGGCTCCCCGAGGGCAAGGATTTCGTCTTATGCATTTCTCTGAGTAGCAGAACACCTGGCACTCAGGATTTGCTCGATTATTGTTTGTGGGAAGGGAAGGAAAAAACTTTAAGGGAACATTTCAGCCACTTTCTCGAGTTGTCCTTGTACCTCCTTTTCCTTCTGCAGCCCGGTGGTAGGTCAGAGAGTGTTGCTGGTCTCTGAAGTCTCCAGACTTCTTCTCTTCTTTCATTTTTAAGGCTCAAAAAATATTGCTTTTCTACAGATGACTTCCAAATTCCTTTGTTCTCACCACTCCAAACCACTGTCCCCCCTCGCAGCCTTCTGGCTCTTTGGGAACCTTATTTCGGGAGAAGGAAAGCCATAGGGAGAAGATATTTTTTCGGCATCTCGAAGAGGCTGAGACTGCTCTTCTGTGACCCTCTTCCTGGCAAAGCTTCCCTCTTTGTACAAGCCTAGAACTTTAGACTTCTCTGCTGCTCTCATCTGGCGACAGAGTGGAGCAGTACAGTCTGCTGACGTCCCAGAGAGAGAGAGGGCTGGAGGCACTGGGCCCTGGGGTCTGGGGAGAGGCCGAGGTGTGGAGGAGAGGAGGCAGCCTGAGGTTGTGAGCTCTGAACTGCATCAGTGGCAGGGCTTTGCACACAGTGCTGTTGCACACGAGGCCTTCAGGCAACCGGTGACATTCCCACTGTTTGGTTGGACACTCTGGTCCCTCTAAATTGCCTTTCCTCCTAATCTCAAACTCACAACAGTGTGAAACATCTTTGTCTCAGTTTCCCCTATAGAGAAGTAAGTCCTGCTTCTTTCTTTACCACAAAGGAAAGACCCTAAAAAGCTGTTTGCAAAGCCTCCAGCTTCCAGCCTGCCTACCTACCCTGTGGTTCTCCAACTTGAGCATGGTTCAGAATCATCCGGAAGCCTTGTGAAAACACAGGGTGCTGAATCCTACTCTCAGGGTTTCTCAGTTGTTCAGTGGGTCTTGGGCGGGGCCTGAGATTTTGCATTTCTAACAAGTGCCTAGGAGATGTTGATGTCACTGCGGGGGACCCCATCAGCCCCCCAAGACCCATTGATCTGCTCCTCAGGAACCACTGAGCCCTGGTTTCTGCCAGACACAGTCAGCTCCCACAATGAGCGTGCTCTCTGCTTAGCTGTTTCAAGGCTCGCAACAACCCAGGAGGGAACCAACTACTGTCAATACTCCCATTTTAAAGAGGAAGAAACTGAAGCACAGAGAGGTTACACATCTTGCCCAATAGAAGTGGTGAAGTGGAGTTTCCTAGCCGGACTGTATAGACTGACGCCTGTGTACTTAATCACCCTGCCATACTGCTCTCATGGTGTAAGGATATTTTTTTCCAAGTGGATGTCTTCTACCTCAGAAACACGGGGCTTTGCAAACAAGGTGCCCTTTCATTCTGAACCTCCCCCCTCCCCAAATTTCTCTTTGCTGCTGGCTAAGTACAGCAGGGGAAAGCACACATTTAATCTCCATTAAAGACCTTCAGACTTTTTGGAGAGGAAGTCTGACTTGGAAAAGAAGGCCAAAGTACTGAAATTTTTAAAGAAAGGCAGTTTTATTGCCTTCAATAACATGGTAGTACAAATGAATGACTAAGGGAGCATTTCCAAGAATTCCTCTTAGCCTTTTGAAATAAATAAATAAATATGGCTCATTTACATATAAACAACTGTATTAAAGAGCAGGGGCTGGTTATTTGAGTTCCGGTTAAAAATACATAAGAATTTTGCTGCTGATCTCGTAGAGGCTCAATACGAATTAAGAATCCATGTTTTGGAACATGCAAGCTTTAAGATCATCCCATCAAATGCTTCCTTTTGCTTCTAGATTCCAGTTTGGGTAGCTTAGATCTCTCTGGGTAAATCCACAAACAGGTGACTCTTAAGTCAAGGCAAAATATGATGCATACCAGGCAGGCTAGGATTTGATTTTAAACAAAGACCGCTCAGATATCTCTGTGTTTTGCTTCAGCCCAGGTTCCCACACTTACTGAGAGTTTAAGTTATAAATTTTTCCAGTGATTCTTTGTACGGTATGTGTAGAGGAGACCAGGGAATCTGCAACATACATAATCTCATATTCTATTTTGTTCTTTTTTTTCTTATCCATCTTTTTTCCTGCCTATGCCATTCTAATGCACCAGACTTTGAGAAACACTGCCAGGTTTTGGGGGGCGGGGGGATGAGGATTGGGGAGGTTCTCAAACACTCAGTGGTTCCAATGCTATCTTCGCATTGGACCTACTTGCAGCTCTATTACAAAACACCAATTCCCCAGGCTCTACTCAAAACCCAAGAAAGCAGGAATTTTAGAAGTGGACCTGGACAGTTGGCATTAACAAACAAAAGGCAAAACAAAAAAAGTCCCTGGGTGATTCTACTACGGGGGCCCGTGTTGAAAACCACGAAGTCTGATTCGGAGCAACATAGTTAGGGGTATATGCAGCTGAGGGTAAAAAGCATAAAAGCAGAAGACACGATGATATGCTGAATGTATGGGTGGCTGGGTGGGTGTCTTTTCCGAATCAGAAGAACTCCTGTGATAGGAGACCCCAACTTAGGGAACAGGTGTTGCCCAGTTAGGAAGCTTCTGTAGGTCCTTCTGGCACCATGATTCATTGTCGCTGTCCTGTATATGGATGGGGCAGGGCCATCCCGGGCCCCCCCCCCCAGCCTAAGGCCCTGGGAGGGGACTTGCCGCAGGCATGCACTGGGCCTCCATCCTGGGCTGCTCTCCGCAGCCAGCGCCAATCTGGCAGCCGCACAAACCTCTGCCACCCGGTGCTTTCTGAATGATATCCCTTCAGCTTCAGCCCAGGGGCTCTGGCTTTTCTGTTTGTTTTCTTTTTTCTTTCTTATTGAAGAAGCTCAAGAGAACTTAAAAGCAGACCCTTGAAAGCTAAGCATTTCTAATCACATAAAGGTGTCTCTGCAGGGCCTGGGCTGAAGAGGGTTTGTTTGGGGGCTTTCATCTTTCCCTGTATCCCCTTCCTTCTTCAAACAAATCTTTCTGGGCTCTTATCCACCCAGCTTCTTAGCCGGACGCCCACCCCCACCATCTCCGTGTTTGGGGCCCAGAGGGTAAAGGAGTGGAGGGGGTGGCTGAGGGCCTGAGGGGGAAGGGAGGGAGCTTTCGGCCCCCATGCTGGGTCCAAGGAGACTTTGTGAGAAAGCCCCTCTCCATCTGCAGCCCAGCCCGGTGGGAGTCAATTAATTCTGAATAACCTAAACCGACAGAGGTATTTGCATTCACAACCTGACTGATGACCGTATAAAATTGATTTATGAATTAAAGTGCTTCCCCTCCCTTTATCCCAATTCAGGCTGTAATTGATTATACGTGCTGCAGCGAAATTAAATAAAAGAAAATTAAAAAGAAAAGAAAAAGGAAAGTGAAAAAAAGAGAGGCCCTTGCTTGGCGGTCCGGCCTTCTCAGGGCTCCTCGGGATTAGCCATTCTATTCATCACATATCAGTTTTTATTTAAAAAGTTACTTCCCCCTTTGTCTCCACCTCACCGCAGCTCCCCCCACCTCTGCTAACAGCAGCCTCCTCTCCTGCCTTGGCCTCCTCCCACTGGCTGATTCTCTGGGGGGTGGGGGAGAAGGAGTCAGTTCCCCTCCTGTTCCCTGGACAGGGAGAAGCAAGGAGGGCTGGTCCCAGGTAGCACTGTGCCCACAGACACTGAGGAGTGAGCAAGGATGTCTTCTATCATCTGCCTCCCTCTTTGGTATGAGTCTCTCCCCTTGCCCCCTTTCTGACTGCCCCCCACTCCGCATGCACACAATCAAAATTTCCTTGTTTGAAATGTTCTCATAAATATGTTTTCAGTGAGACATATATTAAGGATAGCCTTTTTCAGGGTTCGTTCCGCTCAGTTACCAAAGAATAAAGTGTTGGAAAAAGGAATAGATCTCTAATTGAAAAATTTCAAGCTCCTCTGCCTGGGAGGTGACCGTTTCTTGGTGGAAGGTGGGTCTAGAGTAGTGGACTAGGGGAGCTGGATCCAAACCTCCTCAAGAGCATGAGAACAGGCTTTGGAAGTTGGATGCAGACCGAAAATTATGAGTCGTATATCCTTGTGCAAGTCACTTAACCTTTCTTGCTTTCATTGATTCCCATTTAACATAGGGATAAAGGCCTAAACTGAGGTAATGCGTGTAAATCCCCTTGAAGTGGGGCTCCAAAAACATGGCTGGTCCAGCGCAAATATTAGAGCCTACTTCCTTGCTCAGTTTGCTTATGAAGCAGGGCAGGGCTGATGCAAGAGTTCTCTGGCAGTAGGATAATCAATAGCTTTCTCCCAACTCCAACCCACTGTTGCTATTTGAATGACAGACAGAGAACTGTTTTTCATTGCCAATCAGGTCTTGAGAGCAGACTACTTCTTTATTTCTGCATCCTCAGAGATCCTGGTGCACAAAATACATCACAATGAGACCCTCCCCCTCAATTCACCTCACTGTCTCTTCACCTTTTCGTTTCCCCCTTCTACCTCAGGACTGCCAACACTGGATCCCCAGTTCCTGCTATTGCTTTTTTCCTGCCTTAACTGTTGTCTCACAGACCCACTTCCCACTGTCCTCCCTTCCAGTCTTTGACAGGTAGGTATCGGTTCTCTCTCCGCTAAAGTGCTAACGTGCCGTTTTATGGGTGATCTCCTGTGAAGCACTGTGGGCCACATTTCACACACAGTTAAACAAAAGAGAGAGAGGTTGCATGGGCCTGAGCATCAGAAGCCCACTTGCTGACAACCAGCATGATGCTCATGTTCTCCAACAAGCTCTTTCGGAATCAGATCTCTGAAGGTGCATGTGGAGTGGGAACCCCCAAGGAGTCACCATGACACCATGACAATTGGATATCGCCTTTGGGGAATGTTCACAAGGTGAGCTAGATGATGAGTGAGCTCCTGATAAATGTTCAGGCAGCTCGGAGGTGCTAACCTGACAGGAGGTTTTAGTGGCCTGGAAGCCCCTTATCATCTCAGGAGAGCGAGACAGCCGTACCCTGAGGTGGGCTCAGGCATCTTGAAACTTCATATGAAGACCCTACTTCAGGGATCCCTGGGTGGCGCAGCAGTTTGGCGCCTGCCTTTGGCCCGGGGCGCGATCCTGGAGACCTGGGATCGAATCCCACGTTGGGCTCCCGGTGCATGGAGCCTGCTTCTCCCTCTCCCTCTGCCTGTGTCTCTGCCTCTCACTCTCTCTGTGTGACTATCATTAAAAAAAAAAAAAAAAAAAAAAAAAAAAAAAGACCCTACTTCCAGCTGACCTGCAAATTTCCTTTTTTGAAATGCAATGAGGGAAGGAAGGCACTTTGGCTATTTTGGGCCCTTTACCGGTTAGTATGAAAAGCAGAGTGTGCAGTCTGAGGAGACAGACCACCGCTGCAACTTTGCTAATGGAAGCTCTGCATCCACAGAAAACCCAAATACATTTTAATATATGTGGAAATCAGGGGAGAGCAAAATAACACACAGAAGAACCCAACGGAAGACATCTAAAGTGGAGAGTTCTTTAATAAGAATGTCCCCCTTTTTATAAGATTTATTCCTTTTTTTTAGAGAGGTGGGAGTGGAGAGCAGCAGAAGGGAGCACTCCATGCTGAGTGCGGAGCCCCACATGGACTTGATCCCATGATCCTGAGATCATGACCTAAGCAGAAATCAAGAACCGACTGAGCCAGCCAGGTGGCCCAAGAACATCCCTTTTTAAGTGAACCAGAGAACTTGACTATTTCCCTGAGGCTGGAAAGGTGATAAGAATAGGGTATCAGATAGTATCTAGCTAGCTGGGGATTGGCTACAGAAGATGAAAGCTTTCTGTCTGTGGCTTGGCATAACACCTCCAAGTGACTTCTAGGACACTTTCTAGGACAGAAATCTAAGTTTCATGGGCCAGAAGCCCTGGTGGTCATGGGCTCCCCCAGGTCGGCCTAGACTGCCTTTTCTCCATGATGGTGATATCTTAGAGCTCATCTCACCCTGGTCTGGGATCAGACCTTAGGCAATTTGGGTAGAACTATGACCTTAACTTCTGCCATAGTAAGCTTGGGGGAGGACCAAGAGCAATTGTGAGGAATCAGTAAGTCGTGAGGGACCAGTCAGTCAATAAGCCAGGTAGGAAAAGTGTGAGGATATAGACTTCTGGAAGGCTTGCTCTTGTCACTCAGCTTCAAAATGAGACAAAGCTGTACATGGATGCTTAGAGCAGCTTTAGTCATAACTGCTAACGCTTAGAAGCAGCCAAGATGTCCTTCAGGAGGTGAATGGAGAAACTGTGGTACTTCCATATGATAGGATATTATTCAGTGATAAAAAGAAATGAGCCACCCAGCTACCAAAAGATACAGAGGCACCTTAAATGCTTATTACTAAGTAAAATAAATCAATTTGAATGATTCCAACTATCAGGCAATCTGTATGGTTCCAACTACATGAGATTTTGGAAAAGGCAAAAATATGGAGACACTAAAAGTATCAGTGTATGCCAGGGGGTAGAGGGGCGAGAAGAAGTGATGAACAGGTGCAGCACAGGTGTTTCCAGGGCAGTGGAACTACTCTGTTTTCATACCATAATTGTGGATATGTTTCATTGTGCATTTCTCAAAGCCCATAGAATGTGCAACACAAAGAGTGAACCCTAATGTAAACTAGGGACTTTAGCTAATAACAGTCAACCAGTATTGGCTCATAGTAAGAAATGTACTAACACCAATACAGGATGCCAATAGTAGGGAAACGACAGAGGAAAAGGAATAAGGGATTGGAAAGGAAGAGACGATATATGGGAACGTTCTGTACTTCCGTTCAATTTTTCCAGAAACTTAATACTGTTCTAAAAATAAAGTCTATTATTTAAAAAAGAGAGGGATCCCTGGGTGGTGCAGCGGTTTGGCGCCTGCCTTTGGCCCAGGGCGTGATCCTGGAGATCCGGGATCGAATCCCACGTCAGGCTCCCAGTGCATGGAGCCTGCTTCTCCCTCTGCCTGTGTCTCTGCCTCTCTCTCTCTCTCACTGTGTGCCTATCATGAATAAATAAAAAAATTAAAAAAAAAAAAAAGCTCTTAAAAAAAATTAAAAAAAATAAAAATAAAAAAGAGAGAAAGAGAGCCCTTTCTTCAGTATTGACTTTTAGCTGCTTGTTGGAAAGATCCTATGTAAATGTCGACTTACTGAATCATTCTTAATGAAAGGCAGAAATGACTTCTGAAGACATAAAAACAGCTTGCTAATATAAAGAAAAAGATTCGGGCTGCAATAATACCAACACTGTTGGTGTTACTCAGTAAGGCAGAGGAGCCGAGGAGCCGTCACTGCAGTGGTATCGTCCTATGCTCAGGACAGTCCACAGGGTGCTCTCACCAGCAGAATCTGATCCTCTGTAAGCAGTGACTTCCTATGACCGTCCAATGACAAAGAGAACAAAAGGTCCAAATTCCCACTTATGGAAAGAAAGGCAATCTGCAGAGGATGGATGAACAGGTGTTGAAACCACAAAAATGAGATCCTGGGATCAGTGTTGCCGTAATGGCCTAGTCCGAGATTCCTGGCAAGTCATGCAGCCACACAGATGTTTTTCTTTGAGTATCTTCACCTCTGGTGTCCAATTGGTTTGCTTGCCATTCTCAGCGCAGACATTTCTTCTGAACTCTTGCCCACAAATGGAACAGAAAATGTCCTTTCTTTTGCTTAGAGAAAGCCCAATCTTACTTTTGTGAGTTCTGCATCTTCAAAAATTCTGGACAGTCTGTCTGGGCTCCAGTCCCAAGCTAGGATTACCTTCCTAGGTGCCAGACTGTGGCCCAGGCCAGACAAACTTTACTCCTATCTTTGCTGTGATACTTTGTCTACTTGGCCTAGTTTCCCAGTTGTTCATTGCTCTTACACTCAGCAATTAGACTTCAGGGAAATATGCCATTTATATATAACATTCTCTCAAATTCATCTCAACAAATTTGTCTGACCTACAAAACAAGACTGCAGAATCTGCAAAGAAAAATAATAGTTCTTTTCCTTGGAACCTGGTTCTCTAGCTAAGATGTAGATGTAGATGTAAATTGCATGAATAGAGAACAGTTCGAAGCCAAGATAATAAACGAGGGCTTGGCGTTGAGGTACTGTCTGTATATGTGAATGCCAAGAGGATTCAAGGAAAGGAGCGGATACCTGTGGGAAAACCTTGTCAGCGAAAACTTTTGGGAAAAACTGATATGTAAGACCTAGAAGGAGATTTGTTTGTTCTAATGTACACATTTTCCTTGGCCCAGCAAAGTAACTAAAAACAATTGTGGTTTCAGTGTTCAGGGAAAAGAGAGGAAAAACTAGTAAAACCAACTTGGGGGAGCAGAGGAAACACAAGGCAAAAGTAAAATATGTCACCAACCATGTATTTTTTCAGTTGAGTTATTCAGTATACTTTTCCCACTTGTATGTGATTATGAAGCTTTAAACCAGGTGATTTTCTTTAAAGATTTTATGTATTTATTCATGAGAGACACACAGAGAGGCAGAGACATAGGCAGAGGGAGAAGCAGGCTCCATACAGGGAGCCTGATGTGGGACTCGATCCTAGGACCCTGGGATCATGACCTGAGCCGAAGGCAGATGCTCAACCACTGAGCCACCCAGGCGTCCCAAACCAGGTGATTTCAAGACATTTCCTGTATCATCCTTTTCTTCCCCCGCCTTTTTTTTTTTTTTTTTTTTAAATCTTGCCTTTACTTCTAGTGGTGTTGGAATAGGAAATTAGTAGGATAAAGATCAAGACTTGATTTTACCGAAATTAAAGTTGCCAACCATAACTCAAGGAGTCTCAAATAAGATGCTATAAATCGTGTGGAGTTCAGGGCACACATGTAGAAGGTGAGGGAGGGAAAAGGAAGTGGAAGAGCTGTATTAACTGTTTTAAAAGATAAGTCACTTCGAACTCTGCAAATGAACAGTCCATCAGAAAACCTGAGGCGTGGCCAGCACTTCTAAGGGCTGGAAAACAACCGTGGACTCAGAACATTGTTTATGTTAGTAATAATCTCTCTTTGGAAAAGGAGGACAGTGGTCCTGACACCTAGGAAGTACTATAGTATTAGTTTTTATTATTCACATGTGATAAATAAACACAAAGGGTAAAAAAAATATATATGTAAAAACCCAGTCACTCTTAACATTTGGTTGGTATATTATTTTTAAGTAACCACATGTTTGCTCTTTCCAAAATAAATGATATCTAGGATGGAAATGAGACAGTTTAAATCAATGTTGGTCTGGGTCTAATAACAAATTCATGTTTTTGTTCAGATGAGGAAATAAACTTTAATAATTACATTAAAATGACCTTTGATTGCCTGATATTAAGATGTCCAAGACAGGCGAATGTTTAGACTATTTAAAAACAGCATACTTTTTTTTCTTTTTTTCTGATTAAAGACTGGTTTAAGAGGATAAATCAGTATCACTAGAAATGCAAGTCTTTCCCATCAGAAGAACCTTCTTTTGTCTTTGGGGCCAATGTTCCAAATCTGTTGGAAGAGCGAGTTGTCTAGTTCCTTGAGGTTCTCTGCTGGCCCCCACGAGTCCTTGTGCCACACCAAAACTCTGCTTGCTCTGGATGGATGTCCTTGCCATAAAATGGCCCCCGCTGGTCGAACCACGTGCTGGAAGATGCAGGCAGAAGAAAAGGGTCCTTAAGTGCTCCTCAAAAGCTGTGCATTCAGTGGAGGAAATGAATAGCTGGCTAGAGAACTCATCCGTCCTGGCTAGTTGGAAAGGAACATCCCGGAGACTGCCTCATTGAATTATTTCCTTCTGAGAAACAAAAAAGTGGGGATACACAGTATCTTAGCTGCCTGAAAGACGTCTCTTCTATTTCTTCCATCTGTCAACATCTGTGAGTCTAATAATTGTCCTGGACCTCAGTTCCTCATGGCTACTTTGGTGAGGGGGACCCTGCACATCATATGTCAACCTCTAATCGTCTTTTAAAAAGACACATTTCAGCTCCCCCAAATTACTTTTTTCTTAAAGTACAGGAATTTTGTTTATCTGACTTCCTAGAGCTATTGCACAGGAATATTCCAGAGGCAATTTTTCCATTAAAAGATGCTGGACAACAGAATGGCAACCTGAGGAGGAAAGAGTCAGAACTGCTGCATGGACATAACTCATCTCCACAGAAGGTCAGGAGCAATTTGAGGTGAAGTGCAGTTTTAGGGAAACCTAGTCTTGCTAAGAAAAATGCAGAGAAAATTTATTCCAAATAAAGGCCAAAATTAATTTTAAGAGTTTTCTTGTGTGAACAGTTGAATGTTTATGCAAATATTACGTTTTGAAAGGAAGAACAGGAGCAGGAAGGTGAGGCCAGTATTAAAAGGAAAGAACTAAGAGTCAAAATCATCGGTTTGTAGATTACCTGATAAACAATTCTGGTTTTGAAAACAACTTGGAATTCTTTTTTTTTTTTTTTTTTTATGATAGTCACAGAGAGAGAGAGAGAGGCAGAGACACAGGCAGAGGGAGAAGCAGGCTCCATGCACCGGGAGCCTGATGTGGGATTCGATCCCAGGTCTCCAGGATCGCGCCCTGGGCCAAAGGCAGGCGCCAAACCACTGCGCCACCCAGGGATCCCCACAACTTGGAATTCTTAAAAGTTATTTCAACGTGCATAACTTCACATGATACTCATAGCAGGGGTAACTGCTTTTTTTTTTTTAAGATTTTATTTATTTATTCCTAAGAGACACAGAGAGAGGCCGAGACATAGGCAGAGGGAGAAGTAGGCTTCCTGTGGGGAGCCTGATGCAGGACTTGATCCCAGGACCCCAGGATCACACCCTGAGCCAAAGCAGATGCTCAACCACTGAGCCACCCAGGCATCCCCAGGGGTAATTGCTTTTATTTTTATTGTGAGTGTCTTTAGTTTTGAGACTATGTCCTATAAAGGTATGAATTTTGAAAATATAAAAGTCCTTGGAAGATAATTTTCTATGGGTCTGAAGACAAATCAGTCTTCAAGGTGTGATAATGGTGCTTTTCCAATTTTCTATTTGGGCTTAACAATTTTAGCATGTAAACATCATCATTAATAGAAGGGAAAAAATAAATGTCCCCTCTTAAAAACAAAACAAAACAAAACATGAGACTGTTCAATAAATAAGATCTATTGTAAAATTAGAAATTTGGTTTCAACTCTGAGGATGAAGTTGTAAAGAGTTGGCCACTTTTGATTCTGAAGTGGGCCTTTGTAGTTGTCTCCTGAACCCCTGGAATAAAGAGGGTTGATTTGCGATGGAATCTCCAGAGCCCGCAGTCATATATTACAATATGTTGTAAATCCAGAGGGTACAATATAGATTTCACAGGGGGCCCGGGGGTTAATTGAAATTCCATCTGTTTCTTCTCTGTGGCAAACTTAGTATCCTGGGATATTAGCTCAGGATAAGATATGACATTTACAACTTTTTAATTTTTAGGCTAAAGTAGAAGTTTGTCTAAATCTGCTCCTCCCTTTCTACATCTTACCTTCTATTAAAAAAAAAAAGTTTACAAGACAGCCTCTATTTTCCCCACAGCTGCCCCTGAGGCAGCCCCCCTTCTTTCCAGTGCATGCCGGGCAATGCCATGTATTCTTAGACTCCCAATGGCCCCCATTACTGTCAATTAGTTACGGAATGCTACAGGGATTCATGCCTGACAGCTCGGGTAAAGGCAGGAGAAATGGGCCCAGTAGGGAGCGAGGGGCCTGATTCTTTTTTGTGCACAAGAAATACCTTTCTCAGCAAAGCTTTTAATGGCCTTCCCTTCATTCTTTCCTTCTGCTCTAGCGCTGCGCCCCCCATGATCCCAACACATCATATACACATGCGCTCCTATCTTCACACACTGACACGTTTGTGTGACTATCGCCCAGGACTGTGAGAACTCTCTGGGCAGGAGGCTCTGAAATGTCCTTATAACCCCTGAAAATTACAGAGCTTTAACATTCCAGTATATATCTTTGCCTTAATCTGATTCCTAACTTCCTCTCTTCAGTAGGTTTCTTGTTACCAAGTGCCTCTTTGGCCTCTGGCTTTTTAGCATATTTTCCTTCTGCAGCTCTCCTCCTTCCAAAGAAGAAATGCATTCTCCCCCGGCCACAGGCTCTGGGTCGGGAGCCCACTGTACCATGTGGTCAGAGCTGGGCAGGCGGTTGTGCTTGGCCTCTCTTGCCACTCCCAGGCCTTTCTGACTTCTTCCTCTACTTCTTGCCTTCTCCTCTACTTTCCCACAATTTCTCCCTTTCCTCCTCCTATCTGTGCCTAGATCGTTCCATTTACTCTGGAGGCTTGAGGCCAGGGGTTTTGTTGTACTCATTTTTGTTCTCTCTCTTCCCTTCCTTACCCACTCCAAGTATTTATCACAACAGGACAAAGACTTTGTTTTGTTCACCAACATATCTGTACTCCATAGACTAGCACCTGCCACAAGTAGGAGCTCAGTAATATGTGTTGAGAATGAATGCATGCGTAAAAAAGCATTTAATGCCATTGGTGGTATTCAGGGTTAAGGAGCACCCAGCATCCCATCGAAATGGTCTGCTGTTCCTAGTCTGCTGTCTTTGCTTTCTTGTAGGAGTCTCAGCCTTTTCTTAGCATTTGTAACAAAGATACACTTAGGAAAAGCCTACCAGGAAAATAACATGTCCCAGCAGGAAATAAATACAATGCTTAAAGTGATTACACTTCTCTGATGGGTTTGAAAAAGATGACAGAGTAAAGGTATAAGATGATGACACACTAGAGAAAAACACTCTCTGGGGCAATTCATGCCTGGGTTACACACTGTTCCAGGCCCTTCCTCTCCTGGAGCCCAGCCTTGTGGGGGGTGTTGAAGAGTAACCCAAGGACAGTTTCAGCCCATCAAATCCAGACGTCTATTATAAAGGGCAGAGGAAAGATCCAGAAGGCAATATGATGGAAACAGGGAGGAATGTAAACATTGGAGGGATTTCCTGAGCCCAAGAGTAAGGCTGCAGGCATCTCTTTTAGGGCTCTTGCCCTTGACACTTGACACTGCCCACAGCAGGACTCTGGTCTGCAAAATGCAGCTATTTTATTATGGTCAACCCATCACCACCCACATATTGCTGTAAGATTCTTACAGATTCATTAAGCTTCGTATTTATGCCATCTGAGAGATACTTCCAATGCTGTCTATCAAATCTGTCTTACTTCAGTGCTTTTCAAATGTTAATGTGAATGTAAATCACCTGGCAATCCCATAAAAGTGCCGATTCTGGGGAGTGTCCTGGGTTTCTGCATTTCTAACAAGCTCCCAGGTGATCTGTTACTGCTGGTCCACTGACACACTGAATAGCAAGACTTTACTTCATGATCTTGGCAAGAGGTAGAGAGGGCTTTGTAAAGATAAATTGACTCTAACCTGAAGGAGAGAAGCCAAAGTCTCATTGATAAAGATTCTGACTCCTCAGCTAAGAAAAAAGATGTATTTATTATGATTCTCATAGCTTTCCTTTTTGGTGAGTATATGAGGTGCTTGGAAATAATCAATGAGGAGATCCCTGGGTGGCTCTTCAGTTTATCATCTGCCTTTGGCCCGGGGCGTGATCCTGAAGTCCCAGGATTAAATATCCCACATCGGGCTCCCTGCATGGAGCCTGCTTCTCCCTCTGCCTGTGTCTCTGCCTCTCTCTGTGTCTCTCATGAATAACTAAATAAAAATATATATAAAAAAAGAAATAATTAATGAACTCATGAGCTAGATATGCTAACTCTGTTTGTCCAGTGTATATTCAATGCTTTTTCTACCCACTTGAACAAGAATTCTATTACAAAGTTTCAATTTTTGTTTTTGTTTTAAACAGTGGAGTTACTTCATCATGAAGAAAGAAATGAGTCATTGTAGGATAAGGCATGAGGTTACTTGGAAAAGAGTATGATCAGCTAACTACTTTGTTTCTTTCCTACCTGCTAAAGAAGGGGCAAAGAAGAGGTAAGGTCCATAATAAAGTTCCATTGGTAGCCAATAAATATGATTCTGATTGGAAAGACGCACAACACAATATCCACACCTGCATATGGTTAATCCTGCCCGAGGTATCTGGTGCTAGGTGCCATTTGGGAGTGCAGATCCAAAAGGAATGGACAGTCTAATTTGGAAAGAACACAGTAGGGGATCCCTGGCTGGCTTAGTGGTTTAGCGCCTGCCTTCGGCCCAGGGCGTGATCCTGGAGTCCTGGGATCGAGCCCCGCATCCAGCTCCCTGCATGGAGCCTCCTTCTCCCTCTGCCAGTGTTTCTGCCTCTCTCTCTCTCTGTCTCTCATGAATGAATAAAATCTTTTTAAAAAAGGAATATAACACAATGAAAATGAAACAATAATTTAAAATGTAAACTATAATTTTTCATTGTTCATAAACTTCCAGGTGTTCATGGGAGCTAAAGGGAGATTGAGATTGAGATGGTCAGGGAAGGTTTTCTAAAAGGTAAGATATGAATTGGAATTTGAAAGAAGGTTAAGCCAGGAGATATGGGAACAGAGTGATGACTGCATCAGGAAGGACAAACAACTGTGCAGAGGCCAGAAAACATAAAGTGTGATGGGGGCTTATGGGTAGAACAGTCGGCTGGAGTGATTTATTTAAAGGAAATATGGTAGAGAGAAATGTAAGAACAACAAAGTTGGGATCAGATTAAGAAAGGTCTTGAATGTTAGGCTACAAAAGTTGGACTGATTCTGATGATGATGATGATGATGATGATAATAATGATAATAATAAACCACTGTATATTTTGAGTAGAAGAGCACATTTTAACCAAAGTATTCTAATAAGTTTATTTCAATAGCCCAAGTGTAAGGCATAATTATTAGGATGGTAGCAAAGGACACCAACTATGTGGGATAGAAGGGTTGACCAGAAGGAATCATAGACTTTAGTGACTAATTATACTCAATGAGTGGGCAGTGACCTTGAGGCTTGAAGTTAGTAAAATAGAAAATAATGTGTGGGGGTTTAATTTGATATATTTTAAATTTTAAGTACTATGTGGACATATAAGTGGAAAAATCCAATAGATAGTTGGAAGTGTGACAGTAAGACCCTGTTGAGACAGGGTGGTGACTGAAACCTTGGGAGTGGAAAACAAGGAACTCCAAGGAGTTTCTCCAAGGAAAAAACATGCAGATATTGAATCTGGGGAAGTGCCCCTATGTATGGCCCAGATGGGTGAAGAAGCAGAGGCACACAGAGAATGAAAGAAGAGAGGGGAAGATGGGGTGACAGGGGCTACAGCACTGAATGCCACAGAAGAACCCAGCATGACCAGATCAGGGGAAGGTCCTTCAAGGCTACTGGTGCCTTTCCCAGTGTGGGCAACTCAGAGTGGAAGGGTGAAAACCAGATGACAGGAGACTAAGGGGTGAGCAAGTCATAACAAAGAAAGAATTTATGGACTTTTCTTTAGGCAAAAGTAAAAATAGAATGGAAACTGAAGGGGAAATTAAGACAAGTGTTGTTGTTGGCCTTTATATCTATTATAATGGTGACATGATTTTTTTTGTGTATTGATTAAGGGAAAGGAAAAAAAGGGGAGAGAAAAAAATAGTATTTTAAAAATTGCAGAGGAATGGGAATTTGAGGTGGTAAAATCCTGAAGGAGATGGGCTTCCTGAGAAAAGGTGAGCCCTATAAATGGCAGCATGGCAAAACAGAACAAAACAAATCTAAACCAAAAAACTCCCCAAACAACACTGCCTCCATATATTTGAAAGAAAACAGGTGCAGGCTTTTGGGGGTCCCATTGCCTCAATCATGTGAGACGGTTTCCAAGTTCTGGGTATGAAGGTAAAGTAGAAGAATGGAGACTATTTGGACCGGCCATCCTATTAGGAAATGGGCAAAAGATGAATAAAAAGCATCATCAAACAACAGCTGAGATGAACGTGAATTTGCCAAATAAGCACAAACACACACCTAGAGACAGTACACAGGGGGCATGACTCAGGGATGTGGGACCAACACAACAGACTGGGGACAATGAAGCTCCAGAACACAAGATGTTGATGAAGACAACGCCAAGGGGGCTGGCCTTTGAGTCCCAGTGGTTAATAACCTCAACCGGCATGATCCAGAAACTCTGGCATATCGACAAGCGAAAGATGGTAAGGAATGCTGGACCATGGCAACTATTTAAAAAGCACTTGTTAGGAATCAAGCAAAGGACAATAACTCAAGGAGCCTGGATGCTCAGCGCTCTGCTTGGATACAGCAGAACCACCAGGCCGCGTCCTGCCCTCCAACGTCAGTGTAGTTGGGGAGCGGCGCTGAGCACAATCGAACCCTGAGAGCGCATCCACATTGTGCAGTAGATCTAGACAGGCCCTCAGGTAGGTACCATGAGGAAGAGCTGGTTGGAGCAGGGCCAGCTGAGAAGTAGCCAGGGCGGCAGCATGGAAGTGGTCTGCCATCCTACGTCCTTCACATCCTCACCAATAGTCACAGCCAAGCTGCACAGCCGTACCTGCAAGACTGGAAATGGAGCCGAGGCAAGGGTAACTGTGATTTTCTTATCATGTGAGGGAGACCTGAGAGCTATAATCTCCCTGCACAGAGGAGAGAGATCTGAAAGCAATGCTCATCTTCCTTCTGTGCCTGGTGTGGGATGCTTTGCTCAGCAGAGCAAACTGTGTTAAGAAGAAGGAATGAGATTTGGGAGTCCTTTTTAAACAATTCTTTAAATTTATTTTCTCGGGATCCCTGGGTGGCGCAGCGGTTTGGCGCCTGCCTTTGGCCCGGGGCGCGATCCTGGAGACCTGGGATCGAATCCCACGTCAGGCTCCCTGCATGGAGCCTGCTTCTCCCTCTGCCTGTGTCTCTGCCTCTCTGTCTCCCTCTGTGTGACTATCATGAATAAATAAATAAAATCTTTAAAAAATAAATAAATAAATAAATTTATTTTCTCTCCTGTTTTACTGAGATATAATTGACGCAGAACAGCATGTATGCTTAAGTGTACAACGCAATGATTCGATATATGTATACATTGCAAAACGATTACCACCCTTCTAGTAGCGTCACTTTTCATCCAAAACAACACAGGTTCCCTAAACTTCCTCATAATTCGATACTGAATTCAACCCTTATGAAACTCTTGATCCAATATCTTCCTATAATGGCATTCATAAGATTAGTTAACATCCATTACCTCACACAGTGACGTCTTCTCCTCGTGATGAGAAATGTCAAGATCTACTCTCAGCAACTTTCAAGTACGCAGGGCAGTATTGTCAAGCATAGATGAGAAGGGCAGCTGCCGGAAGCCGCTCCACAGCTCACAGCCACCCAGTGCATGAGTAGTCTTTAGGAGCATCCCTATGGGCTGTGGTGAAGACCGCTCCCCACTCCTGGAGTCTCCCTCCACTTCAGAGCCTGCTGTTCAGGTCATTCAGGCCTGGGGGTGGGGGTGGGGGTGGGGGTGGTTCTGGCTCTGCTACTTACCAGCTGTGTAACTTTGGGCAAATTGCTTAAGATTGAGTCGCATTTCCCTCCTCCAACGGGGTAACAATTCTTGTAGGAAAAGTGTATGGCACTAGGCAATTACTTGATGATTTTGTCATTTCCAGTTGCTCTCTCTTTCCCTTACCTTCATTGCTTGGTATTGAAAAAGTAGTTTCCTCCTTCCTGTTTCATTCAGTCTAGGCAGCTGAGAGTCTTCCCCTGGTTGGATGGATCTGGCCGAAGCACCTGACCATTTGCCTGGTACTGGACTAGTGCCCCTCTGATCCCCCCCCCCCAAACACACACACACGTGAGGCCTGGAGTTCATATGTTTAAAAGTCTCTACTCCCGATTAAGACTGCTATACCTATTCAGACTCAGGTACCCCATGAGAACACATAATGATATTGTACGGAAAATAGATGAATTATTTTCTACCAGGCTGAGTGCATTAGGAGGCAGCAGCTGCCTCAATCACAGACTTAGGAATAAATTGAAAGGGATCCGTCTAATTGGAGACTTAACATTTCAGAGAAGTCCACCATCAAAAACAACTTCCTTTTTTTTTTTTTTTTTTTTTTTTTTGCTTGTTGAAACAGTCTACCGTTGAATCTTAGGTTTGCTCCAATCTTTCATTTTTGCTTTTTTGGGTCGAAAATTACCGTCACTCCATAGTGGATGTTTCCTTTACCTGTGATCATGTGACTCATGTCCTTGTAAGGAGTCAAGGACTGAGGCATCCACTGAAGGAGGAGAGGGGGTGGTGCACAATGGAGGATGGAAGGTGCAGAGGCTGAGTGGGGGTGATGGGAGAAGGCAGGGAGAGTAGCGGGGTGGGGGGCACTGGCCCTGAACTGAATGTCCCACATGTCCAGTTCTGGCAGGCAGGTGTAAAATTCAGCAAATCTGACTCAAGGAAACAACTTTTCAGATGTGTCTAAAGTCTTGCCCAGTGTCCCACACTTTTAGGTGTGTGTGTGTGTGTGTGTGATGGGGGTGGGGTGGCTGTATACTCAGAGTTGAAAATAAAAAAGCTCCCTCTATTGACTCCTGAATGGCTGAGATAAAGAGAACCACATGGGACTCATTGTCAGAAATGAGAGCTCAGAAGCTGGCCTCCTTTTTCCCATTATTGTGCTATTCTCCTCCTTCCCCCTATCCCTCCCACCTCAAAATGTTTCCCCAGCCCCCACCCAACCCCCACTGTCCCCCCCAATAGCCCAAAGACCCTCTTTTCAAGCTCCCACTGTTGAGGCCCCCTCTACGGAGCCCAAGACCTCCATTCAGAGTCACTGGTTTGGGTAAAATCCCTTATTCACCCCCTACCCACCCCCCTGCCCCATCAGCTGAGCCTCAGTTCAGACCTCACAAAACAAAACAAAACCAGGCCATAGAATTGATGGTTGCTGCTGGAGGACCCCCCTCCGCTCTGTCCCCCAGGGGCTCCTGCCAAGGCAGCTTCTATTCTCCAGTTCCCTCCCTCCCTGCCCCCAATCCTGCTGGATTTTTGTAGTTAACAAGCGCACACTGTTATTATTGTGCCCCCTATCATATTTATTCCCTTTCAGAGCTGATCCGCACTTTTGTCAGAGGCAACCGAGGCATCTTTTGACATTTTAGCCTTTCTGTCTGCTGGGGAGTGATGGCATTGGTGGCAGCAGGGGTGACCCATGCTTCTAAGATGGAGCAAGCAACGCAGAAATGAGGAAGAAGAGAACAAAACCCCAAAACAACAGGGACTGGAGAGGAAAAAGAAAAACATTGTAACTTGTTAGTGACCCAATGCGAAAGAGGTAAGGGGAGGAGGACGCTAATGAGTTTGATGACAGTTGTATTTAAAAGAGTTTTATTTCCCAGCAAGGCTGTGAGTTGGCTAACTTCGTGATAACCCTCAACTAAACTTCCATTTTCACAAGTTACCTAAATTTGAGAGAAATGAGAAAGGGAAACAGAGAAAGTGAGAAGGGGTGGAACCCAGAGAGATTCAGAGAAAAATAGCAACCAAAAACCAAAAAAAAAAAAAAGAAGGAAAAGAGAGACAGAAATAAAAATTTCTTTTTAGTGTTCTTAATATAACACACAATTGCAAGTAGCTAATAGATTTGGCAAAGGTCCCTTGTACATTTTCTACATGAAAACCTTAGGAAATGTCACCAGAATCTCCAAACTTAAAAAAAAAAAAAAAAAAAAAAAAAGAATCCCCAAACTTTGGTGATTAGTAAGCTTCCCAGATTCTTTCATATTCATTTCCATTAAGAATTTTGTGGTCATAGGCTAGAAGTAACGTCTGAAAGTGTTGTTCTAATTAATGACTACAGCAGAGTGCTGTAATGTCAATGGAGAGAAACTTCAAGAAAACACAGCTAATTAGTTTTCATTTGACCTTGCAGAAAGGGACATTTTTATTCCAACTGTACATCTGAGGAAAGAAAGCTGAACAGCACTGTGATTTGCAAAGGCCCAAGGTAGGACAGAGAACATCTGACTGCTGGGACCCCAGCCAGCTCCTCAAAAAACCACAGCCTCCATTTTTCATGATCATATTTCTAGGAAAGAATGCATTTGTAGTGATGAGGAAATCTGAACGACAAAATTCAAACATACTCCTATAGGAGAAGAGCCTGTGTCAAGAGAACTTAGTTAAGGGAAGAGATTAGCCTGTGGGATTAGTCATCTCCTGACTTGATTTTCTTTCCTTATAAGACAAAAAGGGAGGAAGCTCATAAAAAGGCTACATAGAGGGAGATGCTCCAAGTCACAGCCTCTCTGATCATGTTCTTTCACTTTTCTAAATAATTCGTTGTATTCTTAAAGACCTTGTTTTTCCAAATTGCTCAAAGCACTTACAAACATTAATCGAACCTGAGGACAGTTGTAGGTGACATATATTATTACCTCCTACTTTTAGATGGAGAAACAGGCTTAGAGAAATGAAATTTCTAGTGCAAGGTTACTCAGAAACTCCACAATAGAACAAGGTCTAGAATTCATCATTCCTAGGCTGAAATCCACCCATCGTATCATCCAATATGTCCTCCAACAAAATTTCCAATGGCCAATTCTTATTTTTATGCCCAAGCTTTCCCCTGTCTCCTCCTACAAACTTCATTTTATTTTTAAAGATTTTATTTATTTATTCATAGGGACACACACAGAGAGAGAGAGAAGCAGAGACACAGGCAGAGGGAGAAGCAGGCTCCATGCAGGGAGCCCGACGTGGGACTCAATCCCGGGTCTCCAGGATCATACCCCGGGCTGCAGGCGGCGCTAAACCGCTGCGCCACTGGGGCTGCCCTCCTGCAAACTTTAAATGGTGCCAATCACACTTTTTATAATCTTTCCTGAGATATGAAATTTAAGATTCTCACAGGTTTTGCTTCAGAATAAACCCTTCAACCTTTACTTTATTCTCCCACCATATAATTTCTACTCATCTCGGCTGACTCACTTGTATTTGGAGGCAGAAGCAGGATACCTGCCCCAATTTTCCTTTCTCAGGACTATAGGTACCCCTACTGGTATTAGTACAAAAATAATTGCTCCATGATATTTGTAGAATGCTTCATAACTCATAAAAAGGTTTCATTTAATCCTTCAGTTGGATTTTGCTATAGTCCTAAGACTTTTATAGACAAGGAAACTGAGTCAGGTTCAAAGAGGTTATGTATCTAAAGTCTCATGGCTAGGAATTTTGTGTGGGGGCTGGGATGGAATGCAGGGAGACGAGAACCAGGTCTTCTGGGACTCAGGTACAGAATATTTTATGCTAATGTTGGAGAGAGTGGCTGAAAAATGAATTTTCTGTATATTCTGAAGAAGTTAACAAGCGCAATATGGTCTTTGAAAAGAATTCAGCCTCGAAGACAATTTGTAGTTTGACCTTGCAGAATATTCTATTCCTTAAGTATTACTAAGGAACCTAGAACCGCTACTCGAAAACAGGAAGACTGCAACAAGTGTAAGGTAAATTGCAATCTATTTGGATGCAGAGATGTGAAATCTGGTTGACATTGAAACATTCTCCTACATTGTGAAAGATCATTCATTCATGTAACCAACTAGTAGAGTTTTGGGGTCAGGGTTATGGCTCATTTTAGAAAAGTATCTTCTGTAGATGTTGTGTGAAATTTTAAAATATTTTTAAATATTAATTTTTTAGGTTGAGGTGGGTCAATAGTGTTCAAGTCATCTATGTCTTCACTAATTTTTGGTCTAGTTCTATCAGTTGCTGAGAAAAGGGTGTTAAAATCTCCAACCATGACTGTGTATTTGTCTATTTCTCCCTTTAAGTCTGCTCATTTTTGCTTTGTATATTTTGCAGCTCTGTTATAAGGTGCATACTCCCTTATTATTTTATGCCTTCCTGATGAATAGAGTCTTTATCATTATGGAATGTCCCTCTTTATCTCTAGAAATACTCTGCCTTAAAATCTGCTTTATCTGATATAATAGAGCATTCCATCCTTCTTATGCTTACTGCTTGCATGGTTTATCTTTTCTACCCACTTACTTTCAATCCTGTATCATCTACTCAAGCTCAAATACATCTAAATTCTTATTTATATAAAAGCTTTTGTTAATTCTATTAGTATGAGTAAAATACTGAGGGTATGATCATCTCTGGATGAATAAATAAGAGGAAATTTCTGAACTTAGCTAAAAGGTTAAAATCAGGCACAGGTGGTCCAGTGCACAGAATTTGCCAGCTCCCTGACCCAAGTTCAAAAGTCATCATCTGACTTCTCCATGTCTTCTCCTCTCTCTTCTCAACCAGATTTCTCAAAATCTTCTCCCACTTTCCACTGCCATCTTTCCCCCTTTCTCTCCAAAAGGTAAACACTAAACCATGACCTTGTCACTTGGTCCATGATCATTAAGGTTTTCTCAACTCCTGCATCCCTGCCTCTCATCTCTTCAACCAAAAGACACAATCAGGGAGTTTTACTGAATTTCTTTCTTTCCTGAGACTCTCTCCTCAATGCTCCTTTTGTTTCCCTTTTAACCCCTTGGTTTGGTAATAGCTCACATTTTTGATGCCTCTTTATCCCTTTTTAAATCCCTCCATAAAACTTACTTTTTTTTTTCAGTCTCAGTTTTTTCCTCCTTTTCAGCCACATCAACTCAACTAGATGTCTCCCTGTTTATTCAGTGTTTTGTTTAAGCCTAAATCAGACAGTCAACGCCTTGAGGCTGGGGTTTCATGCTCAGAATTCTGTGCTTTGCAAAATGCCATCTGCACTTACCACACTCTACAAATAATAAATAATCAGACCAAAGAATCAGAAAACTGGTGCCAGATCACTGATTAGCATAAGTACTCAACACATAGAAAGAGCTGCTGCTGCTGCTGCTACCACAGAAACTTTTTTTCCAAGAAAATGAAAGCAGTGAACAAGAAACTTGGAAGAGATACTTGGTCACGATTCAATTTGGATGAGGTAGAGGATGAAATGACTGTGGAGGGGAAGGTCCTCAGGGCTCCATCTCACCCTCTGTGTCTTAAGGAACTGTGGCCTGAGAGCTCTCTCTAGGTCTTGTCTTATTCTTCCCTGTACCCAGCCCCTGGCCCAGTGCCTGACATGAAGGAGCCACAGAATAAACATATTCTTGAACTGTTGAGTTGAACTTAAAGAGTTAGGGGTACAGTTATCTCATTCCAGTGCCTAGCTATGCCTCTTGTAGGAAGGGAAGTCTAGGAAGATGATTTATAATATACATTTTTCTAGCTGTGTAAGATTTCCTCAAGACCGAGGTCTCAGCTGGCTCTTCATTTAAGGGGCTCTAGATCTCAAGAAACTGGTTGAGGGGCCATAAGTCTCTATTGTAGTGATTCAGCTCAGAGTTCTGTTGAGCAAATCTAGTTTTCCTGCTTTTACAAATCAAGAAAACCTTTAGTAGACTGTCCATCTATTCAGCTCTAGGAACAGCAAAATTAACTAGCCAATGCCAGTGACCTTGGAGGTTCAAACCATTCTGTTTATTATTTTGGCTCTTTTACCCATTCTAGTAATCATATCCACCTTGCCTTTGTGACTGTCTGCCACTTAGCCCTGAATCCCGGGGAACCAGTTAGATGGAAAAAAAAAAATCTGCCGAGCATATAGTGGCAGATACAAGTTTTCTATATCTCTAATTTCACTAAAAAGTTTGAATTTTTATCATGAAAAAATGCTGCCATTTGTTTTCACAGAAGTAACATGAAAATGTCAAGAAAAGCCTACTGTTCATCAGTCTTTTTTTCAAGTAAAAGGTGATATTCCATGAAAAAACCCTGCTAGTTCAGCTCCCAACTCAAACAGTCAAGTGCTTTTTCTCAAGATGACTATCATATTTTCAGCATGCAGCAGAAGTGCTTTGTAAATACTTTCCCTTTGGGGGCACCTGGGTGGCTCAGTCAGTTAAGTGGCCAACTCCTGATTTCGGCTCAGGTCATCTCAGGATCATGGGATCAAGCCCTGCATTGGGCTCCTCACTCAGTACAGAGTCTGCTCCAGGATTCTTTCTCTCCCTCTCCCTCTGCCCCCTCCCCTGCTGCTCTCTCCCCTGTGCATTCTTTCTCTCAAATAAATCTTTAAAAAAATACTTGCCCTTTGGAATATAAAAATAGTGAAAGGGATTGTAAGGGAAAGGAGGAGAACTGAGTTGGAAAAATTAGAGAGGGAGACAGACCATGAGAAACTCCTAACTCTGGGAAATGAACAATGGGTTGCGGAAGGGGAGGTGGGTGAAGAGTTGGGGTAACTGGGTGATGGGCACTGAGGAGGGCACCTGATGGGATGAGCACTGGGTGTTATACTATATGTTGGCAAATTGAACTTCAATAAAAACAACAACAAAAAATACTTATTTAATTACACAGAATATTTAAAAGATGTTCATTCAAGCATTAAAACCTAATACGATTAATATTATTCCTGCTTCATCAAGGATATTCTTAAGTGCAGTTAACACTTTCTTTTTATTATGAGTGTGTGGCAGTGTAGATCAGAAAGGTGACTAGTATAGTTTGGTGATCCTGCTGGATTCTTCCAACATACTTTACCCATAATTGCTTTTGCACCATCAGCGCAACATAGTGACAAATGGAAATAATTATTATGAAAGCAGTTTTGATCTTATGCACCTGTGAAAGGGTGTTGCAGACCCCCAGGACTTGGTGGACTACATTGTAAGAACTGCTGCTCTACAGTAGCTCAAAGAAGTTCTGATTTTTTATCTAAGATAGGCCACCTTTGCATCCAGAATTCAATCAACCAACTCATGGTAGAGCCATTCCCAACTGCTCTTGGCTGCTTGAACTAGTACTTTGAATCCAGAATCTTGGTTTAGTGTGCCCATATCAATGAATTAGGCCATTTCCAACATTATATTCCTTCCACACTGATCTGTCATCTTTAGGATCTATGTAGGATTCTCATACATTTTCCCCATTTTCTGTGAAAATGGGCAAAATTGTGTAATTCTTTTTGTGTATACAGTACCTTTTCATGGATCATCAATTCTGCACGTTACCGTTGGGGCCTGCTGGGACTTGAGTCTAGTCATGGGTCTAGAATCAATGAGAGTTTGTGGGGGAAGGTCTAAAAAAATATCAGGAGTTACCTGTAAGGCCAGTACCCCAGGATTATCCATTTCAGGTTCTTTGGGTAGGGGAGACTAACCTCCATAGACAGGAAGGAAGGAATGCTCCTTTCAGCAGTGAAGACTCAGAGAACTTAGGGGTTTAAGGTCAGGATGTGGCCATATATCTTCATTACAATGTGAGCTGGGAATCTGAAGCCCTGAACTCACCATTTTAAGTTCTCCAGCTTGTTAAGAAGTATCTAATTAGCTCCTTTATATTTCTTATCTTTATGTTCTATGACAATGTCTGCTTTTTCACAAAAAGCTTTGACTTCTGTTGGCAGTTGTTTACACATGTTTGCACATAATAGGTGATAATATAAATTCTGTATTGGAATGACATAGGCTACCAGTGTTCCCCTTTACCACTGGCAGTAAGGGAATTAATGCCATTAAATCCAATCAGATTAAAGTAACAATTCCAGAAAACCCAAAGCTAATTCAGAGAACCCATCCTTAAGGCTCTGCTGCTCTAAAATCACTTCCAGTGCTAGTTTCTATATCAGTAAGAATCAGTAAGCAAACCCGTAAGTGACATAGAGTAAGGGACTTTTAATAGGGATTAGGCCTTGCACAGTAATGGTTAAGCAGTTTATTTAAAGCCATGCCTCCATATCTCATGTGGGGCCCTAAGTCACCAAGGCCAATAGTCAGGAAAGAAAATTAGATATAAACTGGGAAGAGCAGATATCCATTAAGTGCTTACTATTATGTGCCCTCTGCTCTTCTGGGCCCCAGAGCGGTGTCCTCTGTGCATCTCATCACTACTGACTTTGCTGGCATTCATGGCAAATGTGAGCAGCATACTGAGGTCCCTTTTGGCTCAGGCAGGGATAGTAATCATGGCTGGAAGTCTTGATATGCAGACCCCTCATATGCAGACCCCTCTGGAATTGAGCTAAGACCTGTATTTGGCCTTGGTCCAGGTGGTCTCCTCTGCTGAGTATAACCCAATGCCAGATTAGCAGACCCTCTGTGGCAACTTCTCCAGATAGATCCTCACCTTAATTTGAGCTCTGTATGCCCTGGATAACTAAAGGTGGTTTGGACAAGCTAAATTAATATGCCTTCCTCTGCTCCACACCATACTCCTAGGTTTACATTAAAGTAACACATCCCATGTCAATCAAGGGCAGCACAAGATGTAATCTTCCAGAGCCCCAAGTGAGGAGTCAAAATAAAGATTCCCTTCCTCAAAACTCACTTGCTTCATTGGATGTTTCTAAGGCACCCCTGACATTTCAACTCATGGCCTGTGTACATATGTACATGCTGGGTGGGGTGCGGGGAGGGAGAGAGAGAGAGAATGAATTCTATGGATCCAATAGTGTGTTGGTCATCTAGATCTGTTACGAAAAAAAAAGCCTTAATGTGTAATGTTTGCTAATTTCTGTAATGAAATGGCTGATTTCAAGCAACCAAAGATTTAACAACCTGCTCAGAAAATTTTTGAATATTTAAAAAGTAACCTTGCTAGCCAGTATAAGCTGACTCCAACATTCAGCTGCCTGGAGCCTTCCTTTACCTAATTTTGTTTCCTTCTATTTATCTATTGTCTCTTCTTACAAATCCACAGCCAGAAAGAGTGGGTTTTGTTTTTCTTTTTTTTTTTTTAAGATTATATTTATTTATTCATGAGAGACACAGAGAGAGAGAGAGAGAAAGAGAGAGAGAGAGGCAGAGACACAGGCAGAGGGAGAAACAGGCTCCATGCAGGGAGCCCCACGTGGGACTCGATACCCGTTCTCCAGGATCACGCCCTGGGCTGAAGGCAGCACTAAACCACTGAGCCATCCGGGCTGCCCGTGTTTTCTTTTCATTATATCACATTCTTCTATTTTGGAGTAGGAAGCCTCTTGGCTAGGCGAATCATAGAATTTATTATCTGAATCAGGACTTTTTTGAGTGAGAGGGAGTACTCTAAATTATTCATCAGAATAATAGGAATAAACAAGACTGTCCCAGAAAACTGGAATATATGGTCACCCTATTCATGACCTATTGTTCACAATCAGTAATTGTGTCTTCCATAAAATGTGTGGATACTGTATGATCTGAGTTCTTCGTGCTTCCTTCCCAAAGAAATTTAAGAAATCTTTCACAGTCAAAGCCTGGATTTTAAACCTGTTGTTTTGTTAAATGGGCCTCCAGTATGGAGGACTACAAGGAAACATCTACCATTTTAATATTTTTATCCCTTTCTTCATTTTTTAAAGATTTTATTTATTTGAGAGAGAGAGAGAGCAAGAGCGAGAGACAGCAAGAGAGAGCATGAACAGTGAAGGGGCAGAGGGAGATGCAGACCCCCCCCCCCACCTCATCAAGCAGGGAGCCAGATGTGAGACTCGATCCTGAGACTCTGAGACCATGGCCTGAGCCAAATACAAATGCTCAACCAACTGAGCCACCCAGGCGCCCCTATTTTTATCCCTTTTTGTCAATAAATATAAATATCCTTACAGATTTCCCAGTGAAAGGGAAGTCCTGTCTTTGAAGTCAGACTGGGATACAAATTAGGTTCTGCCATCACATAGTGTGTGATCTTGAGCAAGTTTCTCAATTTCTTAGAGCATCAGTTTTGTAGTCAGTGAATTGGGGGATGGTAGAATTGGAGTTTAATGGTGTTATCAGCTCTCCCTGATTTACCTGAGATTATTCTCATTTTGAAACTATAATTCTGCATCTCCAGCATCCCTCCCAGTCCTGGGCAGACTGGGATGACTGGTCACCCTGCAACCTAGAAAATCGTTATGAAGCTCACATATGTAGTAGTGCATCTCATCTAGATGGAACTGCTATCCTCAGGGGAGGGTGAGTGAGTGGTCAGAGGATACTACCTGGCAATCGTTTTCAGTTTTACTCTATACTGTGTTTCTACAGTTCTACTTTATTGCCAACTATGGTTGGGGGGGCGGTTACCATGTATCTGATGGACTTGCCCATGGATGATGAGTTTGTCCTTTATGTCATCTTGGTAATTCAATTAATTATTAGACACAAAGTAGGAATTTTGAAGACTGATCTGATATAATTCTAGTCCCAAAATGACTAAAGAAAACGTCTGTATTCCTCTTGCCAAGGAAAGTCTAGGTTGCCAAGATAGACTTTATCCTCTTGTTACTTCTGTTAGAATGATCACTGTAATCAGAGAGGCAGAGAATCAATCAAGCGATACATTCCATCCACCCCTCTGGGGACCAGCATGGAACTGTTTTTTTCACAAAGGCTTTACTTAGACTGGCTTAATAAGAGCCTCTCTTTTAAAAATATAATGTGAGTTTAATACTGATGACAGGGGCTGGATGGCAAGTGCAGAAGCAAGTCTTCTATTGATTGAGAAGTTTCAGCTAGTGTAGCTACATGAGTTTCTCTCTCCGAGTCTGAGCCGTGCAATCTGGACAGGTAGGAAGTAGCTCTCAAGGGGCCTGTCTGGTCTCAGGGACTCATTCCAACTGTGACACCTTGGCCTCAGCTGCCCCATTATGTGGGGCAGTATGAATGACTCTTGCAGAGGCAAGGCTTGGGATGACATCAACCTTTTTCCATCTGGAAAGAATTGAAATCATCAGCTCATTTTTGGTAGTTTCCTAGAGAGTCAAGGTTGTGATTTAAGAAATTGTGACTTGGAACTGAATGTGGGACAAAAGATGGTACGTTCATAGCACTTTTATTATCATCTCTTCAAGCACACATCCCTTTTCTAAGTTGGCAGGCCCTTCATGGTTGGCGTTAATAAACCCAGTTCTCAAAATGATACATATTCCATGCATTGGCTGGAAGGGAAGGATTAACAAGTTTCCATTCTTCCTTTAATTCCAGCCTGCCTCACCTTTTTAAGAGTAAGTTGTAGTGGAGGCAGAAGTAGGAAGAGCAAGGATTAGGAACCATCACAGTCCCTGGCACATAGTAGGGATAATGAATGAGAACTGGTACCTGGCCCTGGCTATGGCATTAACTAGTTCCATGACCTATGAGTCAGTCTACCACTTTGGTTCTATTTCCACAACTTTAAGTGAGGGTTTGGGCTGGGTAATCCTCAAAGCCTGTCTTATCTGTAAAAGCCAATGAATTGCATGCTTCAGTAGCTATTCTACTTTTTCCTTTTCTTAGTTTGTGTTCCTCTCTGCCTCTCCTTAGAAAATGAGTAGGTTGATGAGATGGTCCTTGTCAGGGATGAGGAGATGGTGATTAGATTGGTTAGGGGGTGGAAAAAAAAGGATGTTTCTTTTATACCCCACACTCAAGTCTTGCTTTCAATAGGGGGCCTCTTCAGGCACCAGTTGGCTCTGCCCTCTTCTGCAGACATGGCTTCACCTTGTCCTTTCTCATGTCAATCCTTATATTCCTTCTAACTCTAAATCTATCATCTCCAATCTTGGGGAGTGTCCCTTTATGGTTATTGGCATGTGTTCTGGTAAACCAGCTTTATAAAAATGAAGTCCTAATTTGTAGAATGTGTCCATTTTCATGGTGTAAATATTACTTTTGTGGCTGATTTCATGCTAACAATGGTTTAACAACCTGCTCGAGAATTTGCTGAATATTTAACACTGTTCTTATGAGCTGGTGTGAGCCAATTCCAGCACACCACTTGGTCTGGCTAGATTGTAAATAGAAATCAGACTTTCTACTTCTTTCATTGGTCTATGGTATCAATACAAGGTTGTGCATATAGTAGGAACACAAGTGAAATCACTGGTTGACAGAGCTTCTTTGTGCCTTAATTAGTACAATCTTCCTTACTTTCTGCTATAGACTAAAAGCTCACATCTTTCCAAAATTCATTTGTTGAAATCTAATCCCCAGTGTGATGGTATTAAGAGACAGGGACTTTGGGAAGTTGTTAGGTCATAAGGGTGGAGCCCTCATGAATGGAATTAGTGCCCTTTCAAAATAGACCCCCCCCCCCAAAGAGAGAGAGCTCTCTCACCCCTTTCCACCACATGAAGACACAGTGAGGGGCTGTCTGTAAACCAGACCCTCATCAGACACCAAATTAGCTGGTGCCTTGATCTTGGACTTCCCAGCCTCCAGAATTCTAAGAAGTGAATTCCTATTGTTTATAAGCCAGCTTGTCTATTGTATTTTGTTATAGCAGCCCTCAACAGACTAAGGTATCTTCATAATCTTTCTTAGGGAAAGTAACTGGAATAATTTCCAAGTTGGTCTTAGTTCTTGGCCCTAATTTATTTTATTTATTGTGGTTTTCTTTTCAGTTTACAAATTAGCCTGGTTTGCTTTTCTTTTTGTTCCCTTCCTCTTCTGGTATTTTGATATTTAATGTACACATACACACCCATGAAAATACAATCACCTTTAAGCTTCCTTGTTTGTATCTCAGAAAAAAGAAGATACTCCTAGAGCTCAACTTCAGGCCATGTGAACTCCATCTCACACTGGAGTTTTCTTGTGGTTCAGGTCAGCCTGTGAGGTACTCAAGGATTCCTTCTTGAAATGTCACCCATGGTGATCGCTGTGAGCTGAACATCAGGTCAGAGGAATATTTTAGAGACCAACCTAATATTAGTGAATCAGATACTACACAAAAAGCCTTAATAAAGAACCGCCTCTATTGTGCTCTTTATCCTTTCAGTTCTTCCCTTGTTTAACTTTTGCCCTAACTCTGTTGTGCAAGCTTACTTTGTAGGGCTGTGCCAGTTGTGGCTCTAGGACAAAGTGTTCCTTTTTCAGGCAGAGATGTTTCATCTGGAGCCAGTCTTGACTTTTCTTTCAGCCATAATGTAAGCATGAAAATATGAAAATGAACAGCACAAATAAGGTTTTATGGCTTTCTCCAGCAATGTAGGAAGCCAGGCAAGGCAATAACAGAATTCAAGCCTTCATCCTCCTTTCCTATTAACTTGATTTCAATTTCCCTTCCAGAATAAATATTCGACAAATTTCTTCATTAGTTGTGGAGCTGGAGGAAGTGCAGTCATTTTGGCTCAGGCGTGTCAATATTGTCCTGCCCTGGCCCTTCTGCCTTGTGCTGTTTAGGGCTGGGTTTGTAATTTCTACCAGGCTATGGTGGCAAAGAGTAAATAAAGAAGGTGATGAAGTTGCTGAGTAGGGGGTCCGAGGCTGAATCAGCAACGAACAGATATCATAGGTCAAGGCTGAGGTGTGCTGGCAGAGATGTGCTTAAGACCAAATGGTGCTTGCATTGGCTATATCCATGCTCAGGAGCACAATCCATTCTCCAAAGTGGAAAAACACAAGAAAACTGCCAGAAATTGAGTGAAGCCTTCAACAAATTAAAAACAGTCATGTTCTTCACAGACTTCAGGAGTTGAAGCATTAGGAGGTCAATTGCAAATTAGATTAGGGAGCAGTGAACACATATGCACATTCTAAAAGGGCACAGGAGATAATTTTGAGAAGGCATAGTCAGGGCCAGTCTGTAGCAAAATTATATGATTTCTTTTGGCATCCCCAACTTCTGCTGTCCTTCCATCTTACTTTTCTTCTCTTATGTCTTGCTTAAGTCTTATGACTCCCCACCCTTTCCAGGGCCTTCCAACTCTACCCATTCAGTGAGATAGTGGACTCTTGCTAAAACAGAGATGCTTCCAGGAAAATGCCACATGGGGAGTTTGATAATTTGGGACTCAGGTTTACATGTAAATATTGCCTTCCTTTCACTCTCTATTCCAATGATGTGCAAATGTGTATCAATACTTAGAATAATCTGGAAAGGCTTTCAAAATACCAACCCATTTCCTTCCATTCTTATTTTCATCCAAAGAAGCAAGATGGTAAGGGGGTGGCAGTACTATGATGACGTGGTGGTGGGAGGCAGTCTGATGGCGGAGGAACAAAGTGGGAAGATGTAGAGGTGGCAGATGGAGGAGGCAGCTAGAAGTCTGTAGATTGGTTACCTTTAGCAAATAAGTTAATTGAGCAAATAAGTAAATATACTGAGGATAGTCAATTCATATTTCTTACCATCTCAGTCAAGATTTTCAAACATGGTAGGGAAGGCTAGAAAGATTCTGAGGTGTTGTGGATTGAAGTTTTAAGTATTGGTATGAATTCATGAATTTTAAATATATATACATTGATATAGAAATAGTTTGAGCATGCCATGTCCCCAGATCTTGGTTTTTATTTGCTTCCTCTATTAAAAGGAGCCAAGGCTCCTCAGAGGAATGGCTGATTGTAAGGCAAGAACAAGGAAAGAACCAGATGAACCCGAATCATCTTGTGCCAGGAAGTAATGCTCAAAGAATGATGAAGACATATCAATCAATAGGATATATAAGTCAGCTTAAAGAGCTTCCATTGGCCAAATCCAGGACCACTAAAGCATCAAGATAAATAATAAAACATTGGCTTGAAACTCAATGAATAAAATTAGAATCTCTAAGTTCACAATGATATAAATAAATGTATAAAAAATGAAGGAAAAGTTCTTCCTTACAGTACATTTCCAGTTATTAAATGTACAGATTTGATGTATAGCATATTGGTGTAAAACTGACTATCTCCCTACAAAATACTAATCAAATACAAAGAAAAGTGATGACTTTGTAGTGGAGAACTTGGCAGATATAAATCTGGCCAAATGATTGAGGTTAACATCACCAGTAATGGGACAGGCTGTAGTATAGCCTCCTAATGTGACATAGTGAGAGGGGCACAGCATCTTTTCTCCAATTTTTCTGCCAAGAATGCATGGCTTGTGTCTAAGGAAACATCAGACTGATCCAAGTGGAGGGTCATCCTCGTGAATGAAAAGTCTGTCTCTTTAAGACTATCGAGTACACAGAGCCAGGGAAAGAAGGAGGGACTGTTCCAGACTGAAGGAGAACAATGAGACTATGGGTGTTCCTAGAGAAGAATGAGAAAAAAGAGACATTCAGACAGCTGGAGAAATTTGAATGGGGTCAGTGGATTGGAAGTTGGTGTTGTGTTGATGTTGATTTTCAGATTGGGACAGTGGTCTGATGGTCTCACAAAAGAGTGTTCTTGTTTTGTCAAAGTAGACATAGAGCATTTAGGAGCCGTGAGTCATGATGTTGGGAAAAAGACTCTCTGTACACACATACACACACACACACACACAAAACTTATACACAGACATACATATATACACACACACATATATACATATAAGCAAATAAAAAGTATGTATTTCTCTATTAATAAATTTATAAAGAAACTTTACATATGTATCTGTATGTGTGTTACTAAAATTAGCATAAATACATACAGACCTTGGACAATAATGGGGAAACGAAATGGCAACTTCTAACATTTTCTCCATCTTTACTTGTCATCATTTGGATCAAACGCACATAAGACACCATGAACCCATTTAACTTCCTCAGAGTACACGAAATACCTCTTTTTTGGTCACCACCTCAGAATGAAAATCTATGACACTCTACACTAGTAATTCATCCAAAATTTTTTTTTTCTTAGAGAGAGCATGTGTGTGTGTGGGGGGGTAGGGGCAGAGGCAGAGAATCTTCAAGCAGACTCCCTGCTGAGCCACCGCCTGATGCTGGGCTCCATCTCACAACCCATGAGATCACGACCTGAGACAAAACCAAGAGTTGGACATTTAACTGACTGAGCCACTCAGGGGCCTCTCATTTATATTGATATTTTAATAATCCTTCAAAGCCACAGTAGCATTCATTCACTCAGTATTTAATAAGCAATTGTTGCCAGGCCCTATTCAGGTGCGGGGACACATGGTGAACAAGGAAGATCCCCTGCCTTTGTGGTGCTTTATATCAGACAAGCACCACAAGTGTGTTGTCCATGACATAAGAACAACGGTCATCTGATGGGTACCATCTCACCAAGGTGTGAGCACATCATAGCAGTGTTAATCCATAGTGTGCTTATTCTGACTGAAAAATGGAAACTGTTCATACTGTGCCTACCAGCAAAACCTTTCCAGAACACCAGGAAACTGAGAGAAGCTCTTTGATAACATAACCAAGTTTCCTTGGTGATCTGCACGCACCACACCTCTTCTCCTTCAGGCGTGGGGCACACACGTGACTTTGAAAACAAACACTTCTCAGCACAAGCTCTCCACTGAGCAGAGCCACACGTTCTCATGTGTCTGAGGCAAATACATGTTTTCCGAACCGGAAATCAGAACCTGTGTCTTCATTATTGTAAATTCCAAATTATGTGGGCATGAAGGAGGTGAATACAAACGCTTCCTTCTTTCTTTTTTTTTTTTTTTAATTTTTATTTATTTATGATAGTCACACAGAGAGAGAGAGAGAGAGAGAGGCAGAGACACAGGCAGAGGGAGAAGCAGGCTCCATGCGCCGGGAGCCTGACATGGGATTTGATCCTGGGTCTCCAGGATCGCGCCCTGGGCCAAAGGCAGGCGCCAAACCGCTGCGCCACCCAGGGATCCCCGCTTCCTTCTTTCTTAACCTCACAGCGGCCCTGACAGGCCCTGCTGACTGAGCTTAACGTGTTACCAATTTAGGAGAAGCAGAGTATCTATACCTTGGACCCCAGAGGGAGACTGGCTGTGCCATAATGCTTTCTCTTCTCTGGGTCAGCTTTGGTAGGAGCTCCGGCGTTGGCCTTGAGCCTGACTTCCCCCTGGCTGCCCTGGCAGTGACCCCAGCCTGACCTGGCTGAGTTTGCCTCCCTCTGGTAAGAAATGTATGTCAGGGAGGCTGGGGCAGGGCAGAGGGGTGTTAGGTGAGAGTCTCTGCTCAAAGTTTCTTTTACCACAGTGTAGACATTGTGGTTTTGTTGGAATCACATTTAGGTTTATGTGCATTTGGTTTTATGAAATACTGAGGGCCATTTGCCCAGGAGTGAAATGAGTTGACCCAGCTCAGCCACAAATGACATTCTGGCTAAAGATAAGCTCCTGTAGGGAAGGGGAAACCTCCCTTCTTTAATGTTAAAGGTTCTCATGGGGACAGCGCGGTGAGGGAGAAAGAACAGGAGGACCTGGGTTCTGCTGCCAATCCGCCATGTGGCCAAACGCAGGCCACTCCACCTCTCTGGGCCTGTTTCCTCATCTCTAATATGCATGGGGGTGGAACTGGTGACCTTCAAAGCCCTTCCGGCTCAAACATGCTATGATTCTACGTAGGACTGTCTACATAACTTGAGGGCCCAGAACAAAAATAAAAATGCAGGGCCCCTTGTTTAAAAAAAAAAAAAAGTATTAAGAACTTCACGACAACAACAGCAGAGCATGAAGGGAAGCATAGGGTCATTCCAGCACGGGGCCCTGCGTGCCTTACCCCAAAGCATGTCCACCAACCCTTGATTCTGTGGGTGTCCCCATCACTACCCTTTATTGATTACATTTGATGGAGCCGCTGCTTAATATAATGGGAAGCATATGGGCTCTGCAGTCAAAAAGCCTTGGCCTTCCACATTGGTCCTGTGTACTAGTGTGTGACCTTGGGTGACTCATCTAAGGGCTCCTTGCCTCAGTCTCCTCGTGTGTGAAACAGTGCGCCCACCCAAGAGGCAGGCTGGAAAGGATACAGACAGCCCCGTAGAGCACGTGGTCGGGGTTCAGGAAGCAGCACCACCAGTGTCACAAGGTACTGCGTGTTCACACTAAACAGAATTCCATCTGAAACAGGGTTTAAAAAGCTACTGCTTTTTAAAGAACGGCTATGTGCCGCTCAAAAGATAGATTCAAAACAGACGTTGTTTTTGCCAAAAAAAAGAAAAAAGTCACGAGTAGCTTTTTACAGTAACTGTGTCTGTGGTGCTCTGCTTTCTGGACCACACACTCTACGATTTAGGAAGTCATCCTGTTCCCAATTGTAAATTATCTCCTGGGCCTGTTCCTTTTTGCACTCAGTTCCCTGTCCTCCCACTCTTTCCCCTGCTATTCAGGACTGCATATGGCTTCTGAGAAAACCATCTGAGTTTCCCATTTATCTCACAGTTTTTATTTCTTCCTTTGCTTTCCTTCACGTGTGTGCACATGGGCTCGCACGTGTGCAGTCTTCCCCTGTCCTGTGTAGCCAGAGATGACTAGCCTCTCCTTGGGTCTCTCTGCGATGCTTACTACTGTGGGTACAGGTCAGCTTCTGCCGAGGAGAGAATTCCACTCATTCATTCATATGTTCATTCCTTCCTCCCTTTGCTCACTCATTATTTTTTGAACACATAACATGTGCTGGCCATGTTGCCAGGCACTGGGAATATAGAGATGAATTATGATCCCTAAGAAACTCCAGAGCTAACAGGAGAGACAGATGAGTGAATATAAAACCTGAGATACCACAAGGTAAATACCTTTAAAAGGATTGTAGGGATGGGGTGGGAGAGAGAGGATTCCCATGAGTTCAGTTTCTACCTGGGTAAGTCAGAGAAGGGAACTTTGAGCTGGGGTAGGAGTTTTCCAGGAGATGATATGTCCATCTGAAAGGAACCCTGCAACCTCACTGCTGTTTTGCCATCCTTTAATCAACCCATAACATCTGTCTGAGGATTATTCTGTGGTACCACAGGTTCACACATTGGGCAGGCCTTGGCGCATGCTCTGCCATCTTGCTCTAGGGATGAGAATGTCTGGAGGTGAGGTCCCTCCACTTTCCTGTTTACCTTAGTGATGTGGTGCTTCACTCCTCCTCCTTCCTTTCCTTCTCTCTCTCAGAGAAGAGGTCCTTTCTCTTTCTAAAAGCAGCTCTTTCTCAGGGATTCCAAGCCAATTTTGACAGAGAGAAATAAGAATAGAACTTTCCAGGTGAAGAAAACAATTTCAACAACTGTGTCAACATGGGAAAGTACCATGGGTGTTTGGAAAACCATGAGTAATCCAGATTTGCTGAAGCTATCTAGTCTAATTTAATCTTCTTGATGAGTATGAAAAACTACATATTCCTTTAGGAAATACATAGTAAGTGGCATGACTTAGGACTGTGGCTTATGCTTGCTTCAACAAAAACATTTATTTGAGTGCTTCATGTTTTTTGTTAGTGCAGGTACACACACACACATGCACTATACACACACACACACACACACAAGATCATGCTGGGTGGTGTGGATACACAGACCTTGGTCTTGAGGAACTCACAATCTCTTAGGGAGGAGGGAATAACAACTTCATACCGTAAAGACTATCAGTGCTAGCAAAGATGTGTGCAGTGCCTCTGGCAGCCAGAGGAAGGAAGAAAATTAAGTTGGCATGGACTGTAAGGGAAACAATATAGATAGATAGCATTTGATTGAGGCCTTCAATAATAAGTACAAGTTTATCAACGAGATAGGGAAAAGTAGGGTGTTTCAGGCAAAGGGAACAGGAAGAAAGGTGTGTATGTGTGTGTGTGTTTAGTGGGATATGGCGTGTGAAAATGTGTTCATAGAAGGGCAAGTTGTGTCATGGGTTAGAGCAGTGGTTCTCAATGGAGGTGAGGTAGTTATCCCTGGTGGTTCTCAATGGGGGTGACTGTATGTCCCAGCAAACATCTGGTGATGTATTTTAACATTTTTTGATTGTCGTGACCTTAGGGGTGGGGTGCTACTGGTATCCAGTGGGTAGAAGCTAGGGTTGATGCTAAGTGTTCTATAATGCACAAGACAGTCCTTTATAACTAAGAATCGTCCCATTCAAAATGTCAACAGTCCTGAGACTCAGACACCGTGGGGTAGAGTATGGCAGTCCTACAAATAGTGGCAAGACATGAAGTTGGGAAGACAGATTAGTGTTAATTTGTGAAAGGTCTTATATGCTATATAGTATAATAGAGGTTTCTAGAAAAGCAGTTTTCATGTTTATTCATTTGATTGGTCTCAGTTTACTCAATAATCCTCATTTATAACATAGCTCACTTAAAAGTGATAAAAGAGCATTTTCTGTACAAAATTCCATAACTAAAGCTTTGATCACTTGAATCAAGATCTCCTTATGGAAAAGTGTTCATTTGTGTCTCCTTCCTCGTTACCAGCTAGATTTCTTTGCCCCTCTGCCACTCCTTCCCCACCTCCCTGTAAGTTGTCCAGGGTCATCTGCTGAGCCTCTGTTTAAGCTGACCCATGAAGTACAAGGGCTGAGCTCAGGGTGAAGGTGGACCTGGTCTCTTTGAGACCATGAGTGATCTGCTCACTTGTTTAGAATTACAGTTAGGTATGGGTTTTCAAGAAAGATGGGCTCTGATCCAGGACTAATACTGGCTGTTTGTGAACAGAAGTCTGAGGATCACTTTTTCTAAGCCTTATTTATGTTGGAAAAGCTGAATTCATATTCTCTTCACTTAATTCAGTACTTTCCCCCACACTCTTGCATTATGAATCCCTGCCCCATCCCCAGAATTTGGTGTTAGAGCCACTCCATTATTAGGAACTTGATAATTAGCTGGAGCTTACTTAGGAAACACAGAAACTTCCAAGGCCTAGTTTCAACCTTCTAAAATAAGGTATCTGTCCAGAAAGTATTTTCCAAAGAATGGGGTCCAGGAAGGTTACAGGGCAGGCTCCTCATTCTGATTTAGTGATCAGTCAATTACTAGAGACTGTGTATTAGTGCTTCTCAAAACTTGGAGGCCAGAGAACATTTTCAAATACTGGAATTTTTGATGGCACACTTGAGATTAAATGTTATCTACTGTTATCATCCCACAATGATGGTATTCATATACTTAAGTTAAAATGATAACCTATGCCCAGAAAGGAAGAAAGACCACAAATTTTAAGTCAGACAAATCCCTCACCCTTCTGCTCCAGAAGTGTATGCTTCAGAGTAGGACTGCCAGGTAAAATACTGGATGCTCAGTTAATTTTGAATTTCAGATAAATAATGAATATTATTATAGTATATAAGTGTGTCCCATGATAAATTCATTTATCTGAAATTCAAATTTAACTGAATACCCTGTATTTTTATTTGTTAAATCTGGCAGTCCTACCCCAGAGAGAAAATGAGATGGCAATCTTATATTTATTCAGTCAGGATCTGTGCCCATATGCTTCTCTGGGGTAAGCAGCTTGTCTCTCTGAATATTATTCTTGTTAAAGATGTACACCACATGGGCCCTTGACCCTAGGCAACTACTTCACCTAGTGTTCAACCGAAGAAATCGTGATCTGCCTTAATGCTGGAGGTGGAGAAACGGCTACCTGGAGAGGGCTTACTCAGAGATATTGGTCTCTGATGTGGTAGGTTTCTTAAGTATTTTTTTCATTCAACAAGTATTAATTGAGTGCACTTAGGAAAGGTCCTTAGTAAGAAGAAGGAAGTCATTTCTTGTTAAAACAAGAAACAAATCATTCCTGTTCTCATGATGTCTATGTGCTTATGGGGGAAAAGTTTTAATACTAATCTTAATATCCTTAGCTTTTATCCTAGAGTTGATCTGAGTTAGATGTGACTCCATGTATTGGCTTTATCACACTTGAGCTCCTTGTTACTCTTTGAATACATTTGCTTATGGCCCTTGATCATGCTTGCTTTTTTGCTTTTGGGGGCAAAATTCTCGCTATCTGGCATCTCTTACAGTAGATTCTATTAAAATATGCAGCAATATATATACTGGCGTGAAAAGGAAAGCTTTAGAGGCATGACTGTCCTGAGCAAACTTTTTGTTTCTTGGGTGTGTGCATGTGTATCAGTGTGTTTGTGAGTATATCTGGGTGTACAGATGATGGGTCTCTTGAAAACGCTGGGTGTACAAAGACTATCTCTTTTCTGAGTGAGCCTTAATTTTTAAAAACCATTTCCTTAACTAGTTTAGTTATAAAAGCAAACAGTTGGACGGTTCCAGGAACAACTTCTTGGGCAGGAAAGATGGTTGCTGCTCAGAGCTTGGTTGAGTAGCAGACACCGAAATGTGGCTTGGCTCTGTCCCCTGGCAAAGGATGATGGTGTTAAGTTCCACTAGAGGCCCTGGTACCTTCTCAGAAACCTGCCAAATCAGGCACAGACTTGCTAGCAGCCACAATGGAGGGATCCTACTGACCCATGCCCAGTTCTCAGGAGGTAACTGGCAAGAGAGAAGAAAGCAAAACAAGCAACCAAATCCCTATATACCTTATAAATCTGACTTGGAAATTCTGCCTCAAGGCTGTCAAAAAGTAGAAATAATGATTCCAAGGCCAGTTCTTGGACATTTAGTCTTCAACATAGAAAAAAATAGATCCAATTACTTGATTATCAGCTTGTTTTTTTTAAAATCTAGCCATTCTCAGGATCAGATGATTCTGGTCCTTTGCCTGTGAGACGTTTCCTTGATTATCTGAATCTCCTCTGCTAGAGATAAGTTGATTTGTCTCCATTCTGTCCGAGGTTGTGGAGCTAGGATTCCCTTGGAGAAATGTAATGTAGATTAAGTTCCTCTGCTTGGCTTCTGACTGAAGCCAGAAAGAGGATTTAGAGGCAGCAATCTGGGCACGGCCTTTTGCTGCCCTCTGGAGGAAAAGGTGGGTATTGAACTAGCCTTAAAGACTCCGTTGTACCCGGTAACAATTTATACTTAAAGCTATTAAGTTAAACTAAAATGTGAATCTACATGTCACAATAGAAAGATATATTAAATAAATGGAGTTTGAAAGGTTTCTCTGTAAGAGTATTATTTTAAGTAATGGGATTTTAATTCCACTCCCTATTTTTCTGTTTGCTAAGAACTTGTTTCTTGTTTTTCTCTCTAAATTCTTTTTTTTCCTTCAACCATCATTTCGTGTACCTTGAGAGAGCTATAAGAATATCATAAAGAATAATCTTTAAACATGTTTAAGAAGTGAAAACCAGCATTTGATTGAGAAAAACTGTCATTCTGACACACTCCAAATCATAAACTCAGATTTATACCTATATATTCAGATCAAAATCCAAACCAAAATTCACTTTAAGAATTCAAATGAATTATGTTAGTCTTATACCTTCTGAGAGTCCCTCAACGCAAGTGAGAGACTTCTGCATGCAAATTATACTTTTTGTTTGTTTGTTTTTTAAGAAGGCTCCCTGCCCTGCATGGAGCCCAGCTTGAAGTTTGAATTCAACAGGAGCTGAGGTCAGGAGTCCGATGCAACCAACTGAGCCACCGAGCCACCCAGGCGCCCTTTCACTTTGATTTTGGATAGAAATATATGCCTAGCTCACCTAACAGTCCAAGCAGTTGTTCCTGGTATACAGTGACTTTCCTCCAGGCAATGATTCCACCAATGGCTCTGCCATCCTTTAGGGCTTCATCCTATCTCCTGAACAGGAAAGAGGGTGTGAAAGAGGCAAAATTATTCTAAAGACACTAATTTAGGGATGGCATCCATTGTTTAAAACTCAGTGACATGGTCACCCTAAATTCAGAGAGGCTAAGAAGAGCAGCCCAGCTGTATACCCAAGAATAAAAGGAGAACCTCGATCTTGTTGCACAGCTAGCAATCTCTGATACATGGTTTGTGTATCATGTTATGAGTTTCAGGCTTTATCGTGGACTTAATATGCCATTGACAGCCAAAGAGTAAAATGATCATATTTTTAATTTTGGAAAAGTCATTCTATCAGCAGCAAAGAGAATGGCTCGGCTGATTGATTGGATAACCGGGAAGAGAGAAATGTTATTCAGTGAAACACAGGAAGAGGTGCAAGTTCACAGGGAGGGGGTGGGAAATAAGTGCAGTTTGGGACGTGCTGAATATGAGATGCTTTGGCATCATCAGGGGAAAATACAGATACATGCTCTGGTTACCTGCTCTAAAGTCTGAAGTTCTGGAAAGAAACCTGAGCTGCAGATGGGGATTTGTGTTTTCATCTTCTGGATGTAGCCATGGGAGCATATAGAGAACCACTGGGCAGAGGGAGAGGGACTGGCAAAGGACACTGAGTGGGAGCATCCCAAGCAAGAAGGAAAAGTGGCAGGATGTAATGTCACAGATGTCACAGGAAGAAATTATTTCAAGTAGGCAGTAGTTGACAATGTCCAAGCCAAACACAGGATATTTTGAAAAAGAGGCTGTGTGAATATGCTGGTTATTCTATTTATCTACCCTTCTCTCCCTTTCTCTGTGCCCCAGAGGCTGAGACCTGCCAATACTTTACCACTTGAGCTCCTTTGCTCTCTGGCTTCCAATTGCGTTTGGCCAATGGCAGATCAGAAAGCAGAAAAGGGCAAGGTATTTTCCTCCATTCCTTCCCTGTTTCTGTGTCTGGTCTCAGGGAGTAGGTACATCAGTTGACTTGACTTCAGTTCCCACCAAGTGTCCGGCTCTCCTGTTTTAGTTCTCACTGTGCTACTTCTTTTTTGTTTCTTCACCCCCAGGGATGATAATGGCTTACCACTCTCCCTACTGTCTGAGTGCATCACCATCACATGGCTGTTGCCTACATCTCTGTAAGTAACCTCTTCTTTTGAGCCATCTGGAGTGGATTCCACTTCCTTCTGGCACACTCCTTGATAAAGCAGTTTTAGTAGGAAGTCAGAAACCAAACTGTCATGGGTTAAAGACTAAGTACATAGTGAAGAAGGAGTTCGACATCCAAGAAATTTGGCCACAGAATTAATTTTTCTCTTATTGTGAAAGGGAAGGAGAGAGGACAACCACTATAAATACCCTGAAGTGGAGGGAGGAGTTTGTTCTTTCCAAGATGGAAGAGACTTGCTTATGTTTAAATGCTGATGGGAAAGAGGGTATATTGTTGATATTCATGAGTAGGTTCATCTATTGCCTAAAGTGTATGAGAAGGCAGAGTGATTGGAGACATGGAACACAGATGGGGGACTTGCCTTAGGTGAAGAGAGGATTGCCTTATCCAATGTAACTGGTGGAATGGAAGAGGGGATGGGTAAGGAGGACAAGAAGGTTTATAGGTTTGGCATTAGGAATTGGAGAGAATTCTTATCTAAGGGCTTGTTTTTTCCTGTAATCACATAAAATTCAGAGAGTGGAATTAATATGGGGGTAGGCATTTGCCAGGCAAATGTGATAAAAGTATAATGAGGTGAGGGAGTTAGGAACATCAGCAAGAGATAGACTAGGAGAATCTAAGCTGCATACAAATAGGGATGAAGGTGAAAGGGTATCAATGAGGAGAGAGAAAGAGTTAAGGACTGGTGCTTCAGGGAGGCTTAAGATCAGTTTTATAAGGAGTAACTTGAGTAAGAAAGTTGAAAAGACAGAAGCTGATGTGACAAAGAGAAATGTCTGACTTTATGATTTCAGAGATGGAACAATTGTGGATGACAACAAGATTTAGGATATGACTTGTGAGTCACGAATGGAGTGAATTTGAAAGTCACCAATCAGGAATGACTATTATTAATATGCTGGCATCATTTTCACTCCAGATATAGATCTTTTTCGCCTCTTCCCCAACTTAGAGTCATACTCTATGTAACATCTTATAACCTCTTTTATAAACTTTATATAACGTGAGCATTTCCCTGTGCCATTACATATCTTTGAAAAATGATTGTCACAGTTTTTACCTGTTCACCAAAATCCATTTCCTTCTTGGACTATATTTCCATGGCTCTCCTGCTGATAGATGTAGCCAATGGAATATGACTGAGTGTAATATGTGCCATTCCTGAGCCAATGCTCTCAAGACGGTGTTTTTCCTGTGTGTTATCTGTTCCCCCTTCTTAGAGCAAGATGCAAATGATAAGGCCCCATGGGAATTCAAAGTCAAAGGGAAGAAGGAGCCTAAAATTCTGAATAATCATGTACAGTGTGGATGAGAATAAACAGGTTTTGTGTTTGAAACATTATATTTTTGGGTCTGTTTATTATAGCAGTTTTACCTATCCTGTTTTCATCCTACTATACTTTTTTTTTAATTCAAAATTTTTATTTTATTTTAGTTAATTTTTGAAATTTGAATATAGTTGATACAATGTTACATTAGTTTCGTTTACAACATAGTGATTCAACATTTGTCTGTGTTATGCTATGCTCCCTACAAGTATAGCATTTGACAGATGGTCACCATACAACACTATTACAATATCATTGATTATATTCCCTATGTTGTACCTTTTATTCCTATGACTTATTTATTCCATTCTTCCACTCTCTTTCCCACATTTTGCCCATTCTCCACCTCTTTCCCCTCTGGCAACCATCAGTTTGTTGTCTGTATTTATAGGTCTGATTTGGCTTTTGTTTACTCATTTGTTTTTTAGACTCCACGCATGTGTGAAATCATATGGTATTTTTCTTGATCTCCCTTATTTCCCTTAGCAGAATTCCCTCTAGGTCTATCCCTGTTGTTGCAAATGACACAATCTCATCCATCTCAAAGGCTGTGTAATATTCCATTACATATGTGTATATGTATACTGTGAACATGCGTGTATATATACATACCACATCTTCATTATCCTTTCATCTACCAATAGACACTTGGGTTGCTCCCATAGATTGTCTATTGTAAATAATCCTGCAGTAAATCCAGCAGTAAACATAGGGATGCATATCTTTTGAAGTAGTGTTTTTGGTTTCTTTGAGTATATTCCCAGTAGTGGAATTTTTGGATCATATGGTATTTCTATCTTTAATTTTTTGAGGGACTTCCATACTGTTTTCCACAGTGGCTACACCAAATTACACTCCTACCAACAGTGTACATCCTTTCTCTATATCTTTGCCAAAACTTGTTATTTCTTGTCTTTGATTTTAGTCATACTGACAGGTCTAAGGTGATATTTCATGGTGGTTTTGATTTGCATGGCCCTGATGAGTGATACTGAGAATCTTTACATGTGTCTGTTGGAAAAATGTCTATTCAGGTCCTCCACTCATTTTTTAATTGGACTGTTTTTTTTTTATGTTGACTTGTGTAAGTTCTTTATATTTTTTGAATATTAACCCCTTATCAAATATATCATTTGCAAATTCCTTCTCCTATTCAGTAGGTTGGCTTTTTGTTGATGGTTCCTTTCACTGTGCAAAAGCATTTTATTTTTATGTAGTCCCATTGTTTATTTTTTGCTTTTATTTCCCTTGTCTTAGGAGACACATCTAGAAAAATGTTGCTATGGCCAATGTCAGAGAAATATGGCCTGTGTTGTCCACTAGGATTTTTATGGTTTCAGGTCTCATATTTAGGTCTTTAATCCACTTAGAGTTTATTTTTGTATATGGTATTAGAAAAATGGTCCAGATTTCATTCTTTTACATGTAGCTGTCCAGTTTTCCCAGCACCATTTGTTGAAGAGACTGCCTTTTCCCCTCACTGTATATTCTTGGCTTCTTTATCCTAGATTAATTGGCTCTATAAGCATGGGTTTATTTCTGGGCTCCCTATTCTGTTCCATTGATCTATACATCTATTTTTTTTTGTGCCAGTACTACACGGTTTTGATCACTACAGCTTTGTAGGTACATCATGAAATCTGGAATTGTGATACCTACAGTTTGTTTTTTTTTTCTCAAGATCGTTTTGGCTCTTTGGGGCCTTTTGTGGTTCCATACAAATATTAGTATTATTTTTTCTAGTTCTGTGAAAAATGCTGTTAGTAGTTTGAATTTGTGGATTGCTTTGGGTAATATGGACATTTAAACAACGCTCCAATTCATAAGCATGGAATATCTTTCCATTTTTTAGTGTTGTCTTCAAGTTCTTCCATTAATGTTTTATAGTTTTCAGAGTACAGGTCTTTTACTTCCTTGGTTAAGTTTATTCCTAGGTATTTTGTTCCTATTGGTATGATTGCAAACAGGATTGTTTTCTTAATTTCTCTTTCTGATACTTGTTTCTAGTGTATAGAAATGCTACAGATTTCTGGGTATTAGCTTCATATCCTACACATTTATTGAATTCATTTATTACTTAGTTTTTTTTGTTTTGTTTTTTTGTTTTGTTTTGTTTTGGTGAGGTCCCTAGGGTTTTCTACATATAGTATCACGTCATCTGCAAGTAGTGATAGTTTAACTTTTTCTTTACCAATATGGACACCTCATTTTATTTTCTTGTCTGATTGCTGTTGCTAGGACTTCTAGAACCATGTTGAATAAAAGTGGTTAAGAGTGGACATCCTTGTCTTGTTCCTGATCTTAGAGGAAAACCTCTCAGTTTTTCACCATTGAATCTGATATTAGTTATGCATTTTTCATATATGGCCTTTATTATGTTGAAATATGCTCCTCTAAGCCCACTTTGTTGAGAGTGTTTTAAAATCATGAGTATTCAATTTTGTCAAATGCTTTTCCACATCTGTTGAAATGATCATATGACTTTTATCCTTTGTTTTGTTGATGAGTACCACATTGCCTGATTTGCAAATAATGAACCACCCTTGCATTCCTGAAATAAGTCCCACTTCATCATGATGAATGATCTTTGAATGTAGCTTGTTAATATTTTGTTGAGGATCTTTGCATCTATGTTCATCAGAGATATTGGTCTTTAAGGTTTTTTGTTTTTGTTTTGGTGTTTTATCTGGTTTTGGTATCAGGGTAATGCTGACCTTATTTGAAAATTTTCCATTCTCTTCTGTTTTTTGGAATAATTTGAAAATAGATATTTACTTTTTTGGAAATATTTGTTAGAATTCACCTGTGAATTCATCTGGTCCTGGATTTTCATTTTTTAGGTAGTTTGCTTTTTTTTTTTTTTAATAACAATTCAATTTTGTTTCTAGTAGTTGGTCTGTTTAGATTTTCTTTTTCTTCCTGATTCAGTTTTGGAAGATTATGTTTCTAGGAATTAATCTATTTCTTCTAGGTTGTCCAATTTGTTGGTATATGTGTTTTTCTAGTATTCTCTTATAATCTTATGGTGTCAGTTGTTACTCCTCTTTCATTTCTAATTTTATTTATTTGGGTCCTTTCTCTTTTTCTTTTGATGAGTCTGGGTAAAGGTTTATCAATTTCGTTGATCTTTCCTGAAAACCAGCTCTTGGTTCTTTGTTTTGTGTTGTTTTGTTTTAGTTTCTATGTCATTTGTGCTATGATCTTTATTAATTCTTTCTTTCCACTCACCTTGGACTTTTTTTTCTTTTTCTAGTTCCTTTAGGTGAAAGTGTAAATTATTTATTTGAACTTTTTCTTATTTTTTGAGATTGACCTGTAATGCTATATGTTTCCCTCTTAGAACTGCTTTCACTATGTCCTAAAGACTTTGGATTGTGTTTTTATTATCATTTGTCTCCATGTATTTTTAAATTTCTTCTTTGATTACTTATTTGACCCACTGGTTGTTTAGTAGTATTTGTTGAGCCTCCACAAGTTTGTGTTTTTCATTGTTTTTCTTGTGATTTCCAGTTTGATACCATTGTGGTTGGAAAACATGCATGGTATGATTTCAATCTTAAATTTTTTGAGGCTTGTTTTGTGGCCTAACATGTGATTTGTTCTGGAGAACGTTCCATGTGCACTTGAAAGAATGTGTTTTCTGTTGTTTTGTATATCTGTTATGTCCATCTGGTCTAATGTATTAATCAAAGACACCGTTTCCTTATTTATTTCCTGCCTGGATGACCTGTCCATTGATATAAGTGGGGTGTTAAAGTCCCCTACTATTATTGTCTATTTCCATCAATTTCTCTCTTTCTGTCCATTAATACATGCTTTATGTATTACGTGCTCCAGTGTTGACTGTGTTGATATTTATAACTGTTATATCCTCTTGGTGGATCAATCCCTTTACCATTATGTAATGCCCTTCTTTGTCTTTTATTACAATACTTGTTTTAAAGTTTGTTTTGTCTGATCCAACTTTTTTTCCTTTTGCTTCCATTACATGGTAAATGTTTTTCCATCCCTTCACATGAGTAAGGTGGAAGGGGAATGTAGACTGTATCCTTCAGACCCTTCCACCCAGAGAGTGTTCCAATAGCTCCTCTCTCACCACAGCTGCCAGCTGGTAGAGTTCTAAGCTTGGTTATTTTTATGCTAGTTGCTCTTTTAAACCACGAGTTTTTTTCTGTGCCCCAGCATGACTGCAGCTAGTATGGGTTAAAGGGCTTGGAGCTTGCTAAAGCAGCAAAATTGGCTATAGTGTCTGGACCCTGCTCCAGCCTGTGCTTTCAAGATAGAGGAGGGACATAAACTCTTATCATTCTCCAGTCCCTGTGACTCAGAGAGTGTTCCTAAAGCTTCTCTCACCATTTGGTGGAATTCTGGGCTTGCTCTTTCATATGCTAGTTGCTCTTAAACCAAGGCATTTTTTCCTGTGCTAAAAATTAGCACTATTTTGCAATTATTCTGGAGTATAAACTATCTCTTTCCATGTCAAACTTTATATTTGTCTCCATGGAGCAAACTGAGATCCTACTTGAGGTATAGCTCTAGGATGATTCTTTCAAGTTGGGGTGGGTCTTCTGGTTTTTATAGGGTCTTCACACAAGCCTTCTCAGACACAAAGTAACAGCCTGCTCCCAGATTCTCAGATTTTCCCAAATCAAATTAGATAATTCCTATCCCCAGTTTTGGGAGTCCTTTTTACCCATCAATGCCCTAACTCGTATATACAAGACTTGAGAGTCAATAAATTCAATTTAGGTTGGAATTCTTCAACCAACAAAATTAAATCTGGGATCAAGTTCAGCCCTGCAGCTTATAAGAAATAAGTGATTCTTGCAGGACCACCACAGAAGCTCTCTGATTCTCTATGGCTAGAGTTAAAAGTTAAAGATCTGAGCTTGTCATTTTGTGTAGGCTCTCCAGTGCACTCAGAAGCATCACTGCTACCATAATTGTTATCTAGTCCTCTTGGGGTTTCAGTAGGCATTTCATCACAATCAACTTCAGGTAAGTAAGCAACAAAATACCCCACAGCATGGGTTTATCATATTTCAGTTCCTCTTGATAAGGAGATCATTACTGAGTTCAAAGCTAAGGGACATGGCCAAACCAACAATATCCCATTTTGAGGGACTGTTTCACAGGACTACTTCTTGTTCTGAGTCTCATAACAGTCAGGGTCCATTAGGAAAACAGATTCATACTATTCCACTAGAGAGAATTTAACATAAGGAACTGGTTAAATAGATGTTTAAGAACTGAAGAGCATACATGCAAAAGCAGTTACAATTCCTGGAGCTGAAGAAACAAGGGGAAAGGTTTGGGATTATCACAATATAGACTTTTGGAGACTTTTGGATCTGCAGAATTAGGACCAAGATCTTAGAGGAAAGAACACCATCCAGGTGCTGCTATGGCCTCTGAGGGGTCAACTAGTTCTGCTAGCATGTCAAAAGAGTCAGAGACTAGAACAAACTGCCAGTACCCAGGATAAAGAGCTGTTGCAGAGTAATACTGTTAGAAGGGAGTAAACAGGAAGGAACAAGTCCTTTTTCTCCTTTTTTCTGCCTTCCATCCTCCCTCTAGTAGTCCATATTAATGTAATTACCAGCTGGCAAAGATGATTTGGTTTTGCAGAGTCCCAGCCACAGCATCACAGAGCAAAGTATAGAAGGGTAGGATTGAAATTGAGAAGCCACAGTAAGATGGCCCAGAATGCACATGTTTCTAAATACAATGGTGCACACATGTGCATACACACACACACATACACACACACACATCCTGACACTGGTGTACACTATTTTGGCATTAAATTTTTTTTCTCATGATATTAACACACATTTCTTTCCTTATTTTCCTTTCCTTTAAATAGAAAATACAAATAAACTCAGAAGAAAAAAGATGTATCCCACTGCTGGAATGATGACCATTGTTAACACCTTCATTTAGATTCTTCTAGACCTTTTTTTCAATGTGAAGGTGTGTATTTTCCATGAAATTGGAAATTTATATACAGTGTTATTTAAAATTTTTTTTTTACTTAAATTCAATTTGCAAATATATAGTATAGCATCCAGTACTCATCTCATCATGTGCCCTCCCTAATGCCGGTCACCCAGTTAACCCATCTCCCCACCCACCCCTCCTCTTCAACCCTTTGTTTTCCAGAATTAGGGGTCTCTCATGGTTTGTCTTCTCTAATTTTTCCTCATTCAGTTTCCCCCCTTCCCTTATGGTCCCTTTCACTATTTCTTATGTTCTACATATGAGTGAAACCATATAATTGTCTTTCTCTGACTGACTTATTTCACTCAGTATAATACCTTCCAGTTCCAACCACATCAATGTAAATGGCAGGTATTCATCCTTTTTGATGCCTGAGTAATATTCCATTGTATACTACATCTTCTTTATTCATTCATCTGTTGAAGGAAATTGTGGCTCCTTCCACAGTTTGGGTATTGTGGACATTGCTGCTATGAACATTGGAACATTGGGTGCAGGAGTCCCATCATTTCACTACATCAGTATCTTTGGGTAGATGCCCCATAGTGCAATTGCTGGGTCATAGAGTAGCTCTATTTTTAACTTCTTGAGAACCTCCACACTGTTTCCAGAGTGGCCGCACCAGCTTGCATTTCCACCAACAGTGCAATTTTAGCCATTCTCACTGGTGTGAGGTGGTATCTCATTGTGGTTTTGATTTGTATTCCCTGATGGCAAGTGATGTGGAGCATTTTCTTATGTGCTTGTTGGCCATGTGTAGGTCTTTGGAGAAATGTCTCTGTTTCTTGACTGGGTTGTTTCTCTCCTGGGTGTTGAATTGATAAATTCTTTATAGATCTTGGATACTAGCCCTTTATCTGATATGTTATTTGCAAATATTTTCTTCCATTCTGTAGGCTGCCTTCTAGTTTTGTTGACTATTTCCTTTGCTGTACAGAAGCTTTCTTTCTTGATGAAGTCCCAGTAGTTCATTATTGCTTTTGTTTCCCCTGCCTTTACAGATGTGCTTGCAAGAAGTTGCTGTGGTTACATACAGTGTTCTAAGCTGCTTTAAAAAACACCTTATCGTATCATCAAAAATTGCTCACATCAATACATAAATTTATTTATTTACAATAGTGGGTTCAAAACTGTTCTTATAACACTTAATGGGAGGGCCCTGCATTCTACCATATATCTCAATCACAACAATTCCACTTTTACTTGTTTTACATATTTGATTTCCGTGGGGAAAAAGAATTCAATGGCCAAAATATTAGAAACCAACTGATTCATCATATAAGTATCATATCATTTTCCACTTTTATGACAACCAAAGATAACTTTATATCTAAATTTTTGTAGAAAACCCTAGTAACATGGGATAGCATGCTTTTTATGTTTTTACTCATTTGACAGTACCTGAAAATTATTTTAATCGGCATTTCTTGGATTACTAATAAGATGGCCAAGGTTTTATTTATTTGATGGTCATTGTGTCTGTGGCAGTCTTTCTTTACAGACTCTAAATTTTCTAGGCATGGATCTAAAACCTTACTTTCTGTCTAATGTACAGAGCCCCTGCCTCTTCCACACCTTCCCCCTCACTCCCCCACCCCGAGTTCAAGGAAGCTGACTTGAAATATCCACTGCTTATCTGCAACCCCATTTCCCTGCCCTCTACACTTGGTAATGATTGTATATCCTCCTCCACAGACAACACAGATGCTTTTGCTCTGGGGTCCCTCATCCTCCTAGTACCCCACACTAGACATCACATCTAAAGCTATTTTTATTTTCCTTCCTGGCTTGGATAATAAAGGCTTTTTTGATCTTTAAATCAACCCCTTTACCTGAATACTTGATCCTATCCTTGTTGGTCTCCTCTGGATTTAGTATGGTGCCTGGCAAACAACGGATGCTCAAAAACTATTGAATGAATAATGGATCTTGTTCTATTAATTTTCTCCCCTCTATCTCCGTAGTATGGCTAGCTTCTCTAACTCTTCTCTAACTCTTTTTGCCTCCTTTCCTTTAATCTGTATGGGAGCAAGTAATTTCCTGTTCATAATTGTCAGTTTTGTGTGTTAACTGGGCTAGGCTAGAGTACCTAGTTACTCAAACACGAGGTGTTTCTGTGGAGGTGTTCTACAGATGGGATTGTCAGCTACAATCAGTTAACTTTATGTGAAAAAGAGATTATCCTGGGAAATCTGGGTAAACCCAATCCAATCAGCTTAAAAGGTTTTAAAACCAAAACTGAAGTTTCCCTGAAAACAGGAAAGAGCAAGAAATCCCATCAAACAGAAGATCAGTAGCTTCAGCTCCTGCTTGAATTTCCAGTTTGCTCTTGTTGGCCTGCTATATGGACTTCAAACTTGACTATCCAACCTCCACAACTGTGCATGTCAATTCTTTCAGATAACTTCTATGTTTTAAAAGCTATCCAAGTAATCACAATCAGCCAGTTTTGGGAACCAACAGCATTCAGGGTAAAACCCAAGTTCTGCCCAGGATCTGATACCACAACTCCCAGCTTCATCCCTCAGCACATACCATGCTCCAGCTATACTGACCCAAGATTAATGATTCTTCCAACCCATGTTGTTTAACTCTTTTGTCAGGGATGTCCTTCTTCCCTTATCTGCCTGAGAAATTCCTAATCATCTTTTAAAAACTCTATTCCAGCATTATCTAGTCTCTTACTCAACCAGTAAATATCGATAAACTGTGAAGTTATATATGTGTGGTTTAACCACATTAAATATGTGTGGTTCTTTGTATAGCAATTATACCTCAATAAAGCTATTAAAAAATAAAGCTATTAAAATTTATTGAGGTCTTACTATATCCCAGGCTCTGAGCTAAGCATTAAGAGAAAAAATTAGTAAACTATACTGGTAGTACTGCCTTCAGTAAGCTCAGATGCTGTTGGAGAGAACATACAAGTACACTAATACAATACGGTGAAGTAAATTTTTTTTTTTAAAGATTTTATTTACTTATTCATGAGAGACACAGAGAGAGGCAGAGACATAGGCAGAGGGAGAAGCAGCTTCCTCAAAGGGAGCCTGAACAGTGAAGTAAATTCTACGAGAGAGTACGTGGTAGCTGAATAATGGCTCTGCAGAGATGTCCACATCCCAAACCACGGACTCTGTGACTGTTACCTTATATTGCAAAACAAACTTTGCAGATGTGATTAAGTTAGATTCTGAGATGAGATTATATTGGATTATTTTGGTGGGTCCAATGCAATCACCAGTGTACTTCTAAGTAGGAGGGTGGATGAGAGAGAGAAAAGGAGGGTGGAGGGAGTTTGAAAGATGCTACATTACTGACTTTGAAAATAGAGGATGCGGATCCCTGGGTGGCTCAGGGGTTTAGCGCCTGCCTTCGGCCCAGGGTGTGATCCTGGAGACCCTGGATCGAGTCCCATGTCGGGCTCCCTGCATGGAGCCTGCTTCTCCCTCTGCCTGTGTCTCTGCCTCTCTCTCTCTCTCATACATAAATAAATAAAATCTTAAAAAAAAAATAGAGGATGGACATATGAACTCAGGAATGCAATAGAAGTAGTCTTTAGAAACTGGAAAAAAATAAATGAATTTTCCACTAGAACCTCCAGAAGGATCCAGCCCTGCCAACTTTAGTCCAGTGGGATCCATTTTGGACTTCTGACCTCCAGAAATAGAATTCTTTTAAGCAATGAAGTTTGTCGTGATTTATTACAGCAGCAATAATAAGTTAACACAGAGGCCAATTCAAGGCACGATGGTAATATATAAAGAAGTCTCTATATCAAGGATTTCAGGAAGAACCACCAGGGGAAGGAAGACTGTGTTTCATAGGGATGATCCAAGTGGAGGAATTAGTATTTGCAAAGGCATGCAGGAAGAGCTTGGCAAATGTTACAAGAGGACAAGATTATTACTCCGATGAAACGGTAGAAATAAGAACAATATTAATTCTGGTAAGAGTAAATATGTTTGTATGCCGGACACTGTTCTAAAGCACTTTACAACCCTAAGGAAGAGACTACTATTTTCATTTTACCCCTTAGGACACTAAGGTTTGTTGGAGTTACGTAAATTTCCTGAGGTCATAGAATTAGTAGTAAATGGCAGACCTAGAATTATAACCTTGGTGGTCTGTCTCCAAAACCCATGGGCTGCCTTTCTAACACGTTATAGACCTTTCTCAAGTAAGGTGTCGTCAGTGTGGCTGAAGACAATCTACCAAGAAGTTATTAATGAGGTGAAGATCAGCAGAGCTTGCAGCACCAGCTTGCTGTGCACACTGATCGAGGATGGGGGCGGCCGACAGTCGGATAGATAGGGGAACCCCTGGGCGGGCTTGGACAAAGTAAATCTCCTCTTCTGGGTTTCAAATACCACACCTTGCATAAGCCTCTTTATTTCATTTCTTCCGCTCCCCCTAATGTCTGATGCGGGAATGGGGGTGTACGGGCGGCCTCCGGGTCTACACCTGTAAAATGCTTTTAAGTAATTCCGAACTTCCCCGTAAGGAAGCCTCAACACAAGGCAGACTCCTACCCTCTTCGGCGAATCTGACTGAGTAGGACTGGGACGGAGCCTCCCCCCGCCCCTCCCCGGGGGATTCGGACCCGCGGCCAGGTTTCGGTGACCAGGGACTGGACGACCGTCCTTTCCAGGCCACTGGATTTGGTCCACGATTCGCGAAGGCCCCGCCCCTCGCCCCGCCCCCACGCCCGCCCGGGCCCCGCCCCTCGCCCCGCCCCCACGCCCGGCCCCCGCCCCCGGGGCCCGCCCCTCGCCTTCTTTCTCCCCCCGATTTCCTCCCTTCTCTCCTCCCTCGGTCGCTCCGTTAGGTCTCGCCCAGCTCCGCCCTTCCGAGCCCCTCCCGGGCCTCCCAAGATGGCTACGGTGCTGGCGGGCCCGGAGCCGTGGAACCGCGTGAGAATCCCGAGGGCGGGGAGCAGCAGCGTGGTCACCGTCCGGGACCCCGACGCCGCCCTGAGTGAGTGAGGGGCCCGCGGCCGGCACACGCTTCCGGAGGCGGTGTCCGGCGGGCCCGGCGCACGTGCGCGGGGGGCGGGACTTCCTGCGCCCGCGGGTCTCTGGGAAGGGGCGCGGGGCAGGACCCCGCAGAGGGCTCCCGGCGGCCGGTGATGCCGGCAGCCCCGCCGGGCCCGTGGCTCGCTCTGGAGTCGCTCACTAGACCCACGACGCCGCCCGCACGGCCTGGCCGGAGCCAGCCCCGCGCGCAGGGGGCGAAGAGGCGGTGCAGCTCGCCTTGGGCAGGAGTGCTGCCCGGAAGCCCTGTGCCGCGGGCCGCCAGCCGCCCCGTTCGCCCTGCAGGCTGCGCTGAGCTCCCACGAGGGCGCCGGGGCCGCCGCCTTTACCCTGCGATCGTTCAGGCCCCCGGGTCCTTAGCTGTGAAACGGGGTTCGGGGCAGCCCGGGGGGTGACCCTGGGGACCCGGGATCGAGTCCCGCGTCGGGCTCCCAGCTGGAGCCTGCTCCTCCCTCTGCCTGGGTCTCGGCCTCTCTCTCTGTGTCTCTCATGAATAAATAAATAACATCTTTAAAAATCAATCAATCGGGGTAAGTCCTCCGACCTCTCCCTGGCTGTTAGCATCTAGTGATGTTAGGAGGGGAGCGTGCTCCTAAACCAAAGTGTTTTAGCCATGGTACCTGTTTTTAGGCAGGAGGGCCCAGTATTGGGAGCTTGGCTCAGGAGCCAAATTGGGTTTGAATCCTGGCACTTCGCTCTGCGGGCGCGGGCAGGCCGGGGGTGTCGTGTAACCCTTCTGTGCCTCGGCTCATTTTCAAGTGCAGGTAAAAATAGTACCTGCCTCATAGGGCTGTTTGGAGGAAGAGTCACTGTTATAAAGTGTTTGGAACAGGGCCTGTACGGTGAACAGACCCTCAAGTGATAGCATTAAGTACAACCTATCAAATCCTCACACCCATCTCACCAGCCACCCAACCTGTGCAATGATTCATTTTGCCTCTTCTTCAATTCAAAAATTCTTTAACAGGATTTCTGTGAGGCCTGGAAATTCAGCAGCTCCTCAGAGCGGTCCATTCTGGTTTCTTAGAGTCCTGTTCTACAGGAATCCGTCTTTGTATTACATCCATCTGGGAAGCTGGCGCCATCCTTACTGCCACGGAGACATTAACTCCAGCTTCTGCTTCACAGCTTTTGAGACTAGGAAGCCGTTCCTTCCTCCTGCTGAGCACCCCGTGTTCAGTCAGGCATTCACCAGTGTAACTTGCAGTTGCCACAGTGGTTTCTCTTTTCTGAGTATATCCTTACCTAAAAGTAGTACCCGCATACAGCACCTTTGCTTTTAAGAATAGGAGTTTATCCATTCTGTCTTGCTAGGGGATTTTTTTTTTTTAAGATTTTATTTGTTTATTCATGAGAGACACACAGAGAGAGGCAGAGACACAGGCAGAGGGAGAAGCAGGGTCCCTGCAGGGAGCCCCACGCGGGACTTGGTCCCGGGTCTCCAGGATCACGCCCTGGGCTGAAGGCAGGGCTAAACTACTGAGCCACCCGGGCTGCCCCTAAAATAGGGGATTTAGACAAGTTTATAACACATACCCCACTGTCAAGGTACTTAGGTATAAGTATATACCAAATGATTGCAAAGTATTCATATGAAAGATTAATAAAAATCATAATAACAGGATACAAAGACACTAACAGATGCTCTCTCAGTGATTTCTGGACTTTTATCTCATCGGCCACCATTTTCTATCTTCTCACTTAGAATTGTTCATTATGTTCTTATAGTTAAGTTGTTTGTTTTTAATCCACTTAATAAGGAAAGATGTTCCTTCAGAGTATTTTTACATAATAAACTTAATGTAGAGATACTTATTAAGTCTTATTAATATCTCTGGTTTAGACCTCTGTGTTGCAGCTGTAATTAGAGAATGCGGTCTTGTTACACTGTCACTGAAGAGCCAAACCTTAGATGCAGAAACAGATGTGCTATGCGCAGTCCTTTACAGCAATCACAACAGAATGGGGCGCCACAAGCCCCATTTAGCCCTCAAACAGGTAAGGAGGCAGCCTTGTGTTAAAGACTCAACATGTTTACTTGATGAAAATGAGATCACACTGCCACCTAATATAATACTTTGTTATTTAGGGAAACTCAATTACTTGTGATTCAATAGATCTTTAGTCCACAACTGCCTGTGGACTTTCATTTTTGTTTCCCCGGAAAGCATTTCAAAAACCAATTTATTCAGAAAGGAACCATGTTTAATTCTTTCTCAGTCTTGTTTCTAGTGGGTAATTTTCATGAAAAGTTTTCTTCATTATATGTAATCTGTAATAAATTACAGTGCTTTTGCCTAGTTCACAGATACAGTGATTTGAGCAAGACAAAGTGTTGGATTAAGAGAATTTTCTGAACACAATAAAAATCCTGAAATCATAAAAACAAAAGTTGTGTGCTGTGGGGCACATAATCTAATCAGTAATATATTAGACTGAATGGTTATATAACAAGTTATGGAAAGTGGTTTCCTATAATTTTTAGAGTTTAAGACAAAATGGGTCCTCTTTGTTAGGGACTACATCATATAGTCAAGTCTAAGCTGGGTTCCTTATAAGCTCATTCATTCATTCACCTTATTCATTCTGCAGGTATTTTTTTTTATAACTTTCTATGTGCCAGGCACTGTGCTTGGTGCTCAGTATACAGGGGTGAAAAAGACAGACATGTTCTCTAACCTCACAGATTTGTGCTCTCTGGTTAATTTTCCACTCCTATTACCTAAAGCAAAAGAATGGAGATTTCTTCATCAAAGAAAGATCTGGGAGCATGGTCTTTCTCTTAAGTTTTCTTCTCTGGGGCAGCTTTTTTTATCTCTGCACGAGTCTTATAAAACCACACTTGAATGTATTTCATGTTGAACATACAGATTGAACCTATTTTTTCCTTCTGGCTTCCAAGCTGTAAATAATTATTCAATCAGAAAAATTTGGTGTTTTCTCTGCTTCTTCCTTTTATTTGGCTCTCCCATTCAGTCAACTGATCAGTCAAAACTTCCTCTGCATCTAGACCCATCTTTGAGTTCTGGCTGCATCTTCTTTTTTCAGACCTTGTCAACTTTCAGTTGCCTTGCTATCCTAAGTGATCTTTCCTCAACTCCAGTCTTTACTATACTCTGGCATATTCCATATGCAAAGCCAGGTTAATCATCCTAAAAAATAGCTTTGATTTTTTTCTAATGGTTCTCCTGAATAAAGATGAAACCTCTTAGCTTGACTTATAAGATCTTCCATGATCTGGCCTTTTCAGTTTTCTTTAGCTCAGGCTTCTCTCTCACTTTCATATATTTTATATTCTAGGCAACCTGAACTCTTCATGAGTTCCCCTGATCACCATGTTCATTTTCTCCCCTGACTTTTGCTTACCTGGTCCTGTATGTTTAGAATGCCCAGCCCATCTGATGCCTGGTAAAGGCCTTCCCATCCTGCAAGTCCCATTCCAAGCCGCCATCTGGCATTGATAAACGTCTTCCTATGGTGTAACAGGAGGGCATATTGTGATAATCTCATTTTAAGTTGCATTTTTTGATTATTAATATAGTTAACTCCTCTTTTATGACTGTGGGCTATTTGGGATTCCCCTTTGTGCTTCTCTTATGATATTGAGTATGGTCTGCATGTGGCAGTTATTTGTGTACAGTTTGTGCTCCCTACTATAGGGAATGTGTTTTATGCTGCTGCAGCTACTATCCCCATTCCTACTACTGCCTTCTATCTATTTAACATTTCACTATTTACACATTACTGTCATCCACTTGACTTTTTTCTCCCTTCAAGGAAAGCTAAGTAGTAGAATTAGCATGCATCCCTCTAATGTTCCCATACATACAGCACAGAAAATAGTCTTGATTCCCCTTTCTGTATAATACTTTTGGTATATGAAGACTGTTCTTAGGTTGTTTCAGTTCTCTTTGCCTTGCTACAATTCTCAAAATTATTTTCCCTTATTTGTTTTGAACCATAGCTCACATACTATATTTCCCAAGTTAATTTTACCATCTTGGTTTGTCAATACTTCTCTCAAAGTATAGTGTCCAAAATTAAAAACTGAAGATAGGTGCTAACCTCAAAATTTGAAGATTGTTGCCTCCCTTGTTCTGAAAACTATGCTGTTATCATAGAATCAATTCTGAAAATTTTCATTAGTATGTATGTGGCTTTGGCAAGATATCTTTGCTAGTATCAGTGCCCCATTCAGATTTTAGACCCTCAAAATCCAGATGCAGTCCTGTACATGCCCTTTATGTGGTATTTCCTGAGGACTATAGAATTCTTACCACATTTTGCATAATGGATAGCTCTTACTTTTTTTTTTTTTTTTTTAAGATAAAAATGCTGTTAGGTGCCTACTTAACACTGTGCTAAGTACTGAGTTAGAGTGGGGGATAAAATAGATGAAATATATTGCCCTCATGGAGCTTACATTGTAGTTGAGAGGAGAAAGACCATCAGTCAATTAGTCAGTTGATCAAATGTCAGATGGTGGTAAGTGCCATGAAGAAAAATAAAGCAGGAAAAGGAAGAGTGCTGAGGGGATTGCAATTTTAAAGAAGGCATATCTTTTATTTTAGTATTTAAATACTTTATATGTCTTATTTTTACTACTAGATTTTTATAACAAGAGAATGAGAAGTATCTTATATACTACTTTATTTCCTAGCATACCTTGGAAATAGTAGATGTTCAGTATGCATTTGTAAAGTGATTTGTAAAATCTGTCACTTGCCTCATTTCTGTGGCCATTTACAAACTGTTGAAATTTAGTAATTAACTTACTATCTTGTTTTAATAGTTTGAGAATAATCTCGTATTTACTTTGATGCACTTTATAGCATCAATCACATCCTGGCATATAGTAAATTCTTAGTTATAACTTGAGACATATGTTTGGCTGGGTTAATTTCAAATTTTTAAGCAGGAACAATTGCTTTTGGGGTAGACTACCCTAAAATAAAGTTATTCTCTGGTGTTCAGTATATTTCCATACTTTTAACTTTTGCATTTCTTTGCTTTCCTGGTCACATCAATGGCCATGTCTGTATTATATGAATTTGAGCTGCTCTTCCCCTCTCAGGTTGAACAATGCTTAAAACGTTTGAAAAACATGGGATTGGAGGGTTCAATTCAACATCTGTCTGAGTTGTTTTCTTCCAAGTAAGTGGTCCAGATGCTTTCTGATGGGCTTTGTGGTGGGTTGGGAACTCCTGGTCTTCAATATGATCACCCTTTGGGGACTTTTCTTTGCCTGGTGCTGGGATATAACCCAACAGGGGAGCTTTACAAATTTTGTTTTAATAAGGGGCACCTAGGAGACACCTGTGTGGCTCCGGGGTTGAGCTACTGCCTTTAGCTCAAGGCATGATCCTCGATCCGGGATTGAGTCCCACATCAGGCTCCCTGCGAGGAGCCTGCTTTTCCCTCTGCCTGTGTTTCTGCCTTTCTGTGTCTCTAATGAATGAATAATTACATCTTTAAAAGAAAAAATAAGGGACACATGGTTTTTGTGATATTCTCTCCTCAGTGGGAGGGACTGGCATGACAGGGGTAGGGTTGATTATATTGAAACATTATTACATAATCTACCAGTCATTGTTGAACGTAACTACTTCAAATTGAGCTTCTAGCTCATCTGCACTTGAAAACTGTACTTTACAATTGATGAACTTTAAGAATGAAAGTAACATTCTTTTCCATTTTTGTGAAGCAAAAACCAGCCAGTAACTACCAAAGCATGTGTTATTCCCAGCCAACCAGTGGTCGAATTGGTGCTCATGAAGATTTTGGGAGCCTGCAAGTTGTTACTTCGCTGCTTGGACTGTTGCTGCAAGACATTTCTGTATCCTTAAATTAACTAAAATGCTTTCTTCTGAATTGGAATTGTTTGGATATACTTAATAGTATTTCTGTTTGAAAGCTAGGAGGTTTGTAGAAGTTATAACCTATTAAAATTTTGCTTCTTGGCCTCCTTTTCCTAGGAATTGCCTGATAGAGCCATTGCCAGAGACTGCCAGTCTTCATCTAGCACATATTACCCTAAGGGCATTGACAGAAATTCTTAGTCATAGAAGCTAAATAATGAGAGCTCTAGCAGAGTGCATATTATTTTATTTTTTTTTAAAGTTTCCATGACTGAAATAGAACATGTTTAAAGCTGAATTTCTTCAAGAAAATTCTATTTCCAATCTGTTTCTTTCATAAATATAATTTATAAAACCCAAATTACTTTGGTTTTGTTTTCCAACTTTAACTTGATTCTCCAGCTTGACTGTGAAACATCTAGGTTTGCAAGAATTCATTATTTTAAACCTTGTGATGATTGGGCTGGTGAGCAGATTTTGGTATGTATGTATGTACAGACCTTTGAAATAATTTTTTTCATCTAACTCAGCCTAGGTTTTCTTATTTGTTTTCCCATGGGATGTTAATGGTGTAGGGGTTGCATTTCTTCACTTGATCAGAGTTTATTTGGGGTGGATTGGGAACCTACGTGTTTGGTCAGGTCTTTGATGTCTTAACCTGGGTTTCTCAAGTACTATTTCCAATCTTCTTGTTTATTCTGCTTATTCTTAGAGGTAACGACATTAGAATTACCAATAGCTAACATATTATTCTTTTCTGTAATAAGGACAGCTTTAATTTTTACTGATTATAATAATAATACATGCTTTATTCTTTTCTGTAATAAAGACAGCTTTAATTTTTACTGATTATAATAATAATAATACATGCTTTATTTAGACACATTCCAAAAGAATAGAGAAGATGTGAAGAACCTGAAATTTGCCTAAAATCTCACCACCTAGCTAAAACCATACATAAGATGTTGATGCATATCCTTTGAGACATCTTTCCATTTAGTACTTTATTTAGTTTTAAGTAACATTTTTTTTTTTTTTTCTGTTTGGGTTAGACTAATCTGACTCTGCAAATATGTGCTGGAGCCTTTTTTTTTTTTTTTAAATCTATAGTGGCAGACTGATACACATTTATTTTCAGCTTTGAATCTGTTGTAGATATTACATAATTTGCAAATTATAATTACTGGCTAATTCATGACTTCCTATGTTTTTTCCTAGGGTTCTCTATAAAGGTATTTTGAAAAGGCTGACCTCTTTATATGAGCCATTGTTCATATTGCTTCAGGAGGTCTCTAGGATTCAACCACTGCCTTACTTCAAAGATTTTACCTTTCCTTCTGATATTGCTGAATTTTTAGGACAGCCCTATTTTGAAATCTGTAAGAAAAAAATGCCTACAGCTTTTGCAGCTAAAGGAGTAACTAAATTGTTAAATAAACTGTTTTTAACAAAAGAGCAATCACTGATGTCTAACAAAGAAACTGTGCTCAGAATTTCCAAAAAAGCTAAAGAAATGAGGATCAGTACACAGAATACTGTGGATCTTGGGCAGCCAATAAAGAGTAAGAAAATCATCAAAGGTAATTTGCTTTGATATAACACATACTCTTAAAATTCTCTTTATTTCTTTTGTAGTAATTTGGCAAGAAATATCATATACTTAAGAATTCATTGATTTGAAATAGTATGCCTAAGCTTTTGTATCTGCGGTCTCTCTATCTCTGCAGAAAAGTCATCAGAATTTGACGTGAGAGTTTTCTGCAAACAGCTGAAACACAAAGCTATGCAGGTTTGTCTGGCTTATAATTACTATGGCTTATGAGTTCTGCTGATGTGTAGAGTAGATGCCACTTAACCAAGGGCAGAGATCGAATCTTTGTTTTTATCCCCAGCTCTTAGTTTAGTGCTATTATAGTTCCCAGCCTATGCTTCTGAATGAATAGAAGTACTCCCAGGGGTCTAAAATCAGGTTATAGAATGCTTTTAAAAACATTCTATTCAGAGTTCACTAGAATTTTAAAGTGTTCCTAGGATCCATTATAGGTGTGGAATATATTAGGAGAATAAGCTTTGGGGGCACCTGGGTGGCTGTTAGTCAAGCATCTCACTCTTGATTTTAGCTCAGGTCAAGATCTCGGGGTCCTGGGACCAAGCCCTGGGAGTTGCACTCTGTGCTCAGTATGAAGTCTGCTTGTCCCTCTCCCTCCTCCTCTGCTCCTGCCCCGCTTAATCTCTTTCTTTAATAAATGAATAGAATTAAAAAAAAAAAAAAAAAGAGTATTAGCTTTGTGGTCAGACAGAAATGGTTTTAGTCCTGGCTTTAGTTGTGACCTTATGTAAGTTTCTTGACCCGCCCACACCTCTTTTTTCTAATATAGTATGCACCTCATAGGGTTATGTAGTTTTAATGCATGTAAAGTGTTCAGCAAAGAGACTGGAGTATGGTAAGCTCTTAACTGATGTTAGATGTCATTAGCTACTGTCATCATTGTTACTGTCATCTTCATTTTTTGTCACGAGGTTTCTCTTTCCCAGTTTAAGCTTTAACATGATTCCTCTTAGTGTCTCTCACCCTCTTTCATGTGGTAACTACTTGACTTATTACCATCTGTCCTTCTCAGATTGTTTTCTCCTGGTTTTCTGCATGGATTATTTCTTTTTTTCTATTTAAGAACTCTTAATAATTTCTGATAAGTCAGAGTACTTTCTTGAATGTTTACAAGGTGTCTAGTTTAGATTTATATTCTGTCCAATATATGAGTTCCATCATCATCATGATAGTCATAATAATACTAATACATATATTTCATTTACTCTTGAAATGCTTTGCATGTATTATTAGTTCCTACAATCCTTACAAAAGCCTTGTAAGGTTGTTGCTGTTATTATTGTTTCCATATTTCAGGTGAGAAAATCGAGGCCTGGATAGGACAAGAAACTTGCTCAGGCATACCACAAATACGGGGCAGAGTTGGGATTTGAACGCAGGCAGTTTGGGTTCACAGTCTTTGTTCTTTACCATTATATCAGTCCCCCAAATCGTTTTCTCAACTCTGTCTCTAGAACTATGGCTCTCTGATCCTTGAAAGTTCTGTAGTCCCATCCAGCTGTTCCTGGGTGAGCTGGTTGTGAAGCAGTTTGGTTGGTCAGCAGCCCCTATTCATGACTAGTCACTACCACAGTTTGAGCAATTAGCACTAACAGGCTCAGCTTCCTTTTAAGGTCAGATTTCTTTTATCAAGTCAGCAGTACACAATATTGATAGGTCTCTACTTTTATATTTTCTTTTTTTTTTTTTTAAGTTTTTATTTATTTATTCATGAGAGACAGAGAGAGACACAGGCAGAGGGAGAAGCAGGCTCCATGCAGGGCGTCCGACGTGGGACTCGATCCCAGGTCCTCAGGATCATGCCTTGGGCCGAAGGCGGCTCTAAACCACTGAGCCACCTAGGCTGCCCAATATTTTCTACTTTTTATGTTTTTCTTGAGAGTGAGAAATTTGGAACAACTTTTGAATGAAAGATAAAAGCAGACCTAGTTAAAAAAAAAAAAAAAAAAAAGCAGACCTAGTAAGTGGCACATTTTCATAAACAACAAAAGTTGATACAATTCAAACTTTACTTGACAGAGGGGGGTTGAAAAGACAAAGGTGCCACATCAAACGATGGCTGAATTGGAAGTGTGTTGCTCAGTTAAGCATTTTCAACATACATTCAGCATCATTCCTGTCTTAGTGCGTTTTCAGTAACATTTATGACTCATCATTGAGGAGTAACTCAGGGTATAGAAGTAAGTGACAAACAAATTTGTGGTAGTGTATTAGTATCAAGGAAAAGGGCTCTTCAGAGATTATTTTTCCTACCAGATGGGCTTTGACCAATATTTATTCATGTAGAGTTTCATTCTTATGTATAGGTTAAATAGATATCTGTTAGAATATTTATATTTTCTGTCTGAATTCAGTTATAGATAGGACCTTTGCTGCACAGAGGGGAAAAAATCTTGTGTTAGGAGTGATGGGTAAAAAATTAAGATTTTTAAGACAAAGGAAAGCACAGTGAGCTTTAAGTTTTCCTTCTTTTAAAAAGACATTTTCTAATTTTCATAGTCAACTTTTCTCTGTTGTTATATATTTACAAGTCAGTAGCAAATCCAATATACTTTTCTCACCTTTCCATATTTCAGGAGACTAAAGGTTCTCAGTCAAAACTAAAGGCAACCAAACATTCTCCTCAGAAAGCAACAGGAACTCCCAGTGCCAAAAGTTTTGTGCAAAGATTTCGAGAGGCTGAGACTTTCATTCAACTTTCTGAAGAAATCCAAACAGCGATTTTATGGTGCAGGAGCAAAAAACTCAAGGCTCAGGCCTCCTTTCTGGGTAACAAACTTCTTAAAAGTAACCGGCTTAAACATGTGGAAGCTCAAGGCTATAGGTAGGTATATACTAAAAATTATATTCCTTTACTTTTTCTGTTGTTACTTAGGGCAAAAGTATATATATTCAAGTCAGCTTTTTAAAAAATGGAATGTCCAGTAGCCCTAGAGGGGCTAAGAGAAGGATCTATTCAAACTGCAATTTTGTTTGCTTTTGTTGGGTACAGCTGTATCATTGGGAGGAAGAAAGTTAACTTGGTTAATTGGATGTATTCATTTATATTCTTCACCATTCCATGTGTTCATTCAGAAAGCCTTAGGAGTGTCTATGGCATGCTAAGCCTGGGGATAGGTTGTGTAAGACAGATTTAATCCTCATGGAGCACTAGCTCTAGTTCTCACTCTAGTAGGAGAGAGCCAGTCTGCCCACCTCGTGCAGCAGGATGAGGGTGTGAGAGAAGTGTCTGCCTCTTACAAGGACACACACCAGACTCTGGGTTTTGGGTCAGGCAATGTTCATTCATGGGTGCCCAATTCTCCATATATTGATTTCTCCCTTTTCCTGATTTAGATTCGTAGAACTGCTTAAGGATGTGAGCCAGTATTACTTGAAACATAACAATGAAGTTAGACACTTTAGGGTTTTATATTTTTATTGAGACACTAATAGATGCCTGCCCATGGTAACAATTTTCGACAGAAATGGCTCTAAAGATCACAAAAGCAAGTTTTGATTAAGAGCTGTAGGAGAAGTTAAGTATTCCTAAGGAATGAATGAATTGTTGGAACTATTTCTACATTAGAGTCATTTAAAGATCTCTAGCATCTAAAAAGGATCTATTCTAGGGTGAAAACTCAGCCTGAGATGGAGAAGGGGTAGATGAGATACAGATAATATATTTTAAGAGTTAATGAGAATGGTAACAAAGTGGTATTTGGTTAAACCTTATTCCCTACCCCACAAAAATACTGCTCTTTAGTACTGCCCTGTTTTGCTGCTTCAGTATGTTATATATTACAGTACATTTTAAATTTACTTAATGTCCATGATAACTCTGTGAAGTAGGCAGTAATACTCCCCATTTTGTAGCTGAGGACATAGGGGATTTTTCTCAGATTGTTAACAGCTGGAGATCTAGAACTCAATTCAGATCCTCTGATTCTTCCGTTTTTGTTTTTCTTCTATTTCCATTTCAGTTAGGAAGTACGCTTACCCTCTTCCCCACTTAAAAATCGTCACTTACAGTAAGACAAGAAAAGTGTTTAGAAACTGATCCTCCTGAACTACTACATTATAAAGAGCTTCCTCAAAGTTACATATTTATTTAAAAAGGAAAAAGGGGAGGGTGACAGGGCATAAGTTACAGACCCATGCTAATCTTTTGAAATCTATCACAGTGAGGCAGTTAGCAAGGCACTGATGTACCTTATCACCATACCTTATTCAGAAGCAAAACACCTAAACTAATCAGCTATTTGAATTCTGAATTCCCCAACTTGAAACGACGTATGAGTCACAATTAGGGTAGCCCAAGGTGTAGGTGGTCTATGTCAGCAGCTCTGTCTTCTCATTCTTAGATAAACTCCCTCCTCCACTTTTATTCCTTTCCACTTGTTCATTCTCAGCTACAACATGAAGTTGTTTATCCAGAAACGCATTACTGCATCCAGGCAGATTGTTCTATTTGTGATATATCCTTTCCCCAGCTCCACTATTACGCTATGAACTTTAGCACTTATCAGGGAAAAGCTGTGACACTGAAGTAAGGAGGGATCTCACCATTCAGCTGTCTTGGTAGGCAGTTGTAGGAGCTACTTTATGTTGGGAACGTAATGGGGGCATACTTGGCTACACCCTGAATCAACAGGGAAGCTCTGCTCTGAAAACACAGATTTGGGTTGAAGCTCCTATTTTCATATTTTTTGTGATGATTCTGGGGTTGTACACTTGTAGGCATAGGACTTGTAGATAAATTGTGTACTTTTCTTTTGGGAGTTGGTAAAATAGAGACAAAAGTTTTTGAAAATGTTTTTCTATGTCTTAATCCCAGATTTTTCCTTTCTCTTGCTGTCTTTTAAAGTTTGCCAAAGAAATTAGAATGCATAAAAACCTCTATTTGCAACTGCCTTCTTCGTGGCTCAGGAATCAAAACTTCAGAGCGTCTTGTGAGACGAAGAAGATCTCAGAATAGATTTTTACTGGGACAGAGGAAACCGCAGAGAAAGTTGCAATTGACTCTTTCAAAAGAAATTCAGCAGTCCCCTCAAGGGACTCAGAATGCTACAGATAGCAGTAAATGGAGACTCTCACACTGTACAGTTCATAGAACTGATCTCTACCCTAATAGTAAGCAACTCTTGAGTAGCAGAGTTTCAGACCCTGTCATACAAACTAAAAAGAAACAAATTCATGAAAACCTTATAGGAAGCAATGAAAATGAAACTGATTCATGGAAAATGATGCAAATGGACAAACATAATACATCAGGAACCATTAAGGAGACAGATGACATTGATGATATTTTTGCTTTAATGGGAGTTTAGATGCTCAAATATGAGTGCTCACATTTAAGTGTTTAACAAACTGGTCCAGTTTTCTGCTATTTTACGTGAAACTGCTAAAAAAAAAATCTGCAAGGACTTGGAAGTGCTAAGAGGTACTCAGAGAGGAGCTTCTTTAGTATAACATTGTACAGCAGTTCATTTCCGTTCAATAAACGTTTATAGTAACTGTCATTTAACTGACAAGTATTTGACTATTAGTCAAATTTTGACTTTTAACTTTGTACCAGGGGTTAAGATGAAGAAACTACCATATCCTGTCTTTGAGAAGCAAATATAATTCCTTGATTAAAGCTGGTGGATCCCTGGAACAACAGAATTAAGAACTGAGTGAATGAGTGAATAGGTTTATAAAAACCTACTCTGTGCCTTCAGGTATATGGGGAGTTGAGTGGAGTGGGAAATATCAAGGAGTGCTTAAAAGGTCACTTTGGTCTTACTGGCTCCATTTGTAGGTAAAGTAAATCCACCGCTGAACACTGTTTGTAGCTTCCAATGCCTGTGCTATCTTGATTACATATTAGAATCCATCATCACAAGGGACTAAAAATTTTGCCACTAATTGTATTATCAGGGAGACTGGTCATGCCATTAGTTTACTTCATTTGTTCACTTTATCTCACAGGAGGGCATCTCACAGGAGAATTTACAGAGTTCTCCAAAAGTTTTTGGCTTTTTGTTTTGTTTTGTTTTTGGTTTTGGTTTATTTATTTGGGTGCTAGTGACAGATTCTAAATAAACTTTTTCAAAAAGGATGTAATGTGACATGTGGTTATTATACCTGAAATACAACAGGAAAACAAAGTAGAAATAGATGAGAAAGTCAAATGAAAAAAATAAAACTTAGCTGACACAAAATAGACCCAGGAGTGAGGTCACACATAAATTTATAATTTAGTGCTGATGCTGTCATCTGACATTTGTATACTGTTAGCACTGTTGCTCAAGGCAAATCGTATGTATTTTTGAATGGTCTAGTTTACTAGAATTAGGTCAGTAAGCTATTTGTTAAGAAGTCTGTAGCCTTAAGTTTTATCTTACATGTAGATTTATAGAAAAATAAAACAGTGCCTGGTATGTACCACATCTTTTCCTTGGCCACCATCACTCTATTTCCTTTCCATTCTTTATTTGGCCTATTCTTTCTGTACATTTTCCTGCTTATCTATACTAGGGGTTCTCATACATTGTGCTGTTTTGAGAATCACTTGGTGGGTTGTTTAAAAATGCAGATACCTTTCTGAAGAGACAGATAAACACAGCCAGGGGATGAGGACAGAAGCCTGCATGACCTCATGACCCTGAGATCTAAACCCAAGCTGGGATCAAGAGTCAGACTCCCAACTGACTGAGCTACCCAGGTGCCCAGAAGCCTGCATTTGTAACAAGGAGCTTAGATGATTTTGATGCAAGTAGCCTGCGAAGCAGAGTTAAACACTGCTTCAGCTTCTTTCTTTCCTGAAGCCTTGCTAAACATCTTGATTTACTTCAAAGTCCTTAATTTCTAGTCACTTTTCATTGTTTATATTTTTCCTGTCTTCCTACCAAGTGGTAGAAGCTACTTGGTGCCTTAAAACATAGATAATACTAAGGAGATCTCATGACCAGTCTAGAAATAACCATCAGCTTCTATGATTCTAAGATTTAAGGTCCAATCTTGTTTCTGCTTTTACTTGCATATGACTCCAGAGTTAGGTTCCTGGGGCTTAGACTGCTTCATGTGAAGTGGCATTATAGTTCAAGGATCATAAACTCTGACAGCTGAAAGAGACTTTGGAGATTATCCCTCAGTGGAAAAACCAGTGTTCAGTAAATTGTCTAAGGAGGTAAAACTAGAAAGCCTTGTACTTCATTAATGTTCCTTTGGAGTAAATTTCTTCATCTCCTCCTTCTCCCCTACTCTAGATCAGCTAATCTTTCCAAACAACTTAGAATTCTAATGTTTTAAATTTTAAAAAGTGAAATCTGTGATATACAAACCATATATTAGTAGTAAATTAGATTAGAAACTTCTGTTAGTGGGGCACCTGGGTAGCTCAGTTAAGCATCCAACTCTTGATTTCAGCTCAGGTCAGGATCTCAGGGTTGTGAGATTGAGTCCCATGTTGGGCTCTGTGATGGGTATGGAACCTGCTTAAGATTCTCTTTATTCCTTTCCCTCTGTTCCTCACCCCACGCCCCAAGCCCTCCAAGAAAACTCCTGTTAGTGTGTTATCACAGTGAATACTGTATTTTCCTGCCCTAGTAGCATTAAAACACTCCTCTCATTCGTAAGAGCACTATGCTGAGGCCTCCCATTCTAAATCCACTTAGCTTTTTTACTTCAGCCACTGCTGTGCCAACCAGTTTCCAGCAGGAGTGGACAACTGCACTTTGCCTCCTGTTCCAGAGACCCCTCACTTCCTGCTCCTTCTGACAAGTTGCAAAAACTACTTGGCACTTAGGCATGCACAAACTGGAAGAATTGGGGAGAAGGCCACTTCAAAGACAACTCAGAGGCACATTTCCTAAGGCTCCTCTTCTAGAAGGTCCCTCAAGATCAAGACTAGTACTTATGTGATGTCTGACTCCTCCATCCTTGATTGACTCTCCTTCCTTCTGTTTCCTTTCTTCATCGCTCCTGTTCCCTGGAATCACTTCCCAAATAAATGATTGAATGCAAACTTTTGTCTTGGACTCTGCTTTTAGGAGAACCAAGGCTAAGACGAGCAGTAAAGTAACACTGGCAGGCAAAATGATGACTTCTAAGATCATTCTACTGTTACCATATATTTTACTTTGTGAATACCTAAAGTTTTTTTTTTGTTTGTTTGAGCTTAAAACACTGCTGGTTAGAACAGACCAGTGCTATCAACTATGAAAATATATTCATAATTGAATTTCCCTAAAAAACCCCAAAGTTGTTTTACAGCCTTAAGGTTTTATCTGGGGCTACTGCAATAATCTTTTAATATTCACTCTCAGTTTGAAAAGCTAAGCCACTTACTTACATGAATAGGTCAGTAGCATCTTCATAAAAATCTTTTCTGTTAACTTTAGCTCAAAGGAAGGCTTTATCTTTCCATTCTGAATCTTACTGTACCAATTCTAAACAGGCCGATCAACTTTTTTCTCGCCTTTTGCAAATACCAGTTTTCTCAAAAAAACTGGTTTTTGGATTTTGTCTTTCACTAAAGAAAATGTTTTCTCCTCTAGGACAGAAGGTTTTCTGTGATAAATCTGAGGTTTGCTGTTTCTTGGATTGGTTTCACTTTATAAATCTGTAAACAGATATATTTTACACATATAATACCATTTTAATCTCTATAGCTTTGCAAATTATAAATGAAGGGCAGAGAAATCAAGTAATCTGCCCAAGGCCCAACATAATAAATATTAGAACTGAAACTTAAATTCTGGTGTTCTGATTCTGAATCCTGTGTTCACCTGAAGGTGAATGACTCCAGCCTCATCATGGACTGACTGAAATTTTATCAAGAATATTATTTTATTTTCAGGTAAGGACTCAGAAAAAAGATAAGTTAAGGCATTGAGAGGAGCATTTCTCTTCCATCTCCCTATAAGTGCTTAACAGAAAAGTAACCCCTTTATTAACTATTCCATTTTAATACTTAAATATACATAATAAACATTGTCTTTAAAAGGCAAAAGCCCAATAAAAACACAGCAAACCATTCTCTAGGTAGCACTAAATAGGTTTCCTATTATGGATTTCTATATGCTCTTGTTTGCCAGTTTGTTAAAATAGGAACATTGCTAAAATAGGAACTGTTAAAATAAAACAGTATCTGTCCTAATGAATAGCATAATTTATTATTTATAAACTTCTTTTTCCCAGCACAAATTCATTCTTGGTTTGGGAAGATGCAGGATTGATTGATTGATTGATTGATTGATTTATTGACTTCATTTATTTATTCATGAGACACACACAGAGAGAAAGAGAGAGAGAGGCAGAGACACAGGCAGAGAGAGAAGCAGGCTCCATGCAGAGAGCCCGATGCGGGACTCGATCTTGGGTATCCAGGAATCAGGCCCTGGGCCAAAGGCGGCGCTAAACCGCTAAGCCACCCGGGCTGCCCAAGATGCAGATTTTAAAGTTAAAATGATCCTTCTGCAAATTAATAGGTACACAACATTTAAAACAATGCTGAAATTCTAGGTGTTCAACTCTAGTTGGCATAAAGGATTTTGAATCTTCAGCTAAATTAGAGGCCATCAGTCTTAAGATTTCCTGTTATATTTGCAATAAAGCATCTCAACAGATGGATTCCAGAATAGGTCACAGAACTGTGAAAAGAAAAGAAAAATTTTCTTCTTTACTTCAGATGTAGTAACGTATCTGAATTCATCTAACTTAAAAACTCTTTTAAAACTCTTGAGTTTCATATATGAAATAATGTCTTAATTTTTCCTCTCTTCTGCCAGCCTCTTCTATTTTAAAAATGATGATCCATATTCTCAGAATCCTAAAAATTTCACCTTATCCACCAATTTGCCTTTTATTAACCAGATTAAGTTTTTTATTTTTGAGGTAGAATTGACACATTAGCTTCAGTTGTATAACATAATGATTAGATACTCTTATATATTGTGAAAAGGTTGCAGTAAGTCTAGTTAACATCTGTCATCAGGCCTAATTTTTCTTTTTCTTACGATGAGGACTAAGATTTGCTTTCAGCAACTTTCAAATATGCAACACAGTATGATAGTCATCATGTTGTACATTACATTTCAACGACTTATTTTATAACTGGAAATTTGTACCTTTTGATCCCCTTCCCTGTATCCCCTATCCTCCATCCTCCACCTCTGACAACCACCCATCTCTTTATCTATGATTTTGCTTTTTTGTTGTTTCCCAAATTCCACATATAAGTGAGATCATATGGTATTTGTCATTCTCTGCCTGACTTACTTCACTTAGTATAATCCCCTCAAAATCCACCAATGTTGTCACAAATGGCAAGACTTCATTCTTTTCTATGGCCGAATTATATTCCATTGTATATACATAAACACTACACTTTCTTTGTCCATTCATCTATCAATGGACAGTTAGGCTGTTTGGTATCTTGGCTATTGTAAACAATGTTGCAGTGAATGTGGGGGTGCATATATCTTTTCAATCAGTGTTCTTGTTTTCTTTGGATAAATACCTATAAGTGGTATTTTTGGATCATATGGTAATTCTCTTTTTAATATTTTAAGGAACCTCATATTGTTTTCCATAATGTCTGCAGTGATTTCATTCCTAACAGTGCACAAGGTTTCCCTTTTCTCTACATTCTCACCAATGCTTATTATTTGTTTTTTGTTTTTTTTTTTTTTCCTTTTTGATAATAGCCATTCCAATAGGTGTGAGGTGGTATCTCATTGCAGTTTTGATTTGCATTTCCTTGATGGTTAGTGATGCTAAGCATCTTTTCATATTTTCATCTTCTCCTGTTGGTCATATGTCTGCTTTCTTTGGAAAAATATCTTCAAATCCTCTGCCTATTTTTATTTTTTATTTTTTTGCTATTGAGTTATAGGAGTTATGTAATAAGCCCCTTATCAGATACATGATTTGCAAATTCTTTCAGTAGGTTGCCTTTTCCTTTTGCTGATGGTTTCCTTTGCTGTGCAGGAGCTTTTTTACAGTTCAGTGTAGTCCCTTGTGTTTATTTTTGCTATTGTTGCCTTTGCTTTTGGTGTCAAATCCAAAAAATCATTGCCAAGTCTGATGTTAAGTGTGTAGGTTTTCTTCTAGAAGTTTTATGGCTTCTGGCCTATTTTGAGTTAATTTTTGAGTATAATATAAGACTGTAATCGAAGTTTCATTCTTTTGCCGACACCATTTACTGACATTGCCCTTGTCCCACTGTATATTCTTGGCTTGTCATAGTGACCATTTATGTGTGGGATTATTGGTGGGCTGTTCTGTTCCACTGATCTATGAATCTTTTTTGTATGCCAGTACTACTTTTTTGATTACTGTAGCTTTATAATATAGTTTGAAATCAGGGAACATGATACCTTTCAGCTTTGTTCTTTCTCAAGATTGCTTTGGCTATTTGTGGTTCCATACAAATTTTAAGATTGTTCTATTTCTGTGAAAATGTCATTGGAATATCTTCTATTCTGCTTTTTATTTCCCAGACTAAAAGTTTTGATCTTTTTAGTTTTTTTTTTTTTTGACAAAGACTCAACAACCTTAATACTTTAGACCTTTTGTTATTTTTAAAAATTATCAACCATTATTGTGTCTATTATTGTCTACTCATCTTACTATATCATCTATATGCATCCATCCATTTGACAGCTGGAAGTGACCACATGGTTTCTTGGGATACACGGACTTTTTTGAATACACTATGACTTTTATGGATATAGGAATGGTATATACCTGTATATAAAACAAGTAAAATATTTTCTCCTGTACTCCTGATTCCCTTCTTGATAAAATACAGCATTTTAAGCTTTTTGACCAAAGCTGTCTGCTTGAGAACAGCCCATAATGATTTCTGGGTTATAAGTGAAGTTTAGCATTTAAACTTTTGCCTATAGCCTTAAAGGCCAACATTTGCTGGACTGTACTTCCACCTTTCTCCTACAAGGATCATATAAGAAGAGAAGGAAATAAAACCTGACATATTTTATAATAATTATTTCGTGAACAGGCCAAACTTCTTTCTGGAGGGATGGACTAGGACTTGGTCATGAGCATAAAACCAAGGAATGTGTTTAACTATTTTCTGAATTGGGTTTTGAGAGCTACAGAGTATAGCCTGCCAAATTCCTGTATGTGGTCCCTATGGTACAGTGAATGCTGAAGTTCTTGAAAGTCACCAGGCTTCTACACCTCAGGTCTTAGACTTGTATGGCTTCTGCAGTACTTTGGTCACTTATGGTGAGTACAGAGGCAGCAGTGATTCCAGGACCATACAGCAGAGAATGCTGACATATCTAAAGAAAGGATTATCTCTAAAAAGTACTGAGAATCTGATAATCTGGGTTGTTGGCCTAACCATGCTACTTACTGACTGATTTTAGGCAAAAAAGGAAATTAACATTTATTATATGGCTGTGTGTACATCGGTCACAATACATTTTATTATTCTCTAACAATCATATTTTTACTAGGGAGAAAACAGACTCAGAAAATGAAGTAAGTTGCTTTAAAATCTATAGCCAAGAAGTAAAGATTTATTTATCCATGAGAGACACAGAGAGAGAGAGGCAGAGACACAGGCAGAGGGAGAAGCAGGTTCCATGCAGGAAGCCCAATGCGGGACTCAATCCTGGATCCTGGAATCAGGCCCTGAATCAAAGGCAGATGCTCAACCATTGAGCCACCCAGGCTTCCCTGTTCTATTTAAACAAATATCTCTCTGCAACTCCACTTCTTTGACTTACAAACATCCCTAACTAGGCATAGGGATGTTTACTCTGAGGACCAGGTAAGTGTTATGAATGATGTAGTGACGTAACCACCCCAAGACCATCTGTTTTCAGATAGCTCAGTTGTTATTAATGTCGAGCCACAATCCAATCTGATTGGTCTGATGACATATAGCTCAAAGCAGTGTGGAACTACTGTTAGATCATTCCCTTGTTTGGAACACTATAATTCTATTAACGTAGGTCAAGAAAACACTGTCAGTTTTTTCCAGCCTCACTGAACTGTTAATTCATATTCAACTTATAGTCAACTAAAGCTTAATTTTTTCCCAATAAATGCTGCTCTTAAGCCACAATCTGTCCATCTTATGTTTGTGCTGCATTTTTAGTGAAGGTCTCACTTCCTTCTTATTAAATAGTTAAAAGAAACAGCTATTGGGGATCCCTCGGTGGCTCGGCAGTTTGGTGCCTGCCTTTGGCCCAGGGTGCCGTCCTGGGGTCCCAGGATCGTCCTGCGTAGGGCTCCCGGTGTGGAGCCTGCTTCTCCCTCTGCCTGTGTCTCTGCCTCTCTCTATGTCTATCATGAATAAATAAATAAAATCTTAGAAAAAAAAAAAAAAAAGAAACAGCTATTGTTCTATGACAATGCTCAGGGTTCTAGGAAGTAGGATTTCACTCCTGCCTGTAGGAATCTCCATTGTACAGATGGGACACAGACAAATGAACAGGATAAATACCTGAATGAAAGTCAAGGGAGAAGAGCATTTTGTAGAAATGAGTGAATGAAGGATTTTGACAGGCATGTTCATAATTACAAACAATTTAAATGTGATCTGGATTGGTAGGACCTTGAATAACTGATGAGGGGACAGTTTCATATAAAACTGTTACTTGGTTTCATTATTTCTCATAGCAAATACTATAGTGCCTTCCATAAAGAAGTTAGAGTAAGAAAATCGTATGGAAATGGTACTGTATCTTTGCTCTAATACAAGGCACTTACTACATCCAAGGTATATGCTCAAAGTACAAACTCATGTTTCATCACTAAACTATATCAAATATCTCAAAATTGCCAGCTCGAGAAATAACCATTCTGTCTGCTACCAATGCTTAATTCTAACTTATGTGAAGCATTTCTTTTTTAAAGAAAAATTTTTATCCCTCACAGCCTGAATAAGGTTTCTTTCATAAAAATAATGTAGTTTTTTTTGTTTGTTTTTGAAAGTGAGAAAAGCATGGCAGTATCTTTATTGTGGCTATTGTTTAGCTGATTTTAAAAAGTAAAAAGTTTGGGCAGTCCGGGTGGCTCATGGTTTAGAGCCGCCTTCAGCCCAAGGCGTGATCCTGGAGACCAGGATCCAGTCCCACATCGGGCTCCATGCATGGGGCCTGCTTCTCCCTCTGCCTATGTCTTTGCCTCGCATTCTGTGTGTCTCATGAATGAATAAGTAAAATCTTAAAAAAAAAAAAAAAAAAAAAAAAAGGAAAAAGTTTTCACTTCCGCTGTGGTCTAGGGTTGAGCAAGGCTGAGGCAGAAAGAGAAGGAAGATACCTACAGGGAAGATCCAGCAAAAGCCTGCAGAAAGCAGACAAAATAGAGGGAAGAAAAAATAAAAGTGCTGATGGGTTGTACCAATAAATCATGGCTACGTGTGTAGTATTCCAAACTCCTCTTATTTTAAGTGATACCTCAATGGAAGAAACACTATATAATATATAACAAATACAAACTAAGAAACACTATGTATATATTTATGTTTTATATGTATTTATATATATATTTTTATATATGTGTATCAAACACAAAGGATGTTAGTTACAAAATAAATCAAGTCTTACCTTACAGGAAACAACTGAGGAAAACATCCTTGTGTTTCACTCTCAACAAATTTTTGGATCTGAAGCACTTGTTTTAAAAGATGTCCCTTGGAAGATTTGTCAATTTTTGTTAATACCATCTGTAAGAAAACAAATATTTAAGCATTGGAAATAAAGATCTTTTTAATATACAGTTTTACACACTTTAGCTATCTAGAGAGAGAATGAGGGCACAGGAGGAAGGGCAGGGGGAGGGAAAGAGAAACCTTAGCTGACTCTGGCTGAGCACAGAGTCCCATGCAGGGCTCAATTCCACAACCCCAAGATCACAACCTGAGCCAAAAACAAGAATTGGACACTTAACCAACTACGCCACCCAGGCATCCCTAGCTACAAATGTTTAATAACAATTAGGTGACCTTTGTAAGTTTCTTAATCTCTCTATACTTATTTTTTCATCTATAAAATAAAAGTGACACCCCCAAAAGGAGTTACCATGAGGATTAAATGAGTTAATGCATGCAATGTATAAAGCATATATGATGTGTTTGCTGTTTAATGGTGCTTTTTTTTTTTTTTTTTTTAATGGTGCTTTAAATACAGAGAGCCATAATATCTTGGATTCAAGACCAGTGAAAAGGACCCTTGAGCCATATTTGCAATTGACATAAAACAAATGTTTCATGCAATCACTATATATGTTAACTAAGATACATAGTATTATTGGGTTGATCCATATAAAACTGCCAACTTACAATCATTTTTGACCAGGAAATAGTTCTGCCTTAAATATAATAATATAATGGAAAACTAGAAATCAGGCTATTTGTATCTTATATCCACTACAATTATAGGAATGATTACAAAATCAATTAAAAAGTAAAACTTTGATCTATCAATTTTCCTGGGGAATTTCTATAAAATTAAATTTCCTGAAATAATAACCTATGCTTTTCAGTTATAGAAAATGTTAATGGCAAAAGGAGTGAGAGGCAGAAAGTTTGTGGTTTCTAATGACTTGTGAGTCCCTCGAATTTGGAATCTTTCCTCATAAGAGCAAATATGCTGATATTTAAAAGGAGGCATATTTTTTCTATCACAACCTCTTTTCCAAAGAAGAAAGTAATATTTCCTTAAAGTTAAAACTGAGGAAAATATATGATTTCACAAATTGGTATCTATGATACCAAATTAGGAATACTATATCACTTAATAAAACCAGTTTGGCACTATTGAGTATTTTCTGCTATATGAACTATAATCCAACCTTTGGCTCCTCATACTAATTGTAGTTCTAGTTTTTGCTTCACAGGGCTTTTGCAAATCCCCAAATTCCATAACCACAAGAACACAAAAGTGTTGCTGACTAGCAACATGGTTGGATTTGCATTAAACTTTACTGATACGTTTTAGTGGTCTCCTAACTTTTTTTTGAAACCAAGTTATAGTCAATGGGTTCTTCACTTTTCCTTTGGAACTCTGGGGTGCTATTTTATCTGGAGAACTCATGAAGCAAAGAAAATATAGATACTAACCTACTAAGTTGTCTATTCTAGGACAAACAGAAAAAACAGAGGTACGATATTCCCAGAAGAAATTTTCTTTTCTTAAAGAATGTAAAAATCCTACCTGTGTATGCTGGAGCCAGCTATTTTCTTGAAATGATTCTTAAACTTCAAAAACTAGCAAATTTTTCAGTTGCAATTTCATTGACATTTTGGTAAGTACTATATGCAAACTGCTGTTAAAAAGCCACTAACATGTTTTAGACAAGTATTTATATTGCCATTAAAAAAAAATGAAAGGGAAAAGCACTTCAGAACACTAAAAGAACAGTTTAAAAATACTTTGATTATAATTTTGAAAACCTAACGCTGAGAGAAAGAAAAGAAAATAGAAGTACCATAGAACTTACCTATTAAAGGCTGATAAAAAGATTATTCAAAAACTACTCTTGCAGAGGTAAGATCTGCTCTCTCACTAAAGAGAGAGCAGGCACACACACACATACACACACACACAGACTCAAGTGCACATGCATATACACAAACTGGTATTTCCAATAGCAACCATAATTCAAAAGAAATACTTACCACATAAGGTAATGCAAATTCTTCACACATTCCTATGGCAATATTGTCAGTTTTTTGAATTCCAACAACACTATCCACTAACAAAAATGTTCTCATCAAACTATAAGAATGCAGAAATAAAAATTAATGACAATATAAAATATACTCATTCATTTCTCCCCCTGACCCTTACTACGCTAAGAAATTTTTCCTTTGGATAATTTTCACTCCAAAATTTAAAGATTTTTTTAGGCAAAAGGAATTCTCGGTTCACCAGAAGTCCATCCTACAATCCAATAAATCTCAATGCTGTTACTTTCAATCACTACATTTACTAAATATTAATTTATTTCAATAGCAAGTATTGGACCTAAGATCCCCTGCCAAGGACTGGACACAAAGATGAGTGAGTCTCTTCCTTTAGAAGCTTGAACTCTAGTGGGAGAACAAGACATGACCTCAATTACCTATAAGTTATCAAAAATATGTCTAAATTTTCAAATATTACTTTAAGACTAACAGGTAAGAGAAAACAGACACATTATGTTTTGTATTTTTTTGTGTAAATATTTCATCTTAGTTTCTATGTAAAGCTATAACAAGCAAGATACTTGCAGATACTTCTTTATACTTCAAAAGTTTGTTTTATACGTTGTGGTAATGCTTGAAACATAGAACTGCCATTTGACTACCTATGGAGACAACAAAAGTAACGTTTATAGATGATGTGGTGTCAGAAGTATTTAAAATAGGGCAGCCCTGGTGGCTCAGCAGTTTAGTGCCGCCTTCAGCCCAAGGTGTGGTCCTGGAGACCTGGGATCGAGTCCCACGTCGGGCTCCCGGTGCATGGAGCCTGTTTCTCCCTCTGCCTGTGTCTCTGCCTCTCTCTCTCTCTCTCTCTGATGAATAAATAAATAAAATATTTTAAAAAAGTATTTAAAATATACTGAGGTTTATTTATTTATTTATTTAAATATACTGAGGTTTTTTTAAATGTGGTAAATACCACAACATAAGAAAATTAATGAACTCTGCTGAAATACATTTATAGTCTCAATTTAGAAAACCCCTTGAATTTAACATTAAGCTAATCTATAGGAAAAAAATTAAGCAAGCATTATATACCTTGGCCCTAAATATTATATTACAGAATATTATGAGAGTAAAATGTACTTTCTAAAAGAAGTCACTTGCTAATGTGAAGTCATAATGTGGAGAATGTTAATGTTCCATTAATGAAAATGTGCTTTTGGATTAAACTTATAAGAAAATTTTTTCCTTACTTCCTTCGTTCTTTTAGATAGGTTTCTACCATGTCAACAAAATCTTCAGGAGCTCTATAGCCATAACCTGGCATGTCCACCAATGTAAAATATTTTCCAACTTTGAAAAAATTCATTTTCTTTGTGTGTCCCTGATAAAATAAATGGAAAAATAAAAGCTTTCTTAAAATATGTCCTTTACATGTTTAATGACTCAAAATATTTTCTATTCAATCAGCAAATATTTATTAAGAGCCTAAGTGTCCTGAATATAATCCTAGCTGTGCTGATGATGATACAGGAAAAGATAAAAGAGAAGTGGATAAAAGAGAAGTGGCTGGAGATAAGCTTAGATGACACTACTTCTTCCCTCCAATTCATTCTTAAGAGAATCTATATGACTTAGAAGAACTTTTGATTAGGAATATGTACCCAAAATATGTTGGGAGTCTTTTCATTAGCTCTCTCTCTCAGTGAAAAGTTACCTTGTAATGGTGTCACGTATTAGTCAGTATTCTCTGATGAATAATATATTTCCACTTTAAAGAGAAATAAATTATGGCACAGATTGGTTAAACTAAAAATACTTACTGCCAGTCATATAGGTTTTCATAAAACCTAGATGCAAAACCTGATAGACTACTGCTTCCCTAGAATCAGCATGTTTTGCATGTTTCATTAGATGGTTTTAGTGCTTTCATTAAACCATTTTTAAAAAGAATGTACAGCACTATAAAATATATGTTAAACTAAAACGATGTAAAGATGATAAAAAGTCAGGGTCTCGTGTCCAATGGCACTATTAATCAGAAAGCAAAAGATTAAGATAAACAATTTAAAAAGTAAATTGTTTGGAATTAGAACAAATATTTTCAGAGGAATGTCAAGAATACATTTCTTCCATTGTCCTCTCAAAGCAGGAAGGCAACCCACCCTACCTAGAAATGAGAGGTTAGCTGTATTACTTGGTGAGACAGAGAAGGCCTAAGGATAGGAGGTTTAATGAATTATAACAATCATTAGCATCAGCAATGGAGCCAGGGAATCAACTATATGAAGAAATGGGGAGCAAGAGAAGACTAGTGAAGCTTCATGGAAGGGTTCCAACGCAAGGAAAGGGGGGGCAGTGAGCCGTAGGTTAGTGGGAACGTTTGCCATGGATAGATAATAAGCTGAGGGGAACTAGGGCTGAGTTTTAGGGACACGGTATCTTAGATATTGGTGGTGTGCATTATTGAGAAAGAGTAAAGGAAATTTAAAAAAGGACAGAAAGCTACTATAGCAAACTGGGTGGGATAATCTCATAATTTGGCCCTGGGTAAACTGAGGTCTACCTAATATATATATGTATATGTATGCAAGTATCTCTATATCTTATCTACATCTATATATAAAGAGAGAAGGGGTAGGAAAAGAGAGGGAGAAAGAAGTTAGCAAAGTATACAAGATTATAGGAGAAAAAAAACCACTTCAAAGCAGTTTCCTCTAAAATCATTCATTTGGGGAATATAAAAAATAGTGACAGGGAATAAAGGGGAAAGGAGAAAAAATAAGTGGGAAATATCAGAAAGGGAGACAGAACATGAAAGACTCCTAACTCTGGGAAACGAACTAGGGGTGGTGGAAGGGGAGGTGGGCGGGGGGTGGGGGTGACTGGGTGGCGGGCACTGAGGTGGGCACTTGACGGGATGAGCACTGGGTGTTATTCTGTATGTTGACAAATTGAACACCTATAAAAATAAATTTATTATTAATAAAAAATAAAATAAAATCAGTGTGGAACTAGATGATCATTCTTAAACGAATACAGAACGGCAATAGAACACTTAACCTGGCAACTCTTTTGAAAAGATTTGGACAAAAGATATCCTCAAGAAACTGGCAAGACAACTAAAATCCAGACATACTTCCTTTTTCTTCAGGAAAATATAAAGGCATTAATAAAATGTCTCACTTTACTACTTGTTTGAAAGAAATCATTGTTCTAGGAACTTAACAAGTATGACTGCTTGTAACTCTCAACATTAGTCACTTTAGTCATTTCAGAGATAGTTCAGACATGTTTTAATTTCAGTAGCTATTTCTTTTATATCTCACCTCCCCAACCTTTTCCTTCAACATACCGGCTTTTTGGAGACTCTGACTTCGACGTCTGGGGCCAGTGAAAATAAGGCTTTTATTAGAGAGGATTTTCCAACATTGCTTCTGCCTATAAAACATACCTTATACAAGGAAAAAGAAGATAACTGAATACTAGGTATATATATTCATTTTTGTTATATGTTGTATTAGCTGCAAAAATCTGTCAGACTATTGTCTTGCCTAGCCATGTAGAAAGGTGGTTTATGTTCAGTCAAACCTCAAATTCTAACATATAGCTACTATCTACTGAATGATTCCCAGTGCCACGTACTGTTCAAAGCACTTAACGTAAATTTTATTATCTAGGGACACCTGGGTGGCTCAGTGGTTGATGATCTGCCCTCAGCTCAGGTAGTGATCCTGGGGTCCTGGAATCGAGTCCCACATGGAGCTCCCCACAGGGAGCCTGCTTCTCCCTCTGCCTGTGTCTCCGCCTCTGTGTGTCTCTCATGAATAAATAAATAAAATCTTAAAAAAGAATGTTTTCTTACCTATTTTTACAGTATCTCTATAAGGTAGGTAATACTATTATCCCCATTTTACAAATGATAAAACTAGAGGCAGAGAGAGGCTAAAAAAGCGGCCCAAAATTATATAGCTAGAAAGGGAAGAAGTGGGAATTTAAACTCGGAACATCTATATCCAGAACCTGTGCCTTGAATTACATTATGCTACTCAAGAATATCTGGGACATTTATTAAGCATTCCATATTTACAAAGCTTTTTGAAGTTAAAAACTAGATGCATTCCAACAAAACTTATTCTCAAGTACAACTACAAGTCTGAAACTGCCGGGAAACTGATTTTTCCCTAAAAAAAAAAAAATCCCAGAGTAGACTGTAACACCACTGTATTTATAGGTTATTCCTCCCCCTTGACCTCTCACTCCAATTAAAGTTTTCCCCTTTAGACTTCTATAGCCTAGAAAGAAACATAATGTTCCTGATACTAACCATTAATATACATGACGCTGCTTTTTAACATGGTATTGAAGGAGGTACAATACTAACCAGTGGTTCTTTTTTTTTTTTTTTTTTTAAGATTTATTTCACATGAGAGAGAGAGAGAGAGAGAGAGACACGGGCAGAGGGAGGAGCAGGCTCCATGCAGGGAGCCTGACGTGGGACTGGATCCAGGACCCGGGGTCACACTCTGGGCCGAAGGCGTCGCTGAACCGCTGCCCCCAACCAGTGGTTCTTGGTGAAGGTGGTATCACCCTTTGGGGGGGGGGGGCTTTGGGAATCTGTAAGAGTATTTCTACTTATGGATACGACTGGGTGGCACTCAGTGTGGGTGGGGCCGGGGGACGCTAAATATTTTGCAAGACTGGGGTCTGTCCTTCAACAGGAGTTGATCTGAGTCCTGCATAAATTTCAAATGCTCTGCCGGATTAAATCCAATAACAGTATGAGTAAGACTGAATTTAAAAAAAAAAACAAAAAACGAATTACACAAAAAGTCCGGAATTCAGAAGCTTCAGTCAAAATACGATACTATCTCAAAATCTTTAAATGACCTCCCTACACCCTTAGTTCCCACTATTCAAACTATCACACCAGTTGTAATTAGAAGGACAGTTTCCACCGCCCTGGTGCAGTCCCAAGTAATGACATCCGTGAGGCACGCGTTAAAGGCACTCTCCGTGGAATTTCACTCACGCTGTTTAAGACCATAAACCTACGTGGTTGCCATGTATATGTGATTATTATTTTTTGGACAGGAAACCGAGACTGGGTGAAAATGACGTACGTTTAAGGGCCACCACCACATTTGTGGGACTATGAAGACTTTTCATTTTCTTCACTCGTCTGTCTCGTTCCTCTCGGCACGTTTTCCCCACTTTCATTAAAAGAGAAAGAGGTCACAAAAGGCCAGTCAGGTTTTTTTTTGTTTTGTTTTTTGAACTGGTTTGGGCTTCGCTATCTTTTCCATATTCATTTACCCCAAAATAACTAAAACTACACATGTTTTCGTTAAATTCTATGCGCAGATTCTATGCGGATTTAGTTAAAATAATTCTATGCGTCCACACAGAGTTGGAAAATCTCTCAAAAATAAATAAATAAATAAATAAATAAATAAATAAATAAATAAATAAATAAAAATAAAAATAAAAATAAAAATAAAAATAAAAGTAAAAAAAAAAGAAAAGAAAATCTCTGTCGGTGCCAACGACAGGTGAGGGCAGGAGGCCCCAGCCGCCGCGACCCGGGGGCAGGGGCGGCTCTCACCTCAGGGTGAGGGAGGTCCGGGGCGTGGTCGAGACGCACGGCGGAGCTGACGTACTGGATGCGGTGCCGGCCGCCGGCGGTGAAGACGCTCTCCGCCCGGGAGATGGCCTCCAGGCTCGGGTCAAAGGTCTTCACGTGGAGGCCCACCCTCGAGTCCGGTGTGAGCTGCCGCTCCAGCTCCCGTAAGGGGAACGCGAGCTTCGTCATTTGTCTCTGGGGCAGCCTGAGAACTTCCGCGAAGGTGCGGAAAGCGCTGCAAGCTCGGCTCACGCGGCCCGGAACCGCCGGCCGCTCCAGGAGCCTGCTCGCGGCTCGCCGCAACCCCCGCGCGGTCATTTTGCGCTCCCACAAGCCCCGCGGCGTGTGGTCTGCGCCTGGGTGACGCGCCGCTCCCGCTACGCCTGCTGGGAATTGTAGTCTCCTCCGGCCTCACGCGTTTCCGCCCCAGAGCTCGAGGCGGAGGTTTCCTTGCGGGGGTGGGGGCGCGGGGGACTCAGGAACTGATGGTTGAGTCACACGTAGCCGCTCGCTGACGACTGTGCCTTTGACATGTATTATCACCGTGAAGCGGTTGTTAGACAGTTACAGAGGTGAAAAGACATATTCGGGCTGCGTGGCCCTTGAGTATCAAACGAAGGAGCAGATGTGTGAAACTCTGGTAGATTCCAGGCCTGTTTACCCCTCGCTGTATCCGGTGGTGTCACGGATCATCGACGTTGATGCGGACGTTCCCATCACTCGGCGGAGATGTGATGAGCTGTTGTAGAGCTGCGATGGATGCACAGTCCCAGAGGAAACTGTCAAAAGTCCGGGAAAATCAGGCCACATCAGTGTTAAAAGATTCAGTCTGGTGGATGGGGTGTTGCCATGGTACCCTAGGTGTTCTTGTGATAGCTTGACTGACGGTTGGCAGCATGTGGGTTCCAGGGGGTCTGTCTGGGTGAAGTAGCTCCCTCTGCAAAGGACCTAGCCTCCTGGCTGGGCAGGGTTTCAGGCCTTCGATTCAGAATAAGATTTAAATCCCAGTGGGGAAGAGGAACGTGGATTAGGAAACCAAGCAGCTACTTAAATCATGCAGAGTTTGCAAACATAACAAGGAGGTGAGATAGGGCTTGAATTGTCCCAAGGGCATCGCTCTTCCCCGGGGAACTCTGCAAATCCCTCCTGGGTCTAGGTCCACAGCACTGAAGTTAGCATGTATTTTGCTAAACAGAAAGAAGCTGGGAGAGGCCGATAAATGAGGATTGTATTCATGTACTGAAGCACTGTGTACTCCCCTGTATAATACTGTAGGGTACATTATCTAACAGAGTGGTAAGGCATCCCCTGCAAGATTCCATCATTTGTTAATTCATCAAATATGTAATGAGCACCAACTATATGGCAAGTGCTACACTAGACGCTGGAGATGTATCAGAGAGTAAATTAAACAGAAATGTTAATTCTGTCCCCATGTTATTGTCTTGAGACAACAAATAAGTAAAACACGGAATATATTAGATGATGAATGCTTAGGAAAAAGCCAAAGATGAGTCACGAGGTTGTGTGTGTGTGTGTCTGTGTGTGTGTGTGTGTGTAGCCATTATGTTGAAGTCAGATGGGCAGCTGGCTCTGCCATTAAGTCACAGTGGTAGAATGTGAGTCCAGCACTCATGACGGCCATTCTTCCCAGCTACATGGAGGACACCAAAGGCGCTTGAAGAGACAATGATGCTAACACACAAAGAAAAACAATATCAAGAAGCGGGGGTCCAGGCAGCATAACTCCTGATGAGCTATGTTGACTATCATGTTCTCTGTCCTTCAGCTCTTCAGTCACACAAGTCATCATGTTCCTCACCTTCACCTTTACTGGACTGTATATGACATGGATTGGCTGCAACCAAGAGTCCTGATTAATATAGCACTGTAGGATGTTGTGTGGTTCCTCGTGTAAATCCAGAGCCGTCAGACTTGTAGGATAGTTGGAATGTCCTAGGTAAATTTCAACCCTATTAGAAGTCATGGTAGAGCTTTAGGGCTTGAAGTTAAGTACCTGTGACAGCAGATTAGGCAAGCCAAATGTTATTCTCCCTTACTGTATTGGCTGGACTTTAGGGAGTTTAAGTCTCCCTTCCACTCACAGTATTTCCTCATCCAGTGGGTATTTATCATCTTTGGTAAAGGTCAGTAATCTAGTTACATTGTGAAAATCAGCAGAGTTCAGGATGTGTTTATGGTTCATCCTCCTGAGAAAAAGTACCTTGTGTTTGACAGTTTAGAAGGTAGTTTACCACAAAATTAACAAGATCTTACTACTTAGTATGACTTGGGGAGGTATTATATACTTTGCATATATTCCTTAGCATTAGCGTTTATTGCTACAATCTGGCTGGCCTAAATGCCATAGTATTACTCTGTCACCTTCATCTAATGAGAATGGGAGGAACACAGGTAGAACAGTGGCAGGATCTTAGCATTAGGACAGGGTTATCTCAATTGTTCCCTCAGTAATGTCTGTCTCTATAATGATTGGCCGTTAGTTCTGGGGTGATCTCAACTTATGTTCAAATTCTATAGGTGTCAAATTTAGGGAATCCATCTAAGACACTGAGAAGGCAAACACTGTAGGCTGAACTAGGTAGATAGAGTCAATAACATCAGCAAATTAGCAAGCATAGCATACACGTAGATCAACTCTCATCTAAGGCCAAGAAGTTTGCATGCTCTGCCAGAAGCAAAGGCAGAAATTCTAGAAAACTCACTTCTAGATGCAGAGAAAGGTAAAGATCTCAGTGTCCAATTGACACAAAACATTTTCCTACCATACTCTTCCCTAGTAATAGTAATTAACATGTATTAAGTGCCTGCTATGCCTGGAATTGACCTAGGTGCCAGGAATAAAAGAAAAACAGTGTCACCATCTAATAGGGACCTCCAACTCTTGTAATAGGAAGAAAATATTGGGAGAAAGGAAGAAGGAGGAGGCATTATATGAATGGGAGCACCATGGAAGAACTTTCCACATGTAACTTAAATCGCTTAGGTTGTAATGACTACTATCTGAATGAATGCAGTAAATTTAAAATGCATTTAATTATATTTTTCTCAAGTTTTCTGCACAACAGCTCATTTTATTTAAAAAATGTACATTAGGGGGATGCCTGGGTGGCTCAGCAATTGCACATCTACCTTAGGCTCAGGGCATGATCCCAGAGTCCCGGGATCAAGTCCCACATCAGGCTCCCTGAATGGAGCCTGCTTCTCCCTCTGCCTATATCTCTGACTCTCTCTGTGTGTCTCTCATGGATTAAATAAATAAAATGTTTTTAAAAAGTTTCTTAAAAAAATAAAAATAAAAAATAAAAAAGTGCATTAGGGATCCCTGGCTAGTGCAGTTGGTTAAGCATCCAACTCTTGGTTTCCACTCAGGTGGTGATGTCAGGATCATGAGATGGAACCCTGAGTTGGGCTTTGCACTCATTGCAGAGTCTGCAAAAGTTTCTCCTTCCCACTCCCATGCTCCCTGCCCCCACTCTCTCTCACACACTTTCTCTTTAAAATTAATCAATCAATCAATTAAAAATACATTTAAAAAGGTGCGTTAGGGGCCCCCAGGGTGGCTCAGTCAGTTAGATGTCTGCCTTCGCCTCAGGACCCTGGGATCGAGCCCCTTGTTGGGCTCCATGCTTAGCGGGCAGCCAGCTTCTCCTTTTCCTTCTGCCTCTTCCCCCGCACTCCTGCTTGTGCTCATGCTATTTCTTTCTTTTTTTATTTCTATTTCATATAAATAAATACATAAATACAATCTTTTAAAAAATGTACATTAGATATCCCCTAACATGTTGACACAAGTTTATGGTGCACACATGCAATGTGATGTATGACTTGTTTCTTTAATGTTCTAACTGGATTGTAAATTATTCTTGAGATTCATTGTTTTACCATCAATCTAGAACAACAGAGATGATCCTCTTCCTCTGGAACTCAACACATAATTTAGTTTCACTTTATATTTCATTAATGTCGCTTTAGAGACTCTCTCTAACTTCAGAGAGGGTTTTTCCTTCAGAGAAGCCTTTTGAGCTTTCTTTTAAGGTTGTGCCTGCTGTACTAAGAGATTTCTTTAAAGAGATCTGGAGATTAAATATCAGACAGTGCTCATGTGTAGGAGGTGAGTTCTTAGAATGATTTGGGTTTGGAGGAAGGGTAATGTAGAGCTTCACTTCCTTCAAAGTTGTTTTTCTCAATAGAAAAAAAATGTTTCATGTAGTCAGTTTTTCTCATTTGTAATTGTGTGTTTGATTTCTGTCATACTTAAGCTATTAAAATATTTTAAAACACTCTTCAACTTGTGTTTTTATATTACTCAGGTTCATTTTTTTTTTTGCCAGAAAAAAAAAAAAGCATGGATTTTGCTGTTCTCACTGATGACTTCATTAACATTTTAATTCTTTTTGCCTAATTGACCAAGTTATTTTAATGGGTAAATTTACCTTGTAGTATATCTCTAATCTATATCTTCATTGCTTTATTGTAAGTGAATGGTGTGTTCTCTGGCACCCTGAGTAGATGAGATGCATTCCAGGGGCAGAGCTGTTGAGATATATTCAGATCACTTAATTCACTTACAAATAGATTTGTCACGTGTTCCCAAGACTACTCCCCAGATTCAGTGCTCAGAATTCAGTCCTCCCCAGATTAGGAGGACTCACAGTGCTCAGCATGTGATTGTACTTTTGGCTATGATTTATCACAGTGAAAATACACAAAGCAAAACTGGTAAAGGGGAAGGCACTCAAGGTAATGTCTGGAGGTCAATCAGCCACAAGTTTCTATGAGTCCTTTCCCAGTGGAGTTGCACAGGATGCACCTGATTCTGCCCATAATGTGAGAAATGTCTCCCAGGAACACTTACTTGAGCCTAGACTCTAGCATTTGTATTGCAGGCTGTTCATGTAGTAGTAACTGACTCTAGTCACTGAAATTCCAGACTCTTGGAAGGAAAGCAGGTGCTCAGTATAAACCTCATTTTATCTTTCATACAAACAGTAGAGGTTACACTGAGCCACTCTTGTCATTTAGGTAACATTTTCTAATCAAGTTCCCAGACACCAGCCAAGTGTCAGTCTGTAAACAAGCCCTTCTGGAGATTGCAGTCATAGGCCTGCTATGTTAACTCTTTTCTGTACATTGATTAAAAGGTTAAAAAATTTAAATAATTAGTTAATTTGAGAGAGAGTAGGGGGAGGATAAGAGTGGGAGGGAGAAGGAGGAGGAAAGAATCCTAGGCAGACTCCACACTGAGCACACAGCCTGACTCCAGGCTCGATCCCACGATCCTGAGATCACGACCAGAGCTGAAACCAAGAATGGGAGGCTCCACTGAGTGAGATACCCAGGTACCTTTTTAAGGTAAAAAAATTTAAAAGTAAGAAGTTCCTCATCTGCACTTACTATGAAACTGTTCACTTGTAGGTAAGTCAGTTACGTTAGGTTCTGCTCTAAATACAAATAACTTCCCTGGAGATTTTTTAAAAAGTGGGACAAACCTTCTCTAGTCTTTTTAGCAGAACCTTCTCTAGTCTTCTTTAGTCTTTTTAAACTAGAACTTTGTGGGAGGTAGCTAGGTCAGCTACCTATAATGAAGTATGGGGGTTCTAGAGAGTAGTTGGCACTGAATGATAGTGGTTGAATTGGTATGAATAGCAGATCCTAGGTTGACCAGGTGTGCTCTGCTGCAATGCTTAGCTGCTGTTGAGTGCAACTAGATCCTTGACCATTCATCCTTCCAATCTGCTTACTCACTCTCCTCATGGGCTGGACAGTACATTTGTTTTGTTTTATGATTGCTTTTATAAAGGAGTAATGCCTAGGGTAGAAATACCAGGCAGTTACCTGATAGGCAGGCCCTCATAGGTGGAGGGCACAGGAGTGGTTAAATATAGAATGTAATGTTAGAGTCTTCATGCTGTGATGTTCTCCTCTACCGCATAAACCAATACAAACCAGGGCCTAGACCTTCGCTCTTCTCCCCAGATATTTGTTATTTGCCAAGGTAGCTAACTAATTTTACCATGATAATTGAGCTCACAGACTCATATTATGAGCCCTGAAGGAAAAAAAATCATTCTGGAAGTAGTACAGTGAACAGACCTGGTGCACAAAGAATTTAAAATAAAAACAGTAAATATTATCGGAGAAATACGGGAGAATATAGGAAATATGAAACAGGAAGCTTCAAAGAAGAATCAATTAGAAATATTGGATATTAATATATTATTGTTGATGTAAAGATCCCAATGGTTGGATTTCATAACTGAATAATAGAATGAATATGGCTGAAGAACAAAATAGTGACATGGACAATCAGCTGAAGAACAAAATAGTGACATGGACAATCAGTTTGGAGAATATTCTAAGAAAGGGGTAAAGTTCTAAGCATTAGGAGGTGGTAATGAGATAAAAAATTAAAAAGTTGTTCTACTTAGCTGGCTCAGTTGGTGAAGCATGTGACTCTTGGTCTTGGGGTTGTAAGTTTGAGTCCCATGCTGGGTATAGAGATTACTTAAAAATAAAATCTTTAAAAATAAATTAAAAAAATTAAAAAGTTAAGACCTGTTGGGTATAGGAGAGGAAATGTTACTATCAGTATGATTGGAGTCACAGTAAAATAAATGGAGGGATATTAGTATTTGAAAAATAATTATTGGGGTACTTGAGTGGCTCAGTCAGTTGAGCATCTGACTCTTGATTTTTGTCTCAGGTCATGATCTCAGGGTCATGAGATAGAGTCCTGCACTGGGCTTTGCACTCAGAGTAAAGTCTGCTGGAGATTCTTTGTCCTTCCCACTCCCTCCCCCCTGTTATCTCTCCCAGCTTGTTCTCTCTCTCTCTCTCTCTCTCAATTAAGTAAGTAAATAAATAAATAATAAAAGAGATCTTTAAAAAAAGAATTATTGGAAGTTTCCAGAATGGAAGATATGTGTTTGAAAGGGCTTATATGTATATCAATATATCATCAAGACATATGATAAAACTCTATACCTAGACATATTAAATTGACATTTTAGAGCACCAAATTCAAAAAAAACAAATGCTACAAGTTTCTAGAGGATAAATGCAGGTTAACTACTAAGCAATAAAAGTCAGACTAAATTTTCTGAGTGGCAACACTGGATGCAAGAAAAGAGTAAAGTAGCATTTTTAAAGCATTAAATAAAATAAAAATCAAGCTTAGTAAATTTTATTGACCAAACAGTGACACACAAAAACATATTCTAAAATCTAGAACCAAAAGTCTGGTCTAGACCAGTGCTACTCAAAGGGCCATTCAAAGAACAGTTTGTTATCCATCTCAATGAGATAAGGAGCTTGTGTGGGAATGTACATCAAATCAGTACACTGCTTCTTTTATTGAGAAAATCTTGCTAAGAAAAAAAGTCAGCTGAACTAAACTAAAAGCTTAGTAATAGAGTGATTTACACTGGCATAAAGCTTTTTTTTTTTTTTTTTTAATTGCAAACTGATATCCATTTGTGGACCAGCACTGGTTTATGAACTATCTTTCCAGTAGCACTGCTCTGGAAGCTACCAACATGGGGTAAGTGTGGGTATGTAAGACCCTAGGGACAAAAGAGTAAGCTTGGAGGTTTGTCTTGGTTTTACGGTGGAGAGAAGATTTAGGTATTGATAAACTTTAACACTTTATAGTGAAAAATAAGCATGAATATAAACTTATCAAGTTGGAGAATCCACTGTAAGACTGAAACCAGGATGTAGATCTTTTAAAATAAAACAAGGAAATTGCATTTTTCTAATGGAAGTATTAGGAAAAAAAAAGTAGATAACCTTAAATAGAATGGTAAATAGAGAATTAAAAATAAGATGGCTGAAATAAGACCTCATATCACAGCAACATAATAAATATAAATAATCTAAACCAATAAAGTGATAAGATTCTTATGTTGGTAAAAAAAAAAACAAGACAACAAAATACAAGTTTCAAATCCATCAGATAATGCTATATTCTGTCTTTGAGTCAAAGTTTAAGATAAAAATAGGTAGCCTTTTCTCTTCTTCTAAACTATTTATTGGAAGCATGAGTCAGCTAAGGGGATTAATATCTAGAATAAAATAACTTTAGTACATTATAAAAAATATGTATATAGCTAACCCCAAATAGATAAGAAGCTAGGCAAAGCATATGAGTGATCAATTCATATGAGTGGGGAAACTAAATTGTGTAGAAACAAGAAAAGGATTTATGACATAATTACATAAAGGCTTATATCTCATCCAAACATAGAAGGACCATTAAGAGAACACTTAGACTACATAATAGTAATTAAATTCAGCCATCTTTGATATCTTGCCAACATTTTTTCTTATACAAATCACAGGTTACATTAAAAAATTTGTTTCAAGGTATATTTGTTAAGATAGGAAGACAGAACATATTTTTTTTAACAATTTGTTATCTTGATTTATAACTTTAAAATATTTGGCCTGTACCTGCACTCTCACCTGGCTCCACAAATATTAGGAATGGGCCTGATAAAGGAGGCAGAATTATAAAATAGAATCATAGCAGGCCTTTATACATACTGTGGAAAGTTATACCAGTACCACAGTGATTAAATGATGTATTAATTTCCTATTGCTACTGTAATAAAGTAAGTTAGTGACTTATAACAACACAAATTTATTGTCTTACAGTTCTGGAGGTCAGAAATCAGAAATGGCTTTAATTTCTGGGCTAAAATCAAGGTGTTGGCAAGGTTGTGTTCCTTCTGGAAGCTCTAGAGGAGATTCTTCTTCCTTGTCTTTACCAGTTTCTAGCAGCAGCCTGAAATCCTTGGCTCATGATACCTTCCTCCATCCTCAAAGCCAGCATATAGCATCTTCTATCCCTCTCTTTGACTCTGACTCTGTTCTCCCTTTTCTCCTTATTTATGAAAAACTTATGCTTATATTGGACTCACTCAAATAAGGCAAAATAATCTCCCCATTTCAAGCTCCTTAGTTCAGTCACATTTGCAAAATCCTTTTTGCCATGTAGAGTAACATATTCACATACTCTAGGGCATAGGACATGGATGTCCTTTGTGAAGACATTACTCTCAACCAAAAATGCAGCACGAAATAGGGAGGCAAGTAGAAATTGGAGACCTTGGAGGAATTATGTAATATTTGTACTACAAGGGAATATATTTTGGAAGAAGAAAACAGTGGTATAAAAGAATATAAGTAAGGCATTAATAAAAAAAGATGTTTAAGAAATATTTCAGCATGTCACTTCCCCCATATTAGTTCCAATCTGTGGATTGAGTCTTCTTCATTAATACTAATATCCCAGGGGACAAGGAGTTGCTATTTGCTTCCAAACTGGCCTAAGGCCAAAAAACAAAACAAAACAACAACGACAACAAAAAACAAAACAAAAAACTGGACTAAGACAAATATTAAATACTCAATGACATATTTCTAATGCCATCTTGCACAATTCTGTGATGATGACTGCTCTATGACTTGAAGCCTTCTTGGGTACAGGTCTCCCACCCCCACATTCTTTCCTTTTGTTCAGTCACACCCTTAGGTACACCCTCCAGGCATAGTGTCTTTGATCTGCTGTGGCATATGACCATGACTCACATCAACACTCTCCTGGGTGGCCCCCCAGCAGGTGCCCAGCCTCTAGGGCTATCAAAGCAGGTCTTTAGGGAGATGGGGTTACTGAGCTGTACTTGTCCTGTGGCATCTGAGACACAATTCTGTCTTTAAGCTCTCTTAAAAAAAAAAAAACATTTCTTGTCACACTGGACTTGTCAGCTTATTTTTTTCAGACTTAAGACTCCTTCAGTCTTTGGAGGTCATTTTGCATACATCTCCCTTTCATGGAACACCCAGGAAAACTTAACTCTTCGAAATCACAATAGTTTATTTCCCTCTTTTCCTGATCATTTCATATTGGCAAACCAGATTTAAGTGGTCATAAAATGCATTATCTTAAAACAGAAATTATTTAATACATGTACAATGGACAAAGATAAAAGCAGCCTACTCTTCACATCACATATTCCCCAAAGTATCTACCAAAAGTCAGGGTGCTGTCCCTCTGGATGGAGGTGTCTCAAGATAGATATTACGAAAGTGACTGACTTTTGAAGATGGAGGGATGACTACTGGTGTTTCCATGGCTGTTGTTTCTGGGGTTCTCGTTTTGAAGAATTAGGTTTTATAGATCAACTTATGATGCAAGCTCATCCCTGGTTCATTCTCTCCAGGGTTCTTATAACTAGTAGGGGCTTAGTCATAATTGGTTTACTTATTCTTAAGACAAATTTGTTAGAAGTTTCTCATGGGTTTGATTGCTTTATCATGTTCAGCCAAGTAAAATATAGAAACACTAAATCAAAAACAAAAAAAGATCTTATCTATCTTTTCTCAGCATGGAGCATTTAACATCTAAACATTTTCAAGTCTTGTAACCATTTTTTCCCCCAAGGTGAGATAATTTTAACAGTATTCTTTAGAAAATTCCCCTAGACACACTTTCAAATCATATTAAACCACTCCAAAGCAATTGGCAGTATATTAAATCAGAATAATTTAATAAGAAGAAATGAAGCATATAAGAAAGAAAGGTCACTAGTAGGAAAACAGTCAATGGAAAAATAATTTAGATAGATGTTAATGCCACATAAAGTACTCAAGGAAAGATATCTTACTGTAGGACTTTTGACTTAAAAAATGTTTTAATTTGTTATATGGAATACCTGAGCTTTTATATTCTATTAACATGATCAATGTGACAGGTGACCAAAATAAACAAAGATTTGAATAGAACAAACCGAAGGAAGTTGTATGAAATGGAGCAGCTGCCAAACACAGGGTTCTTCAGCTTCTGTTGTCTTTTTATCTTTTTGCTGCCATCCAAAGTTAAGTGACATAGTGATTTATTTTTATAAACCATGCTTTTGGATTCATAATTTTATCCTTTTCTTTTCTAATCCAATACAGCGGACACTGGTGAAATGGTCAAGTTCAGGAAATATTAAAAGGAGGAGTCTGAGAGACTTGCTGAGGGATTGTGCGACAAAAACAAAACAAAACAAAAAATTAGTAAAGAATCAAAGGATAAGACTTCTTCTTCTTCTTTTTTTTAAGATTTTATTTATTTATTTATGAGAGATGATTCCGGCCCCAGGATCATGCCCTGAGCCAAAGGCAGATGCTCAACGGCTGAGCTACCCAGGGGTCCCAGATGAGACTTCTATATCTGGAAATGGCAGACAGAAATTTACATCAACCTTCCCAATGAAAGAAGTAGAAAAGTGAGAAATAATAATAATTGTTATTATAATTCTGCAGGAATTTATCAGGGAACTTGCAAGGTAACAAAAAATTACCTGGCCAAGATTGAGAAAAAAATACATGGATTAGTGAAGCTGAAATTTGGAACTGCTTTTACTTTAGGATATTTATTAATCTAGATGACCTGACTGAAAAATTAAGGGATGTTTTGACATCCTTTTGGGGGCAGGGATCAGAGGGAAGAAAGGGGAGAAAATAAAACCATCCCTCACGTAGACTGCAATCTAGCTTTGAGGCACCTGGTGATTTACAAAATTTGTCCTAACAGTGGATTAAGATGATCCCAGATTGCTAACTTCACAGATTCCTGGTGGACCTAAATGAACATTGTCTCTGGAGAAAGATAAAATCATTAAAAGTCCTCAAATTATTTCTATGATTTGAAAAGCAAAACATAATATCTGGGACCAGAAGAAATTAACTTTACAGAAGGAAGCAACAACAACAAAAAACCTGATAGAGAACATTTACCCACAGGCACTCTAAATATTGGAATTATTAGACAGAGACTATAAAATACCCTTTTAATATTCAAAGATTAAAAAAACAAAATTAAAACTTTTGGTAGAGAACTAGAAATTATAAAAATGACAGTAGTTTTGAAAAAAAGAACAAAATAAACACTCTAGAACACAAAAAAACAATATAGTAACCAAAAACTAAGTAGCAAAACTGAAGTGCGAATTGGGGAAGTTCAACTTCAAGCCATAATCTTAACAGCTATTTTAAAACTAGGAAAAACATTCTAACATTTTTAAACTTCCAAATTTAACTCTTTAAAGTTCAGCCAACTCAGACTATTTTTCAGTTATTCATTGAAAATGTTACATTGTTGTATAAAAGATAGCATGGTCAAATATGTAATTTGGAAACAAGAATTTTAAATCACTGATATATTAAACAAAGACAGTTCAAAAGAATATTTTTCATCCTCCTGAAAATGGTCTATTGTAAATTAAATGAAATTGCAGACAGGTATCAGCTTTTCATGTTTCATATTTTTTTACTAGGAAGTTGCACAGAAGTCATTTATTATTAATTTAATACTATCTGAAACTTTGAAGTTTCAGATCCCATTTGGCTCATTCTGGAATATTTCTTTTTAAAATTTCCTGTCCCCCCCCCCTTTTTTTTAAGATTTTATTTATTTATTTATGAGAGACACACAGAGAGAGAGGCAGAGACACAGGCAGAGGGAGAAGCAGGCTCCATGCAGGGAGCCTGATGTGGGACTCGATCCCGGGACACAGGATCACGCCCTGAGCCAAAGGCAGACGCTCAACCGCTGAGCCACCCAGGTGTCCCTCCTGTCCCTTTTGATTCTCTTTTTAGTATAACTTTCCTGAACATCAGCTTTTAGCCATGGTTTATGAGTTAGCTTTTCATTCTTTTCCGTTCATGTGTGTGTTTTTCTGGACTTCTCCTTTGTCATTCATAGATGAAAATAACATAACTGCCTCTAAAGTCCACCCCCATCCCCCACTGTGAGAATTGCCATCTAGTCCCTAAGTGGCCAAAAATCATCTCAGAAGATTTGCTAAGGGGTGCACAAGGGGGAACGAAGAGTTTCAACAACTTGGTCAGGAGTTTGCAGAAAGAGGTAATAGGAGGGGGACCCCCAGCTATCTCTCTCTTTTCTAATGCCATGGGAAAGGGGGCTTCTCCTCTGGCCAGCTCCCCTCCCCATTCCCCATGTTCCCATCCCCCATGTCTAGTTCCTCTTGGGGGAGGTGGGATGTGGGGCTGTGGGAAGAAGGTATAGTGTGAGTAGGCCCCAGGAGAGGGGGGTCCTGGCATGGGGTGGGGATTCCCTTTTCACCTGCATCCTAATGCAGAGTTCCCACAAGGTTACTTTTTTTTTTTTTTTTTTTTTTTTGAGAGAGAGAGAGAAAGAGAGAATTGGAGCTGTGAGCAAGATGATTGGCAGCAGTAGAAGGAGAGGGAAAGAGAGAATCTTAAGCAAGCTCCATGCTCAGCATGTTGCCTGACATGGGCCTTGATCTAGTGGCCCTGAGATCATGACCCAAGCTGAAATCAAGAGTCCCACACTTATCCCTTGAGCCACTCAGGCACCTCAGTTACCTTTTCAAGGTTTTTATTTAGTAATTTGTTTTTTTGGGAATGAAAGACAATTATTTGATTGGCATACCACTCTACTTGAGACCAGAATTGGATCAATTATTCTCCAACATTTATCCACATGGCAGGCATTGTGAGGTACCACTTGATTCCTTCGGTGAAGGATTTTTTGTTCCAGTGTTGATAGTGTTGTCAGTTAAAGTCAGATCCTGCATGGATTGCCTCACCCAATGTCTTGCTCCTTCTTAGAGTTATATCTAATGACTGATAGATGCAGAAGTATAAAATATGGTCATTTTAGCATAACAGAGAACAACTCTGAAGGGCATTCAAGCTCCAGAGCTCCCAATGGAGTTAGCTGAACTTGTGGGCCTACCTTATTGTTTTATTTCTGGTTCTGTCCACTCTAGTTCCTGTTCCTTCATTTTTACAAGTGATGAATTCAAGGTTATTCCTTAATAAACATCTTTTACACTAAACTCCATTTTAGATTTTGCTTTGTAGGATATTCAACCTATAACAATTTTATCTCAAATTTCCCAGGAATGAGGCATGGAATCTATTTTCCATCCATCCATCCATCCATCCATCCATCATCCAACCGTCCATTCACCAATCCATTCAACAAGCCATCCACCTCTTTCTACCACTGTTTTTATTAAGCCATCCTGGTGTCTCAGATGATTACTATTCTTTTCAATAATATTTCTTTAGGTCATATCTATACTATCCATCAAGTAGTCAATTGTTATGTTTAGCTAGCTTCCAAAAGATGTAAATAAATGTGCAATGTGAGGTATGCAATCAAAATCACATCAAAACATTACCAAAATCTCAAAGTGCTTGCTATTATTGAATTTATGAAATAAATTTATGAAAACATTAGTTTTAGTTTCACCAAATTATCTCCAGGGGGCAGCAAAGAGTAATCCTAAATTAGTAATTCTGCAACTAGAGAATTAGGGACAGAGCAGTTTTTTTTTCTTTCTTTTATTACTTTATTGCTTCTTTTCCCTCCTCTCTTCCCTAAGTTCCCCACTCTTCTCTCTCTCTCTCTCTATCTCTTTCTCCAAAACAGATGACTATGAAGCTGTAGGAGTGCCCAAATGGGCAAAATAGTGAGTGAATAGATGAATAGATTTAATAGAGATAAGGAGTGTAGGAGAGGTATTGGAGACAAGAAAGAGAGTTAAAATTTAAGTAGTAAATGAGGCCATATTTATAAAGTGTTTAGAACGAGGGCCTAGATGTTAAGCTGAGGGTTTGACATATGCTATTTACTATGGATGTGGTGAGGGAGGCCTAGAATTAATATTTAGAAAAATATAGTGTGGTGACTAATTTCTCTGCTCTGGTTTGACTTGCTGAGATTGCATATATTTTATTTTCAAACATTTGCAAATTTTTCTTTTTGCATAATTTGTGACTTTATATAAAAAATAATGATTAACTCTCATGTGATAGGGAGAAGCAAGCAGTTACTTGAGCTCTAGGCAGTCAGGACTCAAATCCAGGAGGTGAAAGGATAGGCAGTGGAGAACAAAGAGTCAAGGGTAAAAGGCCACTAGAGACTGCAGTAAGTATTCAAGATCCATGCAAAGCTTCTATGTAATGGACAAGCGAACAACATCTTCTTAACTGGCTTCAATTGTGACTACATATGAATCTGATTCTGGAATCATCTGGCCAGAGGAAGTTTACTTCAAAAGCACTTATAGGCAGATAAATCAGTTTTTGAGTAAATCAACAGTCCAAATTTGGGGGCATTATATCTTAAAGCAGCTCTAACTTAGTAAAGCTTTCTGAGTCTTTTCATTTCAGCTACCACAACATTAATCAGCATAATATTGTTTTCTTTGTCTCCCATGTGCACTGATTCTTTTTTTAAATTATTTTAATTCCAATATAGTTAACATACAGTGTTATATTAGTTTCATGTGTATAATATAATGACTCAACAATTCTATACATTACTCAGTGCTCATCATGATAAGTGCACTCTTTAATTCCTGTCACCAGTTTTGCCCATCATCCCCACACATCTCCCCTCTAGTAACCATCAGTTTGTTTTTTATAGGTAAGAGTCTGGTTTTTGACTTGTCTTTCTCTCTCTCTCTCTTTTTTCCCCCTTTGCTCATTTGTTTTGTTTCTTAAATTCCACATATGAGTGAGACATATGGTATTTGTCTTTCTCTATTTTGCTTAGCATTATACTCTACAGCTCCAACCATGTTGTTGCAAATGACAAAATTTCATTCTTTTTTTATGGCTGAGTGATATTCCATTTCATGTATATGGACACTTGGGCTGCTTTGCAATGTCTTGGCTATTGTAAATAATGCTACTATAAACATAGGGGTGTATGTATCCCTCTGAATTAATGTTTTTAAAATTTTTTTTGGCAAACACCCAGTCCTGTGATTACTGCAATATAGGGAGTTCTATTTTTAACTTTTTGAGGAACTACCATATTGTTTTCCGTAGTGGCTACAACAGTTGCCATTCCCACCAACAGTGCAGGAGGATTCCTATTTCTCCATAGCCTCGCCAACACTTATTTTTTGTGTTGTTGATTTTAGCCATTCTGACAGGCAAGAGGTGATGTCTCCTTGTAGTTTTTTTTTTTTTTAATTGTAGTTTTGATTTGCATTTCCCTGATGATGCGTGATGTTGGGTATCTTTCTTGTCTGTTGGCCATGTGTATGTCTTCTTTGGAGAAGTATCTGTTCATGTCTTCTGCCTATTTTTAAATTGGATTATTTGTTTTTCTGGTGTTGAATTTATCATTTCTTTATGTATTTTGGATACTAACCCTTTGTTGGATATGTCATTTGCAAATATCTCTCGTTCAGTAGGTTACCTTTTAGTTTCGTTGATTATTCCTTCAGTTATGCCAAGCTTTTTATTTTGATAGCCCTCATGTGCACTGATTCTTAAGTGGCAGTATTGAAGAGAAATTGGAAGACTGAGGGAGTAAATGTTTGGGTTTCTGGTTTGAGCCAAACCTTTCTCTTGATCCTGTCTTTCTCTTCTGCTCTGCTTTTGGGCTCCTGTGCCAAGGGACACAACTAAGGAGAATCTGGGGCCTTTAGATTGTTCAAAGAGGTACATTTACTAGACAAGCACATTTTTCTCTTATTATATTTAATTTCATGGCATTTCTTTGGCTAGCAAACTCCTGGTCCCTTTATTGTTTCTCCAAGCACTTGTTCTCTATAAGAGCTAAGGGCTAGAGTTGGGAGGTTAGAGGTCCACTCCCCTAACTTTTGGATGGAAGAGGTAAAGGAATGGGGAAGAAAGGCTCATCCTCCCAAATCTACTTTGAAAATTCTATGTGTTTTGAAACCATTCTCTTGACTCTTAAACTGGTAATTGTATTTGTAGTCTGACTGAGATGAGAATGTGAGAGTGTGTCTTTGAAAGTTGTTGACCTGACACTCAAACCAAAGGAACTGAGTGGAGAGAACACCAGGCTAGCAAACATGAAACTTGAGTTTTTACACCCATCTATGTCACCAGGTCACTTTGAGATCTTAGGCAGGTCAGTAAGTCCCTTCTGTGCTTTAGTTTGGGCTGTGGAATTGAACAGGCAATAAAATAGATTATCACCAAATTTTTTTTGATGATATGAAATGATTGTGAAAAAATGCTCATGTCAATAGAATACTAAGTGGAAAGGACAGGCTACAGACTTGAGTAAGAAGCTTACCTAGAATCATCAGACTAGGGCCTCAACCCTGGGTCTCTCCTCTATCAAAACGCAAGATCTTGACCTCTTTAACCTTGGCCTCTACATAATGGAAACCAGAATGCTTTATTTAACTAACTAACTAATTAATTAGTTTAAAAAATATTTTATTTGAGAGAGAGAGAATGAATGGTGGGGAGGGGCAGGGGGAGCTGGAGAAGCAGACTCCCTGCTGAACAGGCAGTCTGATGTGGGGCTCAATGCCAGGACCCCCAGGTCATGACCTGAGCCAAAGGCAGCCGCTCAACTGACTGAGCCATCCAGGCGCCCCAGGAATGCTTTATTTTAAATGACATTTCGTCACTGATTTTTCTGACATAGAGTGAAATATTAAACAATGGGGAAGTTCCTGTTGCTATAGTCCACCATCTTTACATAGCACATCTCTTTGTGTACTCCAAGCCCTCAAGTGCCTGATTCTACTGTCTCAATCAAATTGGTTCACTAGAAAGAAAGCTTGAGAAGAGGAAGGGAGGATATATATATATATATATATATATATATATATAGTTTAATGTTTGGCAAGAAGGAAGATGAAACTGCTAGCCTAAAAGAAAAAAAATGCTTGTTGTTTAATCTTTTTCCTGTTTGCAATATTTCTTCCCCTTCCTGAAGAGTTTTAGTCTTGGTGTAGCAAATAAAGGATTTCTTTTCTCCCAAACATAATCTAAGTGCATATGAGGTAGCCAAAGGAAGGCTGAGGGTTTTTTGGTAAGTCTGAATTCCAGATGTGTAATAGCTAAAGATTGGTGTTTATTTGTAATTTGGCTCAAATGATCAGTCTGGCTCTTTAAAGGTGAAAATAAATGGAAATAAATACTAAATTTAATGCCCCCCTCAAGATGTCCATGTCCTAACCTCTGAAACTTGTAAGTAGTTAAACTTACATGAGAAAAGGGACTTTGCAGATGTGATTAAGAATTTTGAGATGTGGAGATTATCCTGGATTATCTGAGCAGTCCAATGTACTCACAAAGGCCTTTTTTTTTTTTTTTTTTAAAGTAGGTTCCATGTCAGCATGGGCCTTCAACTCATGACCCTGAGACTTGAGCTGAGATGAAGTTAGATGCTTAACTGACTGAGCCACCCAGGCACCCCTCACAAGGGTCTTTATAAGAAGGAAGCAGGAGGGTTTACGATCCAAGGAGACGTGACAACAGAACAGAGGTGGGATTGATGTAACCACAGGCCAAGGAATGCTGGTGGCACCCAGAAGCTGGAAAAGGCAATGCATGGGTTCTCTCCATGTGTCCAGAAAAAAACACAGCTCTGCTGACACCTGGCTTTTAGCCCTGTAAGGTCAATTTTGGACTTCTGACCTCTAAGACAAATTTTTGTGTTTTTAAGCCATTGGGTTTGTGGTAATTTGTTATAGTGCCAGTAGGAAACGAATACAATTATGATTCTTCTAGAGTTGTGGACCTTATGGACAGTAATTTCACGCAAGAATTTTCAAGGGAGGATATTTTATTCCAAACTTTATTACTGCGGCTATACTCTTCTTCAACTCAGAGAAGCTTTCAAAAGTTACAGTGATTGGGAAATGGAAGGGGATGGGCCAAGGACAGATAAATATCCTGTTGTGCTCTGTAATCCAAGTTTAGACGAGTCTGTTTATCTTGGGCACATTCAGTGCTTTACTGTAAGGTTGATCTGTGTGTAGCAGAAGTGAGAGAGGGACCAATGAGCTGAAAGAGGGCTCAATCAATCTGCTTCCTCTGTTTCTGGTTCGGTGCTTCATACAGGAAATCTATTGCTGTGTCAAGTTCCAAAGAAGAGTGTCTTCTGTTCCAACTTACTAATCAGCCTAGCACACAGAGTGGAGGGAAGAGGCTGGAAGGAGAAGTGTCCCTGCTGCTGATGGGCTAAGAGGATCCCGCACAGAGCCGCTGACCAGAGGAGAGCCCCACCATGTCCACAGCTCCTTTCATACCTGTGTGGAGGCAGAGTATTCAGTAGAGGGCACAATACGAGAGATCAGAAATGCCCTGTGAGGGGAAGACTTTTGAGCTATGGCTTCTACTAGGTTTGACCATCTTCCGTGTGTTTGGTAAGTCTGAAATCTTTGTAGGAGAGTGACAGGAGAATGACCGGTGGCAAACATGGCTTAGCTTCTGCTGAGCTTTCTTTGCCTTTCTTGGGGAGGGAGGCCAGCTAATGTTATCACAGAGATGGGGGAGGGGGCTGCTCTCAGATCATGTTATTCTATTCTCCTCACTTAGCTCTTTGTCTTACTTATTTTACTTTTTATCCTACGGTACTAAAGGCATCTCTATAGTTTGTTTCACTGCCCACTTCCTTATTTCCCCCGCTCTCCCCTCACCCCCCACTTTTCTGAGCCAAGCAGAATATATCAAATATTTTCTAGTGGTAATCCAAGCCATCTGGGTTCTCTCTACCCTCTTCTCTCTTAAAAAAAAAAAAATTTAAATAATAATTCCACCCCACTTAAGTCTATATTGTTAACCATATAAATTAGGAAAGTTTATTCCTTTTAATCACATTGTATGACCAGGTGCTTTTAAAATAGGATGCGCTCGAAGTTGAGTGGTGTATCTGTGAGGTATGTCTGTATTTATCTTTAAGATGTGTAGGCTGTAAAAGACACTTTCTGGATGAGAGGACACTGCAACATCTAGGTTCTTGTAGGAGTTGTAGGGCCCTGGGGGCTATGGTGGGGGTGTCCTGGTTTCACTACAGAGGGTTTGTAGGAGTTGATGTGGGAGAGAGTTTTCAAGTTTCGCTTTTAGTAAATGGGAGCAACTGCAAGGGAACAGCGTAGTTGGCATTAAATTTTATAATTTGATCATTGAAAAAAGAAAAGACTTTTAAAGTATTGCCTACTTTCCAGCAAAAAAGTCTTACTGGTGAGCACAAATAAAACAACCATACGGTATTACCTTTCCATGCAGAATTTTCACATGCTTTATATCCTTTGATCTGCAAAGCAAATCAGTGAAGTAGGCATGGAAGACAATTTTTCATTTTTAAAAAGTAGAAACTGAGGCCTAGAGAGGTGAATTGATTTGTTCAACACCACGCATCTATGGCAGAGCCACATCCAGTTAGGTCTGTGACCATCAGTGGACATTTGAATAGGACTATGCTTTTCACTAAAAAGCACCACTATTTATAACACCACTGAAAAAAAAAATTATGCTGCCTATGCTTGGTTGTAAGCTAACGGATTACTTACTCACTTAAAAAAAAATCAAGTGATCTAAATCTTTCTGTAGTTGAGACCTAATTGTGGAAAGCAAGGACCCAACTTGGCAGGGAAGCCAGCTAGGCAAAGAGCTATTGATTCATGTCAAGTTGCACTATGACTTTTGAGTAAAGGAAAAAAAATCAAGATAAAAAAGTACTTGATAATTTTAAATTGTAATGGTCTAAAGGTTTGAATTTTAAGACTATTTCTGAATACAGCTAGAATATATTACCTAAATCAAATCTCTGAAAGCCGTGCTTGTATAATTATAAAGTTTTTGAAATGCTTAGCATCAAGATACAAAAAAGCAAATTATATTACATGCAGAGATTTGCATGATAAATTTCTCGTGAAATAATTCAGAATAATGAGAAGCAAACTACTTGGGGCATGAATTTATGTGTTTATTACTAATACTGCTTTGTTTTTAATACTGCCAAACAGAAATAACACATTTTATTGTACAAGATGAATTCACAAAGGCACATAAAACACTAATGACTTTAATGAAAAGCACAGCATTTAAAAAAATCTATTTACTTTTCTGTTGACTTATTTGCCTATAAATTCAAGCAACGTAGTAATTGGTAGACAAGGTTTGTTAAGAAAATACCTGAGGGGAAAAATTAAAACAACCGAAGCAGTCCACTGTCCAGCAAGTTTCTCCACCTCTGTGTCTGGTCCTCTTTCCTCACACTCTCCTTACTTTAGCCTATTTTATTCTAGATCTTTTTCTTGTATTAATGGATAGCAAAATTACTATCTTAATCAATTTGGTTCTACCTTTTATAAAAGTCACTGATTAAGATTATCAGGATTAAAATTCTGATAATTTAAAAGGGTTCCTCCACTTTTCTTTGGGCTGATTTTGATCGTTTGTTGTTATCTTCCACTAGGGGGCAGGCAGTAACAAGAAGAGGAGATTAAAAAAAAATCAAAACTGTGGCTAGCTGAAAAGGATGGAGGAAGGAAAATTAAAAACAAATGCCAAAAGAAAGAAGTCTGTCTTAATTTCAGATTATATAACACTGGATTATTTATGGAGGGTGTGAGGGTATTTTAATTATTAGCAATTAAAATAGGGAGATCAAGCTAAGATGAAGTAATTGAATTGGCCAGTCTTGAAATTACCTATGAATCTAGTAAAATCCAAAGACGAGATTGTTTATTATTACAGTAGATTGGAGTTTTTGAAGTCTTAATGGAGAAAATGGATCTTGGATGATAAATTTGGATAGATGGGGAAAGATAGGTACACAAGTTGAAATTGGATGTATTATATTATTAATGCCCTTTTGCTTCCAGATTTCATCCATGCATTGAATATTTTGATGCTTTTAATTTTCTCAATAAAATCTCAGTCTCCTTTCCCTGAATTTCTAGATCCTTATATAATTCTGTGTTAGGTTTAAAGGTTTGTCATGAGATGAAAATTTAACCACTAGCTGTGTCATCTTTAAGAAATTGCTTACCCTCTTTAGATGATAATTTTCTCATTTGTGAAATGAAGGAAATGTATGACACTTTCGAGAAATATAGAGTTTTCAGATAGGAGAGACTTTAGAAACCTTCAAATTAAATCCTTTCATTTTATACATGGGCAAATAAAGCTCAGCATTGTTCAAGGAATTACTAAGGCTATCACTCAACTTTTTAGTAAATGAACTGATCTCGAAACTCATCCATAATATCAAAAATATAGTGTAAAAAAGATGTGCCAAATTATGTCTGGGAAAATCTGTCAGTTAATAAGTAAGGGCATACCTGTCATGTGTTAGAGATTGTGCTTCATGCTGGGGATACTTGGAAAAGACAGACATAAATCACACTCTCACAAAGCTTAGAATCTCAGAGGAGAAGCCAGCATTAAATAAATAATTGCACATAATTAAATAATGTGAAAGAAGAAATAGAGAGTGACAGAGAAATGTGTAATTGCTAAATCTACAATTAGATTGTACAATTAGATTGTGTTCTGTGAGGGTCAAGGAAGACTTCCTTTGGAAGTGATGTTTGAGATGAAGAGCAGAAAAGAGCGGCCAGGGAGAGGTGAGGGACTAACATTGCAGGCAGATCAAACAGTTTGTATGAAAGGCAGAGGGAACTAAGCTATGGCTTCAGTTGTTAAAAAAAATAAAACAAAAACAACAACAAAAAAACAAGGAGAAATCAATTGTATGGAGAATAATGAGAAAAGATGCGGAGAGAAAGATGGGCACTTGAGACTTGGAATGTCCTCATTAATGTGCCTAAGGAGAAAGACATCAGAGGCAAAGCACAAAGATAGTGGTAGAGGCTGACAAAAGGGTTTTACAAAGAAAGGAAAGTGATTAATAGCATCCACATCTTCCAAATAATCCAAGAGCACTAGCACTGAATAAAGGCCAAAAGTTTGGCTCTCAAGGAGCTGGTGACCTTCAAAACTGTGTGCTGGAAGGGTGTAGGAGCCACAAGACTGCTGGTGTTGAGGAGACAGTGGGTATGGAGGAGATTTAGACTGTGGTCACAGACCACTCATTCTAGACAAATATGATTTAAGATAAGAAATCTCCTATTTTGTATTTTAGTTTCTTTCTTTTTTGGAAGCAAGAATTCATAATAGAAATGTTAAGCTATAATACATACGAAGGAGAGAGTTTTCATTTTATAAACATGTTATATTTCATATGGCTAGAATGGCAAAAACTTTTTTTCCTTTCTGTTCTGCTTCCGTAAGAAGATACATTTGTCTCAGGAAAGAAGTTCTGAAATCATTATGTAACACTAACATAACAAAAGATGATATTCTTTTTTTTTGGCCCTGGTTTGTTTTCTTTCTTTCTTTCTTTCTTTCTTTCTTTCTTTCTTTCTTTGAGAAGAGAGAGGGGGGTGGGAGAAGCAGAGGGAGAGGGAGAGAGAAACCTAAGCAGACTCCTTGCTGAGTGCAGAGCCTGATGATCCCACGACCCTGAGATCATGACCAAAGCTGAAACCAAGAGTCTGATACTTAATGAATTGCACCATGCAGGCACCCCAGCCCTGGTCTTCAGATCCTAGTTTTCTATAATCTCTTCAGGTACATGTCATCTGCACATAATGGTACTTTTATTTAGAAAATTCTTCTCTCTCTGTCTTTGTCTCTCCTTCTTCTTATTGGCTTTTGTCTATTGGACCTTGTATTAATTACCTATTGTTACATGATAAATTACCCCCAAAACAAATATTTATTTTCTCACAGTGATGAAGGAGGGAGGGAAGGAGAGAGAGAGAGAGAGAAAGAGAAAGAGAGAGAGAGAGAGAACATTGGGACAGAAACCACAGTCTTTTTATAACTGACTCTTAGCACTGACATCCATCATTTTGCTATATTTTGCTCAGTAAGTGAATAAATGAATCCCACCCACAGTCAAGAGGAGGGAATTTTACAGACATGAATATAAGGAAGAGACAATACTGGGAACCACCTTACCTCAAGACTAGGATATGTTGTTCAGGGTACATTTTTCACACTTTTCATTTGCTGTTATTGTAATTTCACATAATTATTTGATTAGTGTTCATTGTTCTCAGTAAATTGAAATTCCATGATGAATAGGCATTTATTGAGTGCTTAGCTACTGCAATTGAATCAATGAATATTTATATAGCCTCCAGTTGCCCTCCATCAGTCCAAAAGTTCTAATATAACTGATAGGGGATCACTCAGCTGCCATTTGAATGAAAACTACTAGATCATAATCTGATCATAATCTTAGAAGGCAGAAAACATTTCCTTTATTTCAAAAATTTATCATAAAATTAATGCATTAGTCTTTGGGCAGCTTTGGTAGAGAAAAGATTCACACGAGTCTTTTATTTCAAGCATTTCTATTTGCTAACAGAATTTAGAGGAGAATTGTTGATACTTTCCAATTATTCCTACAGGGTGACACTGCTTTTTAATTACATATCAGAAATAAAAGTATAATTTGTGCTTCAAATTTTCAAAAGTTACAAAGTTCATGGATTTTTTTGTTTGGCTACCATGGACTTTCATAATTCCCAGATCACAATGTGAAAACTACTGCATTAGAGGAAGAAATATAGTTAGCCTGTTTGGGTGGCAATTCATTCTCAATATCAGTAGAAAAGGACGCAATTTAATTCCACAACTTCTTGCTTGAATGCATTCGTAACTGTTAGGAAATAATACTTGCAGGTCTAACCTATACCCACAATATGCAGTTTTATAAAATGCAAAACAAACACTCACTAACTAAAATGTTAAGTTTGGTATCTTAAGCTTTCTAGAGCCAGAAGATTCAAAGTAAAGGTTTCTGTATTGTATTGGCTTTACTGTACTGTTGATTAGAAAAACTTACGTGCTTAGTGTAGTTAAATAAAGATTGTTCTAACAATGTAATTTGAGTTTCCAGGTCTTTTTGTGATTAAGATCTCAGTCTCAAAGTTGCATTTATTTTAAATAAAACCTTGAATCTTTAGGTAAGGTGTACTTCCTTATAACTGGATTTAATACCTCAGTCTGCAATGTATTTTGAATACCTTTCATGAGTTATTCCTTACTCATTAATTAAGAACAATAGTCTGCATTTTGCGAGGGGAAACCTAGAGCATATGAATTCACTTGATTACCTAAAATGATTCAAAAAAGAAGCAGAGTAATAAGTAAAACTCATATCTCTCATATTTTGCAGCCATTGCTTAATCCAAGATGGTCCAGCACTATATTTGTTAAAATAATTTGTAGAGTTTTGAAGTTTGAAAGACCGAAATATAAAATGTAGAATGAAATAATCATATTATTTGGTTTTCCTTATGTAAAATATCACAATTTTTCCATAGATTTCAATGTATTGAAATATATTTCAATATATTCTATATTCTGTTTTTTTAAAGTAGTAAATTCATTCAATGTTGAAAAACAATAAAGATGACAAATGAAGATGGAAAGACCATAATAAGCAATAGGAATGACTTCTAGTTAGTTAGTACTAGCTTAGAGGCCCCAAGTTCTATCCAGAAATGTCAAAAGAAATGCAAAAATAGAACTATACTATATGATTCTCTTTTGCAGATATATGGGAATCTTATTAGAGCATAGCCAAGTACTTTAGGCTCCAGTTTTGCCTATAATTAAGCATTATTAGCTTAAAATTCATTTTATTAACCTCCTTACTGCTTTGCTTGCCTTCTTCTAAAAAAAATCTGCAAATGAATGAGAGGGTGAGAACTCTTTAACTTTTTCATTTCCCATCCCCATACATTGGAAATAATACATTAATCTTAGCGACTATAGTAACTATTGGAATATGGCATGATCCACATTCTAATTAGGTTACTATCAGTTATTCAGTCAAGGGTTTTTTGGGAGTAGTGAAATATCAACAATGCCTATCTCTCACTTTTTTAATCAGGACAGCAGACCACAGGATTTTAGAATAGATAAAAACTGTTTAACCTCACAAAAAAGCCATGTGCTCTTTCTGAGAGCACCCCCTTCCCCCCCCCCCCCCCCCCCGCCTCGAACTGGAGGAAGCCTTTGGAGTATAGCTTTGCACAGTCATGCCCATACAATGTCTGTTGTGTGGGTGATAGACACTTGTTCAGGCTTATGACAATGACGACTGGGAAAGGAAACTTCTAGTGCTCAAAGTGAGTAAGAAGTTTCATTTGTACTAAAATCACAAAACAATCTTACTTCTACTGATGCTTTTAACTTAGATGGAAAAGGTTTTTTTTTAAAACCTTATTTTCAGCATCAAGGGTTTTTCCATTTGTATTTTGTTTTGTGTTTGTGTGGATGCATGTTCTAATGTTATGTGTGTTAAAATCTAATGTTTCTGATACTATATTTACTTCTATTGAGGGACAATTATGTATAATTAACTGTACCCATTTAAAAGGTACAGTTTGATGAGTTTTGACATATCCTGTGAATCCTCACAAACAAGATACAGAACATTTTCATCATTTGCCAAACATTCCTCCATGTATGTTTGCAGCCCATCTTTGCCTTCGTCCTCATTTGTTTGGCATCACAGATTAGTTAACATTTCACATTCGTAGGACTCCTTTGTGTAAGGTATAGTGTATACTCTTTGTGTCTGCTTGTTTCACTCAACAATGAGTTTAAGAATCATCAATGTTGCTGTGGTTCCTTTTGTTGCTGAGTCATATTCCTTTATAGGGAAAATCTATCCATTTATCTGTTGATTGGTATTTAGGTTGTGTCCAGCTTTTTGTTATTGTGAATGAAGCTGCTATGAACATTTATGCACAAGTGTTTGTGTGGACATATGTTTTCATTTCTCTTAAGTAAATACCTAGGGTTGGAATGGTCAGGTAATGGTGGGCACATGTTTGACTTTTAAAAGAATTGCCAGAAGTTTTCCAGTGTAGTTTCCACTACCATTAGCAATTTGATTATTAAAAATAAAGATTTTTTTTGCAATTATTTATGCCATTAAGTATATTACACTAGCAGCATATAGTCAAATTGCTGTGCTTTGAAAGTCAGTTGGAATAGCTGCTCTATATGTGGTTATGTAACCAATTCTACATGCAGTTAGTTAGGTTCATTTGTTTCACTTTGCTTAATAATTTTAGTTTTTACAAGTAATTTGATTATGCTTTATAATTGTGTAAAATGATTACATGGTTCCAAAGTCAAATCTATAAAATCAGAGACCGTTTCTATTTTTGTTCTTATTTTGTCCATTTAGTTTTGAAATTATAAGTAAGGAAAGAAAGAACACACACACACACACACACACACACACACACACACACCCATACGTATCCCTCCCATCGTAGCTTAGATGAACAGTAGTGTACTATATACAATTTTATGTATCCTGCTTTTTCCACTTAACAATATACCATGGAGATTACTCCATAACAGTTTATAGAGCTATCCCTTATTCTTTTTAAGAGTTTCATTATATATATATAATATATCTCAAATATATAAATAAAATCTTTTATTTTGTGGATGTACAATAGTTTAGAAAACTAATCCCCTACGAGCGGCCTTTGGGTTATTTCTAAAAGTCTTGTTATCACAATGTAATGAAAAGCCTGTGCATATATTCTTTTCATACTGTTGCTTGTGTATCTTTAGGATAGATTATGAGAATTGGTATTGCTGGGTGAAAAAAGAAATGCATATGTAATTTTGCTATATATTGCCAAATTTCCCTCTGTTGAAGTTGTAACATTCTACATTCCCACCAGCATTATATCACCATGCCTATCTGTCCACAGCTCCAAAGTACATTGTCACATATTTGGCCATTGGCTGTCTAATGGGTGAGAAACGGTATTTCTGCATAGTTTAATTTGCATTTCTTTGACCATGAATGATGTATGAACATCTTCCTATATGACTAAGAGACTTTTGTGCTTCCTATGTAAACTAACTGTCCATGTCTTTAGAACAGTTTGCTGTAAGATTGTGTTTTTAACCTAGTTTGAGTCAGCTACATGCCAGGGAGCTGGGCAAACCACTCTTCTAAGCATTGGGGCTGTGGGAGGAAAAACATATGAAAATCCCTGATTTCATAGAGCTTACAATCTAGTGATAAGTTTGGCCCACAAATTTTGGCAATCGTCTACAATCCTTCTCCTTAGCTTAACTGTTCCCATTCAGATTCAGAATTCATAATGCTTGTGTCCATATGCCATTATAATCCAATTCTAATGACTTGCCATTTGATATACTTTTTCAGACCTTTGTTTCTGTTTCCTCAAAAAATGTGGCTTGGACTTGCTTCTTCAACTCTCTTAATTTAGATTAATTTGGGTAGTGTAACTATTGTACTGCATTTCTTAGGATCCAAATCTTGGTTTCTTTTCACTGTAGTAAGACCTACTTGCACAAGAATAGTTGGGGAATTAGAGCAGCTTACAAGCTGGGTGGTTTTGGCCAAATTGCTTCATTACTATGAGTCTACATTTCTTAATCTGTAAAAAGAGGATAAAAATTTACCTGTCAGGATGGGGAGACTGAAATAAATAACATATGCTAGTTACCCAAAATTTGCTCCTAGTGAAAGTGCTCAAAAATTATTTTAAGGGGTGCCTGGATGGCTCCGTTGGTTAAGTGTCTACCTTCAGCTCATGATCCTGGGCTCCTTGGATCCAGCCCTGTATGGGACTCCCTGCCTTTTTCTTCTGTTTGTGTTCTCTCTCTCTCAAATATATATAAAAAAAATCTTTTAAAAATTATTATTTAAAAAATAATGTTTTATTAAAGAAAATGGAAGTTAAGAAGAGGAACAGATTCAAAATTTCTCCAGAAAAACACTGTGCATGAAATCTTATCCTAAAATGTTTCTCTTTGCCAGTCAGGTACAACCACTCTAGATGCACTAGAAGTGTATCATCTCCTTGTGAACACTTTCTAGGAGTTTGTGCCTTCTACGGTGAACCTGCCAATATCCAGATTCAACTCTAATCATACATCCAGTTTTTCTCACTTAATAGCAACAGTAAACTATTTGTAATTCTTTGAAAATCCCATGTAGCTTTTCTATCTTCTTCTAAATGACTTTCTTTCTGTGTGCATAAAGATTTCCTTCTGTCTCCCTGAAAAAACTCATCTACTGAGATCCAGGTCAAGTATCATCTGTTGTAGAGAATTCTCCCTAATCTTTTACACTTGCTCTTTTATAATTAAACACTTCTGCTTTTTAACTTCTGGGCGTTGTGTTTGCTTCTATCATCACTCTGAAAACTTTACCTTGTAATTGTATACATAGACCTTCTTTGCCTAGACCTTAAATTCTTGGAGAGAAGAGGGCATTGTTTATTATGATGTCTCTATGCTCAGTGAATACTTTGCCAGGTGTATTGCTCAAAAAAAAATGTTTATTAGCAATTCCCACTTAGAGCTTGCCTTACAAAATTTGAATGTAATAGACAGTTATTTATATGGTATGATTTCAACACAGCTTAGGAAAATCCTTTTTTGCTTCAAACCAGCACCCAATGAACACATCACTACTAAACTTTATCTACTGAATGGTCCTGAAAAGCCTGTAATGAATAGAAAAATGCTTTCTTTCACAGTTGGAGGTAGATTAAATGCACATAAGAAATAACTTGAATGGGGATGCCTGGGTGGCTCAGTGGTTGAGCGTCTGACTTCAGCTCAGGGCATGATCCCTGGGTCCTGGGATGGAGTTCCATATTGGGCTCCGGGCAAGGGGCCCACCTCTCCCTCTCCCTATGTCTCTTCCTCTCTCTGTGTCTCTCATGAATAAATAAATAAAATATTTTAAAAAAAGAAATGACTTGAATGTAAAAACAGGAGGGTGGTGATAGACACTTTGGATCTAAAGTAGAGGTATGCCAAACAGATAGGGTGTTCAAGTCAAAAGTTCATACTGGGAAAATTGGCCTGAGAATTCTTGTCTGTCATAATTTATGTTTTTATTGTCAACCGCAATCCAAAAATGGCCTGAAGAATGTGAAAAAAGTCTGGTTTAACTAGGAGTCAGAAATACTACTGTGTATTCTTTTGATCATCTCATATGTCTTTTCAGAGTGCATAGGTACAGGAGGAGAAAGTCCTGGTACACCAAACAACTTAACACAATACCAAACGGGTAAGGACAACTACAGCTTGGGTAATGGTCATCACGTATTGATTCGACTAGAAGCATGCTTGATGATGGTATACTTTTTATGTTTAAGATCTTGAATAGTCTTACATATATTTATAGACTATATTGTCTGAAGTAGTCTAAATAAAATATTATTTATTTTATTAAAAGTGTTCATAAATTTTTCATTCTAAAATTACTCTGTGCTTATTTAGTGCCTTTTTGAAGAATGTGATCACTAAGCAAACCAATGGTGTGTCAAAATTTTTCTCATTCAATTTTTGAAACATAAGTTAAATTTTTCATTCAATTTTTGGAACATAGGTTTAAAAAAATAGGTCTTAGCAGATATTTGTAATTTATTGACTCTGTTCCCCACCCAGCCCTACTGTCTACCAAAGTTGCCATTGTAGTTAGATTTTTCTTTATATTTTAAGTTTTTATTTTTATTATATACCTCACTTCATTGAAAAATAATTCCAGTGATTCTAAAATGCATTTCTGGACTTATAAGTATACTTTCTAACTGCACTCAACTATTCACTATATAGAAAAATTAGATTCCAGGTCAACTACTGGATAAAATAAGTAAAGTAGCTGTATAAACTATAAATAAAAAGGTTGGAAACAATGCATCACTGGTGCTCCCCCCAGAATGGTGGGTTGAATGGTGTCCTCTCCCTAAAGAAATGTTCAACTGAAGCTTGTGAATGTGGCTGCATTTATAAAAAAGGGTCTTTGAAGATGTAATTAACTTAAAGCCCTTGAGATGAGATCATCCTTGATGGAGTGGGTCCTAAATCCAATGACAAGAGTCCTGAGAAGGGAAGAGAAAAGGAGAGGACACAGGGAGAGGCAATACGAAGATGGAGGTAGAGATTGAAATGATACATCTACAAGCCAAGGAACACCAAGGATTGCTGGCTGCCACTAAAAGGTGGAAGGATCAAGGAAGGATTCTTCCCTAGAGCTGTTGGTAGGAACAAGCCCTGATAACACCTTGCTTTCAGACTCCTGGCTTCCAGAAATATAAGGGAATAAATTTCTGTTGTTTCATGTGACCACGTAGGTCATTACATGTTAAGGCAGCCCCAGGTGACTAATACAAAGAGAAATTAAGCTACTTTTATACTATAAATGTATTTTATTTTAAAGATTTTATTTATTTATTCATGAGATACACACACACACACAGAGGGGCAGAGACACAGGCAGAGGGAGAAGCAGGCTCCATGCAGGGAGCCCCACATGGGACTTGATCTGGGCACTGCAGGATCACGCCCTGAGCAGAAGGCAGATGCTTAACGCTGAGCCACCCAGGCACCCCTACAAATATATTTTAAAAAACAATTCACATTTGTCTCTGTCTGTCTCTCTCTCTCTCTCTATATATATATATATACATACATTGTGAAAGTGTTAAATTCGACTTCTGATGTTAACAATGTAAAACTTTCTGAACTTTAAAGAAAATTTAAAGCTTTCATTTATTTTTTTTAAAGATTTTATTTATTTATTCATGAGAGACAGAGACAGAGACAGAAACACAGGCAGAGAGAGAAGCAGGCTCCGTGAAGGGAGCCTGAAGTGGGACTTGATCGCAGGACAGAAGGCAGACGCTCAACCTCTGAGCCACCCAGGTGTCCCTAAATCTTTCATTTAAAGAAATTAAAGAAAGAAATCACAGGACCGTTGATCAAAGTTGATGCCTTTGTTTTACTACTTTGATGTACATGAAGCTTCAAGCAAGATTGAATAAGAACACTTTCTATTTTCAATGAAGACACTTGATATGAAATTGGCATTCTATGGTAACTAGAAGCATTAAGAAGCATTTCCAATATCATAAAAATAATTACAGGAATATTTGTGAAAATAAAGCGTTTTTTTTTTTTTTTCCTCTTCTGAAAACAATCATTTTGTACACTTAAGAGTACATTCCGACTTGTGGTTTTATCTCCAGCATGAGAAGTCTCGGGGATAATTTACTGATATTCCCTCTCAGGGCATTCTTTGGAAGGAGGCCTCTTTTGCTCGATTATAGGAAAATTTGATATCTGGTTCTAGAGGCAGATTTTTCTATGCACCTCTACTCACTGAAATACCTTTAATAGGCAGAAGTCTCTTCCACACTCTAGCCTTCTGGGAGATCATTGAGAAAGATGCTTGAAAACTTCATTCAAATCAGTTGTGAAGACATCAGTTAATGCCAGACCAGGTTCTTCTAACAGAATCCTGTACTATCCAGATATGGAATTAGTTATATGTGATAAGAATTAAATTGCCAATATTCCCAGACAAGATGGTTAAAAAAGAATCCACTGAGATGGTAACAGCTTAGAAGTTCAGAGCAAAGTTCATTTGCTTTGTCACTAAAAGTAACAATATCTACAGGGCATATTGAGTAAAATCCAAAGGCTAGAAGAAACTCTTTAGAGCTATTGGTCAAGACTGAGTTTCTTGAACTTTCCATTGACAACAGTCTGTATCTTTAAAATAGAAGCAGTTTTTAGGGCTGCAGAGGCCAAAATGACCACAATAGAAAACCATCATGTACTAGACTAACCTTTGTCTATCACGGTGGCCCTCTCTTGGTCCCAGACATCTCTCTTAGCTAGGAAGGGGGCAGGACTTATTGCAGTTTTCTTATTCCTATTTCTTACTTCTTATTCTTAGCCAGTCCTTTTAGGTGCCCTTAATACTTGCCACACTTCATGTAAAGTAAGGAAAAGAAGGAAAGAATGAGGGAAGAAAGGAAAGAAGGAGGGACAGAAAGGAAGGAAAGAATTACTATTTATGGTAAAAATAGAATAGGACATTTATTTCACTTGAGGGAGAACTTGGAGTGGTCAGTGGAGATTTAGTTTATTTTTAAAAGGCAAACTAAGCAGGTACCAAGTAAAATTCTGAATAGATGTTTATTATTTTTATTTCTCATTGTGGTAAATGCAAGAAATTTGAACAAACAGTACTATACCTTCAAATTAAGAGTCAGTAAACTATGGCCCATGGGCAAAATCCAGCCAGCTCATTTTTATAATTAAAGTTTTATTGGAAAAAAGCTATGCCCATTTATTTTTGTATTATATATGGCTGCCATCTTGCTACAATGGCAGGATTGAATACTTTCAGTGGAAACCATATGGACTGCAAACCTTAAATGTTTATTCTTTGGTCGTTTATGGAAAAAGTTTGCAGATTTTGATTGTTCTTTTCCAGTAATCCCCAGCCCACCTTACTTATACCCCTTATTCCTTTTTTTTTTAGTTTTTTTTTATAATAAATTTATTTTTTATTGGTGTTCAATTTGCCAACACACAGAATAACACCCAGTGCTCATCCCATCAAGTGCCCCCCTCAGTGCCCATCACCCATTCATCCCCACCCCCCACACTCCTCCCCTTCCACCACCCCTAGTTCGTTTCCCAGAGTCTTTATGTTCTGTCTCCCTTTCTGATATTTCCCACACATTTCTTCTCCCTTCCCTTATATTCCCTTTCACTATTATTTATATTCCCCAAATGAATGAGAACATAAAATGTTTGTCCTTCGCCGATTGACTTATTTCACTCAGCATAATACCCTCCAGTTCCATCCATGTTGAAGCAAATGGTGGGTATTTGTCATTTCTAATGGCTGAGGAATATTCCATTGTATACATAAACCATATCTTCTTTATCCATTCATCTTTCGATGGACACCAAGGCTCCTTCCACAGTCATACCCCTTATTCCTAATACAACTTAGAAACTTCCTTTTGACCCTCTAAATGGAAACTACAATACCATCATCAAAACTACCCACATCCTAAATTTTCTCTCATTATAAACCCTCAGTCTTGTTTGCTGGTGAACAAAGGAAGAAACTGTCAGACCTTAGACTTCTGAGAAGCTGGGAGAGGTCTAGAAAGGCTGTTATATTGCTTATAATGGAGGTTTAAATTCTAGAATATCTAAGTTATAGCTTGATTTCAGTAAGCCCTCTGAGGTCAATTCTGACTTCTTATGTTTCTGGAGTAGATTCTTGAGTCCAATAGAAGCTAAATTTAATCGTTATCACATCATTCTTTGCCTTCCTTCCAGACCACGTCAGTAAAACTTAGTTGCCTAAAAAAGCCTAATTATTTTAGAGGCCTGAACACCGCTTATTTCTAAGACCTTTAGTGAATTTCTTTATTTTTTAATGTGGTAGAATTGGGTACATAATTAGAATGAGAGCAAGAGGTATATTTTTATAAGAAGAGGGCTCATAAAATGCTTATTAAATAGTGATCTTATAAACCCAGAGGAAGAACTTTGTTAGGTTCTTAAATCAGAGAAGCATTAGTTTTTCATTGTTGTTTTTAAAAAACAGTACTTAAATGGGAATTTCTCAGAAATCAAGTTTGAAGTAGATTAGAACTATTTTGATTGTCAGTAACTCTACAGAATGCAAGGGAAGGAATACATGTGGATCTCAGGCGCTATACAGATTTAGAAACTTGAACTAGGTGAATAATGTCCTTTTTCTTCTTTGTTTCTGTGACATTCTTCAGAAGATAGATTAGTTAGGCTTCCTAAAAGAAACAGAACAACAAGAGATCTATCGGTCTATCTACCTACCTACCTACCTACCTACCTATCTACTTTCTGTGTAACTAGAGAAATATTTATTTTAAAGAATTGGCTCACATGATGGTGGAGGCTTGGTGAATCGAAAATATGCACAGTGTGCCAGTAGCTTGGAGACCCAGGAAGAGTTGCAGTCTGAATCTGAAGGCAGTATTTTGGGAGAATTCCCTTTTCGAGAAGGTCAATCTTTTTCTATTGAGGTCTTCAAGTGATTAGATAAGGCCCACCCACATTCTAGAGGGTAATTTGTTTTACTCAAAGTCTACTGATTTAAATGTAAATCTCATCTAAAAAATACTTTCACAGATGCATCTAGAATAATGTTTAACTAAATACTCAGGTGCCATGGCCTAGCCAACTTTAAGTTGACACATAGAATTAGCCATCACGGTAGGAAAAATGAGAGGGGGTTGTTGGGGGGGCTAATCTTCTCAATATGGTTCCAAAATACTTGAGAAAGTACTCTGATTTGGCAGCTGGGTGAGGTACCCACCACTGACTCAAGCAACTTTAATCTTGTGGTCAATTTGAAAAGCCAATACAAAGACATGTAAGTTTGTCTTCAGGTGGTGAGAGATTTCTGAAGGGTGTCCGAGTGGAGGGGATCACCCCTGTGTTACAGAATCATGTACACAGCTGCAAGGTAAGGTATGAACTGAGAAGAAGAGAGGTTTGAGACAGAGAAGATGTTAGGAGCCTTCTGGAGTAATGCAGGAAGTACTATACTGGAAAAGCACTATACTCAGCTCAACTCAAGTGAGCCACCAATGATGGACCAATCCACTGTGACTAGGGAAGTGGCGGAGTCAGGTTACCTTGTAGGAAATTGCAGTCAAGTAAAAAACATGGTGTCCCATAAATGGCATCGCTGACTAAGAGTTTCTATGTAATTTTCAAGTGTTAACATGTATTTCCACTTACTGATGGAAAAACTTCTAATTTCTGCCTTGCAAAACTTTTTGTTAAATTTATTTATATTTAACTCATTTTCTATCATGGTGTCTATAAGTTTTGTGGATACATAGTACCTTGCACTCCATTTAGGCACCAAAAATTGATTTCTTTTACTTTCTTCTGAATATTTTCTAGCTTCAACAAATACGTTACCTGTGGAAAGAAAGCAGAAAAGCATCACACCTCCTGTGGAAGGTAATATGCTTTTTAATTTTTTTTCTAGAGGCCAGTACTAAAGGGAGGAAGTGTTCAACATCTTTAGAAACATAGTTGACAGTCTGGTCAGGGGGACAATTTTGAGCCAGTTGAAGAGCATGGTGATCTGAACGCAACGGGGTGAGGGACCATGCATGACCCTGACCCTCCTCTCCTAAAGCAGTTCAATTCCCTGTGAAGATTATGGAGCTCTCTCTATCAGGCACTGTGCTAAGCTTCATGGGGGAAGTCATAAACATGCTGCTCACCACCCTCTCTCTTACTGGTTTCATCTTCAGCATCCTGCCCTTGGGCACATGTATGCTCGCCCACACCCACCTCTAGCTCCTCTCCAAGCCATGGTGTTGCTGCTCACTTCTAAGCCTTGGCCAAGTTGCAGGTTCCCCGAGCATGGGGTGTGGAGCCATGTGCATGGTGGAAGGAGCATGAATTTAACTGCCCCTCAGATGTACTCTAAACAAACCCCCCCTGCTTCCTGTAGTTATGGGATCTTGATTTGGCTTTGAAATGCAAGGGCTTGAGTCCGTAACACAAGAGGCAAATACAAGATACCAAAAGAGGAGAGGAGAGATCTCAAATGCAGAGTTTAGCACAAACACTTCATCCACATAAGAACTTTGCCCCGCCACAGCAGGTTCCACTCACGTTAAAATGATGAGCTTCCTGCCACTCACCTGGGTACAGCAGGTATGTGATATCTGATGCTCCTAATGTATCCCCAAGCCCCCCCCCCCCCCCCCAGTCATGGATGCATTATGTGTGTTTATGGGAGAGCTGGAGTTTCTATACTGGAGAATACTTGTAGGCTGCAGGGCTGAAGTTTTACTTTAAAGATAGACAAAAGCAGTGAACTTCTTCATTTAATTCTCATAATTTGGTAGAACATACAGGAATGAAATCTGTGAGCAGAGTTCCCAGTGGGACTGTTTGGCAGTGTGCGTGTGACTCAGTTGGAAGGAAGGAAGGATGATCTGCTGATTTTGTCTTTGGGATTCTCCAAATAAACAATAACTTAAGAAAGTTCAGCTTGCTCAACCTGAATGCCATCTCACCCTTTTTTATTTATGTTTATCTGAAATGGCAACGTTAGGGATAGGCATTTTGTTCTGATATTACTGATCTATTCTTTCAAATCAAAACGTAGGAGGAGAAAACCACATCAGCAATTTTCCACTTTCTATTTCGAGAAGACCAAAAGATTAGATTTGGATGACTTTGTCCTTTAATTTATATTGTTTCCTTTTTGTTTTATACCAAACTTCTGAATTAATTTTAAGCCCTTTAAATATTTCTTGCACATATAGTAAATATACTTTATCTAATAACACAAATGTAGGAGAGAAATGGGTTCATCTCCGGATTAGCATAATGTATTCTATACATTATGTGCATTTTTATTTTTTACCTAAGTCTAACATTTTTGGAATAAGATCACCAGGAAAGTCATGTGTAATATGTTGTGGAAAATGTGCACATGAAGCTGTTCACCACGCTTCTGTTTTCTCCTTCTCTTTGTGTGTGTGTCCAGCCAACACTTCTCTGTCTGTATTTGTGGATACAAGGGCTGTGCTCCATTGCCCTAATGCCACCTCGAATGTTCTGGTAGTAACATGGTCAGTAATCTTCAGAGACAACACTTCCTGCATCAGAGCCTACAGGACAGATAGCAACAAGACCAGGGAAAAAACTTGTACAGACGAGAGAATATCCTGGGACTCCAGACCTGATCAGAACTTTGCCCTTCGGATTAATCCCGTGGCCATCACTCATGAAGGATATTACAAGTGTGAAGTGGTCACACCTGATGGGAATTTCTGTCATGGGCATCACCTCCAAGTGTTAGGTAAGGAGCCTCGCGTACTGTGGTATGCCAGAGAACCAGATCTGAGACTGAACCAAAGGTCTCTCTCTAGTCCATATCGCATGTGTTGAGCCTGAAACATTTCCCCCTGCATCTCTGCAGTGTCCCCTAAGGTGACCCTGTCTCTAGGCGAGAATGGAACTACCGTGTGCTGGGCAGTTGCAGGGAAGCCAGCTGCACAGATCTCCTGGACCCCAATGGGAGATTGTCACACTGTGGAAGAACAACTGGGCAATGACACAGTGACCGTGCAGAGTACATGCCACTGGGAGGACCACCAGGTGTCTGAGGTGTCCTGCTTTGTCTCCCATGTGACTGGCAACAAGAGTCTGTCCATTGAGATGAATCCAGGTTAGTGATTCGAGGTTTTGCGTGATATCTTCATTTTTTTCAGAGAAGTTATAGAACGAAAATGGAGGATGTGGAGCGTTTCACTCAAGGATGATGTCCCCATCCTCTTTTTTATGTCCTTCTCCTCCATCATTAAGAGTTATGTCCAGAAGAAGAACACAGAAAATTGTTTTTAAGAAGCCATATTTTAGAATGAAGTTTATTTAATTAATTAAAATAAAAATAATTTAATATTAATGTCCACTGTATACAAGTAGTCAGTTGGCTTGAGTAGTTTACTTTTTAGTTAATGCTTATGGTTTTAGGAGAAGGATAAATTGTATTTTTAAATAAATGTTTGTTTATAAGAAGGATCGTGTCATTCATTAAGTTTCTTCACAATTTTTTAGTTTGGTGGGATTTTCTTCCCCAGGTTCTGCCTAGAATTTCTTAGGTATACTATAATAATCTCAATCATTGATTTAACCTTTACTTTTTATTTTCCTAAATATATATGTACTTAATGTTAATTATCACTAAGCTCACTGAGAAGATTAGAAAACCCATCTTAATACTACTGTCCACATGATCAAATTTTTTGGGTAATCCATCAGTTCTATTTTTTTTTTCTTAAAGATATCCTGTATGAAGTTTTACATACTCTTGTTCTAACCTGGCCTAGCTAGTCACTAACCTGTGGCACAACCAGCATAATCGGCACAACCAGAGTGTCCTGGACACTCTCTTTCCACAGTGCTCTGCTTGATTCCATGTCTGTTTGATCTGAGTTCCTTCTGTATTCCAGACTTTTGCTAGTTTTAATCTCTGTGTTTTATGTATGAGGCTTTCCTTTACTCTCTGGTAATCCTTGGCTATCCATTCATTTCAAAGTGAGATTTCAAAAATTACCTGATCTGGAGCTATGTTATCTGTGGGTGATGCTATCAACTAGTTAGCTTCAATAGGCCAAAAGGAGGTAAATGAAAAAAAAATTTAAATATGGATTCTTTGGTTATCTGAAGGTCTTTTCTCTGGACTGTTTAAGTTCTGCAGAAGATTATTCTCCAGTCTATTGTCTTAGAGGGATAACCCTGACTATTGGTGTGATGGGAACAGGGAATAAGAGTGGAACGTGTGTGTGTGTGTGTGTGTGTGTGTGTGTGTGTGAGAGAGAGAGAGAGAGAGAGAGAGAGACTGTAGAACTCAGATTTTTCTTTGATATCTCCTCTCTTCAGCCTCGTACTCCGTCTCCACCTTCCACTATGTCTGGATCCTTGACTCTGAATCTCTTCAGGTCATCTTTTCTGGGGCCAAACTTCTTATTTCTGCTGTTTGAGGGAGGTATGGTGGCCTGGCGGCACAGGGTGGGAGTGGACTTGGCAGCCTGTCTCTTCTCAGTACAGACCTTCAAAGAAGCTTCCAACTTTTAGCTCACACCTCACCCTCCACACACTTGCCCCTTTTTATTAGACTTAGCCCTTCCTATTCCAGTGTCTTCTTGGTGTTCTATGGATATTAAGATTCTTACTTATTCCACCCTAAATTATTTGTCTTCTGTACATTTTTCACCTAAAAAAAAAGTCGAAATTATTCATCTCCTCATCTTCATCCATGTTCATTTTCTATATTTAAAAGTTCTACTTAAAAAATTTTCCTACAGATAATTAAAGTTTAAGAAGAAAGGAGAGAAAACCCACGTCTTGAAACATTTTCCAATATCCATTGTTAAATTGATTTTTAAAAACATTTTAGCAGTATTTACTGAGGAGAATAATTGTGCCCTGTGTATGCGTGCAATCTTACCCCTGCTATTGTGATGTGATGTTACGTTTATGAACTCTCAGAATCGAAAGGACTGTCTCATCCACTGCCAGTTAGTCATTAGATCTCCTCCCTGTCACCTTGCAGGAGGGATCCTCAGCTTCTGTAGCTATACTTCCAATGAAAGAGTATGTATTCTTTTAAGGAGAGGGGTTCAAAACAATGCTATTGCTTTTGGCTGTAAATTTTTTTTTCTTTTTCAAATAAAAGAGAAATGCAATGTTTAAAAACAAACTGTTTTAGATAGATAGATATCTCCAATATTTTACTTTTTAGTTATATTACATATTTTAAATAGACTGTAGTTTTTAGAGCAGTTTTAGGTTCTCAGCAAAATTGAGTAGAAATTACAGAGTTTTCATATAACCCCTGCCCCAACACATGCACAGTCTCCCCTCTCTGTCCATCTCCAACACCCTGATACATTTATGAGAACTGGTGAGCCTACATTAACACAACATTATCACTCATAAAACATAGCTTAATTAGGGTCCACTCTAGGTGTTTAGCCTATGCATTTTAGCAAGTGTAGAAGTGGCACATATCCACCATGGTAGTTTCATAGAGAGTAGTTTCACTGTCCTAAAGGTCCTCTCTGCTCCAGCTACTCCTCCCTCCCTCCACCTTAGCCTCCAGTAACCAACCCCTGATCTTTTCATTGTCTCCATAATTTTGCCTTTTCCAGAATGTCATATACTTGGAATCATACAGGATGTAGCATTGTTAAATTGGTTTCTTTCACTGAGTAATATGCATTTAAATTTCCTCCATGTCTTTTTATGGCTTGATAGCTCATTTCTTTTTAGTGCTAAATAATGTTCCATCGTCTGGATGTGCCACAATTAAAGCATATATTTTTGTGTCTATATTTACAGGTCACAAATCACCACTAAATTGGAATATTGTATATATCATCCTCTCTACTTTGATTTTATTCATCATCATAGGTTCCATTTTGCTGTTCAAAATCTGTGGCTGCAGGTATTAACTGATGCTTTTTCTTCTTCAGTTTTATTGGGCTAGAAGGGGTCAGATATATGGAATGATGGGGTAAAATTAATATGTTAACACCAACTCTCCCGTAATCAAGAAGTGTGTCCTAAAGGTGTTAGCTTTGAAATACTCTAAATGACAAGAGACATTTACTTGGTTACTTGGGCATGCGAGCATAGGGATATAGGCCATTTAGGACAAGATCTTGGGAGAGACAGTGTATATTTTTCTGTATTAGAGAAAAGAATTACAATAATTCATTTTGTACCAAAAAGATGTGTCACATATATTCCAAAATCAGGCTTCTGTTGCATAATTCCACTCCTTTTACCAAATAAAGAATTATCTCATTTAGGTGTATTAACTACAGGCAGCATTCTTATTTCTGATAATTCCATTCTATTTTATTAATGGCTTCTATCAAAAATAAACCACACTTGTCAGTAGTATACTGTTTTGTTTTCCCATTTTTAATTAAATAATGATATTTTCTGCATTCACTTCAGCTTATTTTTATTTTTGCAGAAAATGCAAATTAGGAAGAACAGAAACCACTACAGTTGTTGAGGAGGTAAGATAACATTAAAAAGTTTGCAATCTTTTAAGCCACAAAATCGAATATAGCCGTATAATCATACATTGCATCAATATTAGTATTTTAGTTAAAAGCAAAAAATCGAATTTCAATATGCTAACAGTCAAGTGTACTTAGTTTGTTAATTACCTACCATGTACTATTTATACACATTCTGAACAATATTTTCATTTCAAGAATTGTTTCCTAAAAAACACATAATGTTTGCCAAATTTGGAATGTAATGTTTAGAGAAACTGAATTGATCTTTACTCCCCCATGAAACCATCTCCAATTCTTTCCTTTCCGTTTCTCCATACCATCATTTCCCTTCTACCTGAGCTAAATCTTCTCCTGCTCGATAATCTCATAACCAGTAGCTTATGAAGTCTTTGATCCTCTCCTTTGAAATACCTCTTCTGTTACTTTATTCTTCTCCATTCCTACTATCAAGCAAACTTTGTAATCTCACACTGAGACTTAGATAAGCAATACATTTTTTGACAAAATAATAGAAAAAAGTCTTTCTTTTTTCTATTATATCCATGTAAGCACAGAGACACAAATAAAAGCACTCTTGGTAGATACTAAATCTGTGGGCATCTGTTAGATCAACATAGGTAGTTGATGATTCATGGCTTTTTAAAATTGATTTTGACTTTGAATTCTTTCTTAGGATGAAATGCAGCCCTATGCCAGCTACACAGAAAAGAACAATCCACTCTACGATACTGTGAGCAAGGGATGAGGTCTCAGGTGTTACGAAGTGAAGTTGAGGGCTGTGTGTCTCCATACTTCATAAGTTACTGGAATCTAGCAGCAGGACAAATGAATTAAGATATAGCACAGCTACTATTATGCTTTTCTTAGAGTTCTGGCAAGGAAAACCTATTTTGAGATTAGCTTTTCAAAGATTCTGAGAAGACATTTGAAGGTTTGAATTCATATCCTTATACAATTGAAATTTTTGGAATGTTAGCTGATATTAGCTGTTTCTCTGAAGAACTGATATTGATACAAAGAAAGTAAATGCTCATGATAAAGCTCAAATTGTTCAGTATGGTAGATAATGAAAATTGAGTTTCCTCAAGAAGGAAATCTGCAGAAGGAACAATCAACATCTTTTATGTATTCATCCAGAAAATTTTATGTACATATATATTTGTACACCCAAGGTATGTGTGTACATTTATGTCTATTTACATATCATACCTATCTCCTTGTTAAGACAAAGATGGGAATATATCATGATGCTCCTCTGTAGTTATAGAAAGCTAATAATATAATAGGTCTTGGAGACCTTTTATATCAATACAAGCAGAGCTACCTCATTCTTTTTAATGGTTGTAAAATTCCATTATATGGCTATATCATAATTTAATTAACCATAGCCCTAGTGATAAAAATTTAGGTTGTTTTAAGTTTTTTTGTTTGTTTGTTTTGGTATTATAAACAATACCATATAGAATGTTACTTGTGGATATGTCTCTTTGTATTTGTTTAAGTATATTTATAGAATAACTTCCCTGAGTGGAACTTCAGGTCAAAAGGGTTTGTGCATTTTTTTATTGATGGATATGTCAGATTGAACCAATTTTCATTCTGTCAACTGTGTTTGAATGTGCCTTTCCATATACTATTATTTTAATATCTGCAAGATTCCCACTTCTTGTTTTTAACCAACAAGTTAACAAATATGGTTTAAGGCTATAATAAAAATTACACTATTTGGCAAAACTCGATTTATGTTTTTCTTTCATGTTTATGAGAAAGAGCAGGAATAAGAGAGAAGGAACACATGTGTGGGATTACTTTCTGAACTCATCATTAGCTAACGCCTAAAAGTTTTTTCAGATTTGATAAATTGAAATTGTGTATTTTTATGATGTACATTTTATTGTGAGGTATTTAAGAAATATGTTCATTGACTATATAAGAACTTATATACTATGAAGAATATAATATGAAGGACTTCAGTATCCAAAAAGTATGATCTGTGTGCTAAGAGAATGCCCAAGGGATGACATGACCCTTTCCTTTAATTTTTTCTGTGGAATACACTATTAAGAATGTGTATACAAATTATTTTTAATATTATGAAAAATGTATTTTATTTATGAAAACTTGTGAAAAAAATCAGTCTGCTTCTCCATCCAGGAAAAACATTAAATTTTTCATCATGGTGGAAATTAAATCAAAATCCATTCATTTTTCAACTATGCCATGTGAAACATTTAAGACAGCTCTTACATCACTGTCATCTTCCTTCCAGGTGTTTTGGCTACACTAGGCTTTATTGTTAAAAAGATTTTTGGTTTCTTTTGGGGGTAAAACTAATTGAATGACATTTAGCAAGTGATTTTGACCAAAGCATTTTTACACCAGTTGACTATGCCCTCAAAACAGTCCATTCGGTTTCCCCATATAAATGTTACTAAGCAGTGCATATAATAGATATCAGACACTGTCCTTGACATTTTCTAAATTCTTCATCCACCTCTGAGTGTGTTAATTTGGTTCAAAAAATCTAAATATTACTGAAAGACAAAAAAAAGCAAAATTGTGTTTACATCTTAACTTAATAATATATGTCAAAATAACCTGGTAAATGACACTTTAAATACTTCAAGATAGTTTATAAATGCTAAATTATGATGTACAGGAAACAAGTATACTAAAATCTTCCACTACAGGGGTGCTAAATGTGGTTGAACAGGTGAATCATGTGGGGAAATAAAAAACTATATAGATTGCCCTCATGTCGTCTTGAAAGCTATGCTAATAACATAGCTAATAAGCTTCAGAGACAAGGCTTCCTGCATTAGAGCCTCAGGACATATAACAATGAGGCCAATTCCTTTAGGTCCAAAGTTAGCTTGTATATTTGAATATTTTCCAATGTTTTGAGGGAGGCTTGTATTGCGATGTATTTCCCTCATAGGACCACTTGCTGCATCCCAAAGAGTTTGAACAGTTATATTTTCATTTTCATTAGTTTCCATGAATCTTTTTAATTCTTCTCTAATTTCCTGGTTGATCCATTCATCTTTTAGTAGGATGCTCTTTAACCTCCATGCGTTTGAGTTTCTTCCAAATTTCTTCTTGTGATTGCGTTCTAGTTTCAAAGCATTGTGGTCTGAAAATATGCAGGGGACAATCCCAATCTTTTGGTATCAGCTGGGACCTGATTTGTGACTCAGTATGTGGTGTATTCTGGAGAAAGTTCCATGTGCACTGGAGAAGTATGTTGCATTTGGATGGAATGTTCTGTAACATTCCAGAAATTTATTTGGTCCAGTGCATCACTGAAGGCCCTTGTTTCTTTGGTGATGTTCTGCTTAGAATATCTGTCATTTGCAGAAAGTGCCACATTGAAGTCTCCCAGTATTAGTGTATTATTATCTAAGTATCTCTTTACTTTGGTTATTAATTGATTGATAATACTTGGCAGCTCCCACATTAGGGGCATAACTATTCATAATTAATAGGTTTTCTTGTTGGATAGATTCATTAAGTATGATATAGTGTCCCTCTTCATCTCTTATTACAGTCTTTGGTATAATCTCTAATTTATCTGATTTGAGGATTGCCACCCCAGCTTTCTTTTGAGGATCATTTGAATGGTAAATGGTTCTCCACCCCTTCATTTTCAGTCTAGAAGTGTCCTTAGGTCTAAAATGAGTCTCTTGTAGACAGCATATAGATGGGTCTTGCTTTTTTATCCAGTCTGATATCCTGGGTCTTTGATGGGGTCATTTAGCCCATTCACATTCAGAGTAACTATTGAAAGATGTGAATTTAGTGTCATCGTATTACCTATACAGTCCTGTTTTTGTGGATTATTTCTTTGGGCTTCCTCTTTCTTTTACAGGGTCCCCCTTAATATTTCTTGCAGAGCTGGTATTGTGGTCACATATTCTTTCAGTTTCTGTCTATCCTGGAAGCTCTTTATCTCTCCTTCTATTCTGAATGACAGCGTTTCTGGATAAAGTATTCCTGACCGCGTGTTTTTCTCATTTAGTACCCTGAATATATCCTGCCAGCCCTTTCTGACCTTCCAGGTCTCTGTAGAGAGGTCTGCTGTTAATCTGATATTTCTCCCCATATAAGTTAAGAATCTCTTGTCTCGAGCTGCTTTAAGAATTTTCTCTTTGGGCAGCCCAGGTGGCTTAGTGGTTTAGCGCTTCCTTCAGCCGGGAATGTGATCCTGGAGACCCGGGATCAAGTCCCATGTCAGGCTCCCTGCTTGGAGCCTGCTTCTCCCTCTGCCTGTGTCTCAGCCTCTCTTTCTCTCTCATGAATAAATAGATAAAATCTTTAAAAAAAGAAATTTCTCTTTATCTTTGAAATTTGCAAGTTTCACTATTAAATGTTGAGGTGCTGAATGGTTTTTATTGATTTTTCAGGGGGTCCTCTCTATCTCTTGGATCTGAATACCTGTTTCCTTCCCAGATTAGGGAAGTTTTCAGCTGTGATTTGTTCAAATATACTTTGTGGTCCTCTCTCTCTCTTAGCCTCTTCTGGAATCTCAATTAGACATATATTCTTTCTTCTCAAGCTATCATTTATTTCCCTAAGCCTTTCCTTGTGGGCTCTTGTTTTTCTCTTTTTTCCTCAGCTTCCTTCCTTTCCATCAACTTGTCTTCTATATCTTCTACTCTTTCTTCGACCTCATTAACCCTAGCAGTTAGAGCATCCAGTTTGGATTGCATCTCAGTTAAAGTATTTTTAATTTCAGCCTGATTAGATCTCAATTATGCAGTAAGAGTCTCTAGAGTCCTTTATCCCTTTTTTCCAGAGCCACCAGTAACTTTATAATTGTACTTATTAATTGAATTTCTGATATTATATTTAAATCCACATTTAGTAACTCTGTGGCAAAGAGTATTGCTTCTGGTTCCTTCTTTTGTGGTGAGTTCTTCCTTCTAGTTATTTTGTCCAGTGCAAGGTGTCTGTATGAGTGGACTGAGTCAAAAATATCAACCACAACCTAAATAAAATACACCCTAGATGATTCCAAAGAAGTCAGAGACCAGAAAATAAAAGAAAAAGAACAGAACAAAATAAAACAAGAGGACCATTAAAGTGAAAAACAAATTTTAAAACAAAATAGTAAAAATAAAAAACCAAAAACAAAGAAGAAGGAAAAGAAAAAAGAAAGAAAAAGGGGGGGGGGGAAGGATGGTGGTGGTGAGGAAGTAGTGGTGGAGAGAGAATATAATTTCCATGAGGGGACCTAAAGGGTGAGTCTCTTAGCTCTTCTTTTTTTTTTTAAGATTTTATTTATTTATTGATGACACACACACACACACACACACACACACGGGGGTGGGGTGGGGGGAAGGGACATAGGCATAGGGAGAAGCAGGCTCCATGTAGGGAGTCTGATGTGGGACTCAATCCTGGGATTCCAGGATCATGCCCTGAGCTGAAGGCAGTTTCTAAACTGCTGAGCCACCCAGGGATCCCGAGCCTCTTAGTTCTGAGTGTATTTTGTTCTGTCTGTTAGAAGATGCTCAATTCCAAATTTATATAAATCAGCAAAACTTATATAAAGACCCAATGTTGACCAAAAAAACATAAACATGATAAAAGTGGGGGCATAATGGGAAGGAAGAGAGAATAGTCTCACAGAATGAACCAACACAATGTTCTACTTGGTTCTGGTTGTATGCTGGTCGTATTTTAGAAGGTACTAACTTCCACCATTGTAAAACAAAACGAGACAGAAAAAAGAAAAATCAAAAACCCATATCTTGTATATGTACCAAAATTAAATTGAATACATTGAAGGGAAACCAAAAGTGAAAAGTATATCCAAGACATGTAATTGTAGAAATATGAAAGTCAAAAAGGAAGAAGCTTAAAAATAAAGATTTGGTAAAATATTGTAGTTAAGGTGGGAAAAGAGAAAAAAATATTGGAAAATTTTAACCTGATATAAAAACAAGTCATAATGAAATAAAAAGAAAAAAGAAAAAAAGACCCTCTAGTTCTATATACTATTTTCCCTCAGTCCTGGAGGTTTCCAGTGCTGCTTGTTCAGTAAACTTGCTTTTCCCTTGTTCTTCCGGCAATTGTTGTGGGGGAGGGGTCTGTTGCACCTGATTCTCAGGTGTCTGTGCCTGGGTGGAGATGCCCCATCCCTTGCCAGGTTTTGTTCCCTAGTGGTCCTGCCTCTCCCAGGTGCAAAGTAAAAAGAAGAGAAAAAAATACCCATGGCCAGATTTCTAGCTCTGGAGTCAGCTCCCTGCGAATAACTGACTGTAGTCTGCCAGTCTACACTGGCCTAGATGCTCCTGGGCACAGGCTTGGGTGCACTGATCTGTTGAGTTTGTGGGGTGCCCAGCAGTAGGAGAGTCCTCACTGTCCTGTGCCCTCCCTGCTTCTGCTTGTTCCCAGGGGGGAATGGAGGATCCCCGGCTTTGTCTTCTTTGGTGCCCTTGGGTCCAGGGGCCTGTGCCACTGGACCCACGCTCCCGGGGCTCTCCTTTTCCAAAGGGAACACATGACAGCTGCATCCATCCATTGTGGGGCTCTAGGGTAAAGGGAACTCTGGAGCTGGACCCGGAACTGGCTGGCTTCTCCCAAATGCCCCGGAGGTCTGCACGCGTCACCCCTTTACTGAGGTTGGACCCTGGTTTGCGGTGAGCTTTCTCCTGGGTGCCCCTCTTTTTATGGTGATTCCAGGAATCTTGATGTTTCACTGCCCTTCCTCTGATTCTGCCCTATTTCCCTACTAAGCACTTTTCCGTCAGGAAAAACTCAGGTGTGGATTTTTAAAGTTTCCCTTTGCCCAAGGCTGGGCTTTCCTGCCCTGGAGGCTTTCGCCGGGGCTTGTCAAGGTTCCTCTCCCCGACTTGATTTTTTTTTTTAATTTTTTTTTTTTTTTTTTTTGCCTTCCTACCTTGTTAGAAGTGAAAACTTTTCTCTCTGTAGCATTCCAGCTGTTCTCTCTTTACATCTCAGGTCGAATTCGTAGGTGTTCAGAATGTTTTGAAAGTTATCTAGGTAAGTTGGTGGGACCAAAATAGTTGAGGACCCTACTCCTCCACCATCTTGCCTCCACTCCTCTGATTTCTAATTTCACTCCTTTGTGGTAAGAGAACATATTTTGTATGAGTTGAGATCTTTTAAATTTATTGACACATGATATGTGACTCTGATGGAGGACCAAGTTGGTAAATGTTCCATGTGTACTTGAAAATTAATATTCTGTTGTTCTTTAGTATTCTATAAATATCAACGAGGTGGAGTTGGTTGAGAGTGTTGTTCAGATCTTTTATGTAAAATCTCTGATTATGATTGTCAATTTGTCCCTTTTTCCTTGTAGTTCTATCAGTTTTTGCTTCACAAATTTTGAAGCTTATATAAAGGGCACAACCTTTAGGAATGTTATATATTCTTTATGAATTCACTTCTTTATCATTATGAAATAAAGTTCTTTATCTCTGACAATAATTCTTCTCTAAAATTTACCATGTCTGATATTCATATAGTCTTTCCAGATTTCTTTTTGTTTTAAACATATTTTATTTAAATTAAATTTGTCAACATACAATATAACACCTAGTGCTCATCCCATCAAGTGCCCTCCTTAGTGCCTGTCACTCAGTTACATTATCCCCCCACTTACCTCCCTCCAGATTTCTTTCAATTAGTGTTCATATCATGTATTTTTCCCATTGTGTTCCTGTTAAACTATTTGGTTATTTATTTATTTATTTATTTATGATAGACATAGAGAGAGAGAGAGAGGCAGAGACACAGGAGGAGGAAGAAGCAGGCTCCATGCCGGGAACCCGAAGTGGGACTCCAGGATCGCACCCTAGGCCAAAGGCAGGCGCCAAACCACTGAGCCACCCAGGGATCCCCGGGTTTTATATTTAAAGTATGTTTCTTATATGCAATATATGCTTTTAAAAAATCCAATCTGACCATGTTTGGGTGTTTTGAAGATTTATTTTTTGTCTTTGGAGAGAGAGCACACATGAGCAGGGGGAGGGGCAGTGAGAGAGGTAGAGAGAGAATCCTCAAGGAGACTACCCACTCAGTGTGGAATCTGATGTGTGGCTCACAGTGGAGGCTCCATCCTAGGACCCTGTGATCATGACCTGAGCTGAAATAAAGAGTCAGCCACTTAACCAACTGAAGCACCCAGGTGCCCCATGACCATCTTTGTTTTTAACTGGCAGATTTAGACCATTTGCATTTGATATGCTTAGGTTGAAATCTATGAATTTTCTATTTGTTTTCTACTTTTCTTCATTTTTTATTTCTTGTAATTTTTCCCTTTTTTCTCTCTTACTTTTAGAAATTCAGTAATTTTTATGATACTATGCTACATCCTTAGTAGCTATAACTATTTTGTTGATGTTATTTTTATGATTGTTATAAGATGTATAGTATATACCTTCAACTGATTATATTCTATATTCAAATAGTATTATAGTGTCTCACATATAGTATAAATATCTTGCAGTAGTATACTTCCTTTCTTCTCTCCTGGCATTTGTGTTATTGTATCATGCTGTAACTTCCCATGGTATTAATGCTATGTTACACAGTAAACAAACCTAACCTAATGTAACTAACCTCAGTTTGTGATTTAAACAGTTTAAAAATACTTTTTTATCCTAATTCTATATTTAAATATTTTATTTTTAAATATTTAATGTTAAAAAGATATAAGTATTTTATTAAATGGTTATCTTTTTAAGATGTTTAAATACTGAAGAGAATCTTATATATTTGTTCTCTGGTTACCACATCCTGTATCTTCATTCTTTTGTATAGATCCATATTTCTATCTGGTATGATTTTCCTTCTAACTGGGGATTCTCTTGAACATTTCTTGTATATGTGGATCATAAAATGATAAATTTATTCAGTTTTTCTATCCCTCCCCTAGTCTATTTTGCCTCCCTTTTTTAAAGTTATATTTTCTGCATATGGCATTCTAGATGATGGATTTTTTTACTTTTAGTATACTAAAAATGTTGCTCCATTTTCTCTTCACTTGCGTTGATTCCTATGAGAAATCTATGATCATTCTTAATATTCTTCCAGTGTGTCTTTTTTCTCTGGTTACTTTTAAGATTTTTATTACCACTGTCTTGAGCAATTTGATTACATTGTGCTTTGGTATAGTTTTCTTCATATTTTTTTGTGGCTGGGATTCTTTAAACTTCTTGCATCTGTAGGTTTGTACTTTTTATCAAACTACAAAGATTTATTTTGTTATTATTTCCTCAAAAAATTTTTTCTGTCTCTTTTTCTCTCTCTGTCCTTTGGTTACTCCAAATTTATATATGTGATCAAGTCTCTTGAAATTGACCCATAGCTCATGGATACTCTCATTTATTTATTTATTTTGTATATATTTTATTGGAGTTCAATTTGCCAACATAAACTCTCTTAATGTTAATATTCTCTTTTCTCTGTGCTTCTTTTTTGCATATTTTCTATTATCAAAGTCAATAATTCTTTTCTTGCAACATGCAATCTGCAGTTAATTCTATTCAGTATATTTTTCACTTTGTACTTAATAATGTACATCTTTAGAAATTTGATTTGGGTCTTAGGTAATGCCTTCTGTGTCTCGATTAACTTTTGTACACATCAACAACAGTAATATTGTAATAACTTTTAGTGCTCTGTCGGCTGTATCTTTCCTCTGTCAGTTTGTATTGGTTTTAACTGAATGTCCTTTTTCCTCATTGTGAATTGTATTTTCCTGCTTCTTTGCCTCATAATTAAAAAATTATTAACATATATAACATAAAATGGATAATTTTAACCATTTTTAAGTGTGTAATTCAGTGGTATTAAGTACATTCTCACTGTTGTTATGTATAAGATTTAGGTAGGTCTTTTATTATATATCAATAACTGGGTTCAAAATTATGATTATTTTAACATTTATTGTTATGCTTATATTTGATATATTTAAATATTAGTATATTATACTTTATATTTTTCCTGATTTTTCTGTGCTTGTCTTCTCCCCCCTTTGTCTTAGACATTACAACGCTTTAAAAGTTCTATTTTTATTGTACTAGAAATTGCACACCCCATTTCTATTCTTTCAAGATTTAATATATATATATATATATGCTTCAAATCTAGATTTAATAAATATTATTTACCTAAGGAATTAAAGCAGCCTAGGACAGTTTTACTCCAATTGCTTAATCTTCCAGCTGAGAGTTACGCTATCTAATTTTGAAATTTTACAATTTTTAAACAACCATTCTCCAAAACTAAGTATTACTATAATGCTTCATAAGACTTTATCCCTATTTTTACCAATTTTTTTTTGGTTCAGTATTTCTTCTGGAAACAGACTTTCCTTTTAGAGATTACTTTCTTCTTCCATTCCTTATTTTCAAGTTTTATTCAAGAGCTTATATAGTGAGGGTCTGTATTTATTGGTAATAAGCTCTGTTTGTGTTTGTCTAGGGAAAAGTCTTTATTTTCTCCTCATTTGCGAAAAATACATTTTTCTAGATAAGTAATTCTAAACAGTTATTTTCCTTCAGCACTTTGAAAATATTCCATTTATTTTGGCCTTCATCATTGTTGTTAAGAATTCTACTGCCAGTGCAAGTGTTATTCCCTGGCAAGTAAGTAATCTGTCTTTTCTTCCCGATTGCTTTTAAGTTCATCTGTCATCAGTTTTGTAGTTTCACTCTTGTGCATCTAAAAATGGATTTCTTCTTATTACTCTGGTTCAGAATTTGCAATGTATCCTGAATTTGAGGATTCTGGGTTTTTCTTTTTTAAAAGATTTTATTTATTTGAGAAAAAGAGAGAGCAAGAGAGAGCACAGAGAGAGCAAGAGGGAGGAAAGGAAGAAACAGACTCCCTGCCGAGCAAGGAGACTGATGCTGGGCTCCATCCCAGGAACCTGGGATCATGACCTGAACAGAAGGCAGCTGTTTAAGTGACTGAGCCACCCATGGTGCCCCCTGTTTTTTTTTTTTTAATTCAATACTAGAAAGGTATTAGTTATTACCTCTTTTAACATTTCATCATTTTTATCTATTTTCTTCTCCTGGAAATCTAATGAAGTCTTTTCTAACTTCTATGACTCAACATATGTTTCATATTTTCTACATCTTTGTCTCTCTGTGTAGTATTTTCTGTGATTTTTTTCAGATTTCACTTAGAGATTGCAAATTTTACTCACTTGTGTTTAGTCTATTTGATCTGTTTATGGTATTTTAACTTTTAACAATATTAAATTTCATTCTGTAGGTTCTATTCAGTTTCTTTAAATCTCTTCTTTGGCTTGGATATCATTTTTAATTTTTATAAACATGTTAAAATAACTATTCTGTATACATTAACTGTGTATTCTTTAATTTATTTGAATGTTATAATACATCTTTTCATAGGTCTGTTTACTTTTTTTTTAATTTGTCATTTTCTTCTATGGATATTTGACTCTGTGTTCTTTTTGTTATTGTAACTTTGGATTGTGAACTTATATTTAAGTAATTGATATCTGTGGGCATCATGTGGAATCTGGACTCTTGGGGCAGAGGTTTCTTCCAAAGTGGATTTGCTGTTCCTGAGATTGTTACTAAGATGGGGACACTATATTTTAATTTCTGAGATAAGAGTTTCTTAGATAACACAAGCAATATAAATGTAGCAACTAGACCCATGTGAGGGCAGTGTGGTAACACATTCATGGTAGAATTTTTTTTCATTGTTCTTATAAAAATAAGAGGTAAGAGTATGAGAAGTAATTTCTTCTTTCTTTTTAAATAATAACTATTTAAAATTTATCTTGACTTTATTTGGGGAAAGGGAATCTCCATTTTTACTTTCTGCTTTGCCTGGGTACAATGTTTTTCTATTCCCTACATGGCCCTTAAAAATCTAGTGTGTTGGGGATCCCTGGGTGGCGCAGCGGTTTGGCGCCTGCCTTTGGCCCAGGGCACAATCCTGGAGACCTGGGATCGAATCCCACGTCCGGCTCCCGGTGCGTGGAGCCTGCTTCTCCCTCTGGCTGTGTCTCTGCCTCTCTCTCTCTCTGACTATCATAAGTAAATAAAAATTTATTTTTAAAAAAATCTAGCATGTTGGGCAGTCTGAAGGCAGCATGTTAGCTCTGCCTTCAGCCCAGGGTGTGATCCTGGAGGCATGGGATCGAGTCCCATGTCGGACTCCCTGCATGGAGCCTGATTCTCCTTCTGCCTGTGTCTCTGCCTCTCTCTGTGTGTCTGCCGTGAGCAAATAAATAAAATCTTAAAAAAAAAAATCTAGCATGTAGATTCCTAATACCACTCTTGATAGTTTTTGGGTTAAATAAATCTTTCCAGTTCATATTTGCTGCGTTTCACTTTTGATTCCAGAATTTGTCTTTTATTACTTTAAGCTCTGTTAAGCATTAAAAATTTATTCATACTTCAGCACTCATTTATGGTATTTTTACTGTAGATTTTTTTCAGAGTACACATGATCAATATTTCCAGAAATAGGAGTCCTAAATAGAACTAAAATAAGATCCTACATTAGATCTATTTTCTTTTTTTTTTAAAGATTTTATTTATTTATTCATGATAGTCACACACACACACACAGAGGCAGAGACCCAGGCAGAGGGAGAAGCAGGCTCCATGCACCGGGAGCCCGCCGTGGGACTCGATCCCGGGTCTCCAGGATCACGCCCTGGGCCAAAGGCAGGCGCCAAACCGCTGCGCCACCCAGGGATCCCTAGATCTATTTTCTAAATTAGGTCTAATTTTTTAGCAATCAGTTATTGGTAATATGAAGATATGTAAAAGTATAAAACACATTGGCAATGATTAGTATATAGTCAAATTCAGACTATTCTAACACTGTAATGCTGGTATATAAATCACTTAATTGTAATAGAGATGAACAGAAAAAAAGTATTAAAAATAACTGTATGTTACATAACAATAGGTAAGTGGATATGCAATATAAAAATATGTAAGTTTTTACATCAAAAACATAAAACGGGGACCCCTGGGTGGCGCAGCGGTTTGGCGCCTGCCTTTGGCCCAGGGCGCGATCCGGGAGACTCTGGATCGAATCCCACGTCGGGCTCCCGGTGCATGGAGCCTGCTTCTCCCTCTGCCTGTGTCTCTGCCTCTCTCTCTCTCTCTGTGTGACTATCATAAATAAATAAAAATTAAAAACAAAACAAAAAAAACATAAAATGTTTGGGAAGCAGTAAAAGGGTAGAGTTTTTATGTAAATGAAGTTATGTTGTTATCAGTTTAAAATAGACTACTATAAGGTGTTTTATATAATCCTCATGATAACTACAAAGGGGAAACCTCTAGCAGATCCATGAAACATAAAGAGACAGGAATCAAAGCATACCAATACAGAAAGTCATTAAATCACAAAGCAAAACTGCAAGAAAAGAAGAATGGTACAAAGGATCTACAAAACAGCCAGCAATGAAAGTACAGTATTAAGTCCTGACTTTTCCATAATTACTTTAAATGTAAATGGATCAAGTTCTCCAATCTAAAGACAAAGAGTGGCTGAATGAATAAAAAACAAAATCCAACACAGTGCTGCCTATGAGACTTACTTCAGCTTTCAGGATGCACACAGGTTGGATGTGATGGGATGGGAAAAGGCATTTCACACAAATAGAAAACAAAGGACAGCAGGGGTAACCATGCTAATATCAAACAAAATAGATTTTAAGTTAAAATTTTTTTTTTTTTTTTTTTTTAAAGACCCGCTACAAGCACCTGGCTAGCTCAGCGGGTTGAGCACGAGACTCTTTTTTTTTTTTTTTTTTAATTTTTATTTATTTACTTATGATAGTCACAGAGAGAGAGAGAGAGAGAGAGGCAGAGACACAGGCAGAGGGAGAAGCAGGCTCCATGCATCGGGAGCCTGATATGGGATTCGATCCCGGGTCTCCAGGATCACGCCCTGGGCCAAAGGCAGGCGCCAAACCGCTGCGCCACCCAGGGATCCCTTAAGTTAAAATTTAACAAGAGACAAAGATGGTCATTATATCATGATAATGGGGTCAGTTCCTCAAGAGAATATAACATTTATAAATATAATGTCCCCAGTATTGGAAAATCTAAATATATTAAGCCAATAGTAACAGATCTGAAATACAGCAATATGATAATTATAAGAGACTTCAATACCCCACTTAGGAAATTAAAGGAAACATTATACCTGAAGTATAATGTAGACTAAATGGACCTTACAGACATACAGAACATTTCATCTAGCAGAAGCAGAGTACATATTCTTTCTGAGTGTACAGAATGTGCCCAGGATGGATCACAAAGTTAAGGCAAAAACAAGTCTTATCAAATTTAGAAGTTTTATTATAACAAAAAGCTTTTCCAAATACCATGGTATGAAACAAGAAATTGATAACAAGAGGAAATTTGGAAAACTCACAAATATCTGGCAATTAAACAGCAAACTCCAGAACCACTAATGGTTAAAAGAAGAAATCAAGAGGGAAATAAAAAAAAATATCTTGAAGTAAGTGAAAAAGGAAATACAATATACCAAAACTCATAAGGTGTAGCAAAATAAGTTCTAAGAGAGAGGAAATAAAAAATCAATAACCATCATATTCACTACTGAAAACCTGTAAGCTTTCCCCTTAAGATTATGAATAAGACAAAAATACCCACTTTTGCTACTTCTATTCAACATTGTACCAGAAGTTCTAGCCAGGGAAAATACATAAGGAAAAGAAATGAAAGGTATCCAAATTGCAGAAGAAGACCCAGAACTATGTATTCACATATGACATCATCTTTTTTTATAGAAAACTCTAAGCATACTACCAACCCCACAAACCCAACATAATTAGGACTAATAAATTCAGCAAAGTTACAGGATACAAAATTAAAGTCAGCATGCAGCAATGTGTTGTATTTCTATACATTAGCAATGAACAATCTGACAAGGAAATTAAGAAAACTGTTCCATGTAGCCAAATAGTTACAAGACATACATTAAAAAATATAAAACATTGCTTAAAGACTATAAAAAAGATATCAATAAATGGAAAGATATATTCATGGATTAAAGATAGTATTGATAAAATGACAATACTCTTCACAGAGATATACATATTCAATGCAATTCCTGTCAAAATCCCAATGGCCTTTTTAGGGGCAAAAATGGGAAATCCTCAAATTCATGTGGAATTTGAAGACTCAAATAATCAAAACAATATTGAAAAATAAGTATAAAGTTTGAGAACTAATATTTCCAATTTTAAAACTTCCTACAAAGCAATAATAACCAAACAGGTTGGTACTGACCAAGACACAGACATGAAGACCAATGAATGGAAAGGGACTTGGAGTCCAAAAATAAAACCACACTTTTATGGCCCATTAATTTTCAGTGGAAGTATCAAGATCATTCAGTGGGAGTAAGAATAGTCTCTCCAAGAAGTGAACAAAATAGATCATCAGCTGACATCATATTCAAAAACTAACCCCAAATAGATCTAAGTCCTAAGTGTGATTGGTAAAATAATCAAACTCTTAGAAGGCAAACATCTTCACTACTTTTAGATTTGGCAATGATTTCTAGATTGGCATCAAGAGCACAACCATCCAAAGATAACATATAGAGAAATTAGAGTTTGTCAAAATTAACAACTTTTGGGTACACAGTTTTGTGTATCAAGAATGGAAAACAACTTATAGAATGTGAAAAAATAATTGCAAATGATATATCTGTTAAGATTCAAGTATCCAAAATACAAAACAAAATTTATTACTCAAAACGAGTACTGATACATACCACAACATGGATAAACCTTGAAAACATTATGTTACATGAAAGAAGCCAGACACAAATTGCCAAATACATTATCTTTCCATTTATCTAAAATATCTAGAATAGGCAAATGCATGGAGACAGAAAGATTAGTGATTTCCAGTGGCTGTGGGATGAGTGCTTATGACTACAGAGTTTCCTTTTGGGATGATGAATATCCTCTGGAACTTGGCAGTGATGACGGTTTCTTTACATTGTGAATGTACCAAATGCCACTGAATTGTACACTTTAAATAGGGTAAAATGGTGAAATTTGTTGTGCATATTTGACACAATAAAAAGAGTGCGCTTCAGTTATGTTTAGGCACATCTACAAATAAGGAAATGAAATTTTCTTTTAATTTTAATCTTTAGGTACACCTGGGTGGCTCAGTAGTTAAGCATCTGTCTTTGGCTCAGGTTGTGATCCTGGGGTCCTCAGGTGGAGTCCTGCATTGGGATCCCCACAGGGAGCCTGCTTCTCCCTCTGCCTATGTCTCTGCCTCTCTCTCTCTGTTGCTCATGAATAAATAAATAAAATATTTTTAAAAATTTAATTTTTAAATTAAATTTTTTATTTTGCGATGGTTGCAGATTCACAAGAATTTGTTAAGAAACAACCTAGAGATCCTGTGTACCTTTAATCAGTTTTATCTAATAGTAACATTTTGCAAAAACTACAGTAAAATAACAACAAGGATACTGACATTGATCAAGATACAAAATAGTTCTCTCATGCCATCTTCAGTTTTCTTTTTTTCTTTCTCATCTGTATTCCTTATATTTAGTTTTCTTACCTTATTGCACTGGCTAGAACTTTCAACACTGTATTGAGTAAGAGTTGTGAGAGTAGGTATCCTTGCCTCACTTACTCGTTGAGGGGGAAAACATTCAGTCTTCCACAATTATTTATAATGTGAGCTGTAGGTTTTTATAGATGCTCTTTACCAAATGAAGAAATTTCCTTTATTGCTTTTTTTTTTTTGAGAGATTTTTTTTTCACAAATTTGTGTTATGTCAATAGATATGTTGAAGTCCTATCCCCAATGTGACTGTATTAAGAACTAGGGTCTTTAATGAGGTCATAAGAATGGGACCCCAATCTAATTAACTGTTATTCCTACAGGAAGAAGAAAAGATACCAGAGGTATCGCTTGCTCAAGCACATACACAGAAGAAAGCCATCTGAAACCATAATGAGAAAATAGCTCTCTGTTAGCCAGGAAGAGAGAAGCCTCACGAAATCCCTCCTGTACTAATTTTGTGGTATTTTCCTACAATAGCCCTAATGGACAAAGAGAATTGGTTGTAAAAGTGATTGATCAATGCTTTTTAGTTACCTGTAGCATGGAAGAGAAAAAGAAAAAAGAGAGAGAGAGAAACTTTAAGGAAACTTAAAGAGAATGGAATTTTCGTTTTTCCTTTCTTCTTTTTCTCCTCCTCCTCCTCCTTCTTCTTTCTATATTGTTTCCAAAGTCATGTATCAACTCATTTAAGTTCTACAAAGTTTGAGTAAATAATTCTAGAGGAATTAAAAATTTATGTAAATTTTGATTTTGGTGACTGTATTATAAACTGCATCTCTACCATTTAAAATTGTATGTTGAAGAATAGTTAAGAATAACTTTTTAGCAATATATTCACATTCTGAGAAAGGACTAAGTATATTTGTTCCTTTAAGAAATAATTTATAAGAAAATTTTAGAGCATCGTAATGACCATAAAAAACAAATAATGCCCTAGAATGATGGTGTCCAATATGTTAGTTGTTAAACACAAGGGCTGTGGACCACTTGAATTGTGGTTGAACTCAGTTGAGATACAAGATGTGGCAAATTGTCTTGGTAGAAGTGGTGATGTTTTGTGTAACTAGCTCTCTGCAATGGTAGGGAAAAAATGGCACTACTGGTTTGGAAATGTATTAGTTTTCTAAGGCTGCCTTAACAAAGTACCACAAACAAAGTGGCTGAATTAACAGAAATAAGTGTCAGTTCTGAAGTCTAGAAGTCCAAAATCATGGTGTCAGCATGGTTGTTTCTTTTTGAGATTTATTTGACCAAGTTTTTCCTTTTTTTTTTAAGATTATATTTATTTATTCATGAAAGACACACAGAGAGAGGCAGAGACATAGGCAGAGGGAGAAGCAGGGTCCCTGTGGGGAGCCTATGTGTGACTAGATCCCAGGATGCCAGGATCATGACCCGAGCTGAAGGCAGATGCTCAACCACTGAGCCACCCAGGTGCTCCAACAGAGTTTTTAATGCCATTTTTATTTACTTTTGTGGCCAGTCAGTACCCTTTCTTAAGCACTTGATTAGGCCCATCTCTCAATCACTTCCTTATTAGGACTCCCACCCTGGTCCACCATGCACCTGCAGAAATGGCCCCAGGACCAACCCCAGACACCTAGGGACTGGGGTACTCATGGACACCTCAGGAGCCCTGCCACCACATACATGCTTTGCAGGCAGGATTATAATAAGTGTTTCCACTTTCCCCCATAAATGCAAGGATGACATTACATTAATAATATCCCCATCCAAGGAGTTTTGTTGAACATACTCATTAAGACATACAAGTCCAACATCTTTTAATCCCTTTAGGATTCTGGAGGCAACATATTTCTCATTTAATTTTACTAATCTCCCTGATGCTGCTATCTACAGATGAACTCCCATCCCCAAAAAGCTCTACAACCTACCCAGTTAAAATCAATAGGCCGTCCCACTAGCGCTAACAGAGACTCGTTCACTGTACAAGCTTCAGCACCTCTTCTCATACCTCCTGGGATCTCTGGACTACCTATAATGGCCATAAATAGCCCATGAGTTTCTGATACAAAACCCTGCCCCTCACTGTTTGCTAAGTCCAAAATCTTAATTACTCTTTAGTCTCTGCCAAAACATACATCGCTACACTCCCATGTCTAAAGAGAAACCTAATTTGTCCTAGTAGCAGTGGTACATTGTATATTGTTCAGCAAACCTTTTATTTATCTTATGTCAGTGGTGCACTGACTAGTTGTCTAGCTTAGTGCAGCATAATACTGGGGGCCCTGGAATGGAGTGAAACTGAAATTGTGTGACTAGACAAAATGTAGTGTTTCCTCCAGTTTTTTGGTTTGTAATTTTATTGTCTCCATGATTTCTTATTTGCTGTTTGATATTTCTAATATTTCTCTTTTGATATTTCACCTTTGATATTTCTAATATTTCTAGCACGCGGATTAAGAAGGAAACCTTAAATTTCTACTTAGTGTTTTAAAATTTTAAAATAGAGGCAAAAAATTAATGGGTAAAATTTGTATCATAAAATGTGAACCAGAGAACATAAGAGTATATAAATAAATAATTATTCAAACTCAATGATTTTAAGGTCACACCAGAACATTTTATACTATTTTGGTTTGTTTTATGTTTTGGGGTTTTTGTTGGTGTTGTTTGGCATTTTGAGTATTTGGTGGTCTCCAAGCTTCCAAGAACTTTGATTTGGTATCTGATAGTAACTTGGGGTGAAATTCTCAGTCATTATTTCAGATAATTCTTCTGTTCCTTTTTCTCTTTCTTCTTCTTCTGATTTTTCCATTACATGTGTTTTACATATTTTTATAGTAGTCCCACAGTCCTTGGATATCATGTTCTTTTTATTTTTAAGTATTCTCTTTGCTTTTCAATCTTCCACTGGTATATTCTCTAGTTTAGGGCTTCTTTGCTCAGTCATATCCCATCTAATATTAACAAGCTCACCAAAGACATTCCTCATTTCTGTTACAGTGTTTTTTATTTAAACCTGTCAATTTTGCCTCATGTATTTTGAAACTCTTATTAGATATACGGGCATATCTCGTTTTATTGTGTTTCACTTTATTGCACTTTGCAGATATTGTGGTTTTTACAAACCGAAGGTTTGTGGCAAACCCTTATGGAGTAAGGTGCTGATAGCACCATTTTTCCAACAGCATTTACACACTTTGTCTCTCTGTGTCTCATTTTGGTAATTATTGCAAATTTGAAACTTTGTTACTACTTTTTATTTGTTGTGTTGATCTGTGGTCAATGATCTTTGATATGACTATTGTAATTGTTTTGTGGTGTCACTAATCATGCCCAAGTGGCATGTATGTGTGTGTGTTCTAGTTCTCCCGCCAACTGGCCATTCCCCCATGTCTCTCTCCTTGTCCTCAGGCCTCTTTCTTCCCTAGACACAACAATATTGAAATAGGATAATTAATAATCTCACGGTGACCTCTAAATGTTCAAGTAAAAGGAGGAGTAACATATTTCTCACTTTAAAATAGAAGTGAGAAAGGATTAAGCTTACGGAGGAAGGCATATTGAAAGCTGAGATTGATCAACAGCTAGTCCTCTTGTGCCAAGCAGTGACCAAGCTGTAAATGTGAAGGAAAAAGATTGAAGGAAATTAAAGGTGTTATTCTAATGAACACAATAATGAAAAGAAAGTGAAACAGCCTTATTTCCTTTATGGAGAAAGCTTGAGTGGTCTGGACAGAAGATCAAACCGGCTACAACATTTCTTTAAAACAAAGACTAATCCAGAGCAAGGCCTTATTTTTCCAATTCCACAGAGACTGAGAGAGATAAGGAAAAGAGATAAGGAAACTGCAGAAGAAAAGTTGGAAGCTAGAAGAGGTTGATTAATGAGGTTTAAGGAAAGAAGCCATCTCTATAACATAAAAGTATAAGGTGAGGCAGCAAGTGCTGATGTAGAAACTGCAGCAACTTATCCAGATGATGTAGCTCAGATAATTCATGAAGGCGACTACAATAAACAACAGATTTTTAAAGAAGATAAAACTACCTTATATTGGAAGAAGATGTTATAAAGGACTTTCTGCAATTCTATTGCCTTTCTCCTTTCATGTACACTTGTGTTATTATCTTTTTTAAAAAATATTTTATTTATTTATTCATGAGAGACATAGGGAGAGAAAGACAGAGACATAGGCAGAGAGAGAAGCAGGCTCCATGCAGGGAGCCTGATGTGGGACTTGATCCTGGGGCTCGATCCTGGAACCCCAGGATCACACCCTGGGCATGAAGGCAGGCGCTCAACTGCTGAGCCATCCAGGCTCCCACATTTGTGTTATTATCTATCATTTTCCAGGTTAGGTAAGTAGAGAATCAATGAGTAATGTGACCTGTTGTGTACTTCTAATGTACATAGCTTTTTTTGGAGGGGGAAGAAGCAGGTGTTGAAACCATATATTTCTTCTTCTTTTTTTAAATTATGCTTTTATTTCTTTAACATTTTCCACACATGTCTTATACTCTACATTTAAATTTCCAAACTCTGAAGTTCTGAATCTTATTCTTCTCTTTAGGAATAAGAGAAGGCAACCAATAAAAAGTGCATCATCTCATTCTGTGGTTGCATTTTCTTCTCCTGTATTTTGTAATTCTGTAATGTGAAGTCATAATTACGTGCTTTGAGTTTGAGAACTACTTTGAGTGAAGGATTATCATTTTCCGGTACAGCAACTAACCTAAGTTTTTACTCACTGCTATAGACTGAATGTGCCCTCCAATGTTAGAACTTAATCTCCACTGTGATGGTATTTGATAGAGGCCATGGAAGGGAATTTTGAAATGAGGGTGAAGCTCTTGGATTAGTACCCTTATATGAAGAAACCCAAGAGAGCTTTCTCCCTCGCTCCCTCTCATTTTCTCTCTCTCTCTCTTTCTCTCTCTCTCTCCATCTAGCCCTCCCAAATCAGAATACAGTGAGAAGGCAGCTGTCTACAAGCCAGAAAGTGGGCTTTCACCAGACACAATATCTGCTTGTGCTTTTTTTTTAAATTTTTATTTATTTATGATAGTCACAGAGAGAGAGAGAGAGAGAGAGAGAGAGAGAGAGAGAGGAGAGGCAGAGACAGAAGCAGGCTCCATGCACCGGGAGCCCGACGTGGGATTCGATCCCGGGTCTCCAGGATCGCGCCCTGGGCCAAAGGCAGGTGCTAAACCGCTGCGCCACCCAGGGATCCCCTCTGCTTGTGGCTTTGATCTTAGACTTCCCAGACTGTACAGCTGTGGAAACTGTGAGAAAAAATGTTTGATATTTAAGTCTGTCTATGGTATTTTTGTTAAAGCAGGCAAAACTAAGAAACTCACTCTTAATTTGGTTAGATAGGGAAGCCATATCATCAAGAGGATATAACAATTGTAAATATTTATGCATCCAACTTTGGAGCACCTAAATGTATAGATCCGATATTACCAGAACTGAAGAAGAAGTAGACAATACAGCAGTTGTAGGGAACTGTAGTACCCCACATAAAAATGGAAAACTCTTCAAAAAAAATTGTTGTTTTCCAAAAATTAGTTCAATATAGAAGTTTACAGAACCTGAATTTGAAGTAGATTAGGATTGTTTTGATTGTTAGAAACTGTATAGAATCCAAGGGAAAGATGCATGTTGGTCTCAGGGACTAAGGAGTTAGAGATGTGAGCCAGGTGAGGAGAATCATTCTATCTTTCCTTGCTTCTGCTTCAATCTCCCAAGATGGGTGTATTAGGGTTCCTTGGAGAAAAAGTAAGAGAGAGAGAGACTGTAGAACTCAGATTTTTCTTTAATACCTCTCTTCAGCCTGGTACTCCCTCTCCACCTTCCACTATGTCTGGATCCTTGACTCTGAATCTCTTCAGGTCATCTTTTCTGGGGCCAAACTTCCTGTTTTCTGCTGTTTGAGGGAGGAGGTATGGTGGCCTGGCTGCACAGGGTGGGAGTGGACTTGGCAGCCTGTCTCTTCTCAGTACAGACCTTCAAAGAAGCTTCCAAATTTTAGCTCACACCTCACCCCCCACACACTTGCCCCCTTTAATTAGATTTAGCCTTTCCTATTCTAGAATCTTCTTGGTATTCTATGGACACTAAGATTCTTAATTATTCCACCCTAAATTATTTATCTTCTTCTGTACATTTTTCACCTGAAAACAAGGTGACATTATTCATCTCCTCATCTTCATCCATGTTCACTTAAACAGTCTATATTTATAAATTTTTCTTCCTGATAATTTAGTAAGTTTAAGAAGAGGGAAGAGAAAAGCCCATTATCTTAAAACCACCATGTTCCAATATCCATTGTTAAAGTGACTTTAAAAGAGATTTTAGGAGTATTTACTGAGGAGAATAATTGTGCCCTGTGTATGCAGGCAATCGACCCCTGCTATTGCGATATGATGTCATGTTTATGAATTCTCAGAATTGAAAGGACTGTCTCATCCACTGCCAGCCAGTCATCAGGTTTCTTTCCTGTCACCTTGCAGATGGATCCTCAGCCTCTGTGGCTACAGTACCAATGAAAGAGGATGCGTTCTTTTGCAAGAGAGGGTTTCGAAACAAGGCTGTTGATTTTAACTATAACATTTTTTTTTTCTTTTTCAAACAAAAGGCAGTGAAATGCAATGTTTGAAAACAAACCATTGAAAGAAGGTGGAGGGGCAGGACGTCAACCTGTTTAGCCTCCACTCACCTCACTCTGCTGCCCTCAGCCCCATTCAGGGTACAGCAAGAGCAAGGTCATAAAGGGATTGCCTCTGGGACTGGGTAATCCCTTTGTTGACTTCTCTTGTCACACTGAGCTTCATCTTGCTGCCAGAGTTAATAAAAATTGTTGGAAGTTGCTGCCATGCATTTATGTCAGTTCTGAGGTCCAGAAGAAAGGTGACTTCAGGATTAGGTTGTTTTGGGGCACCTGGATGGCCAGTGGTTGAGTGTCTGCCTTTGGCTCAGGTTGTGATCCCGGGGTCCTGGGATCAAGTCCTGCATCGGGCGCCCCTCAGGGAGCCTGCTTCTCCCTCTGCCTGTGTCTCTGCCTCTCTCTGTGTGTCTCTCTCGAATAAATAAATAAAAACTAAAAAGATAAAGGATTAGGCAGTTTTTCCAATTACCTTCTTTTCCTCCTTTTCCAATTACTCCCCATTTATTTCTGAATGCTGGAGACGGGAAACACCTTGCTATTACTGCAACTGAGAAATCTAGTCTTCACTTCCCTCTATATGAATTCACCATTCATGGATCCTTAAAGCCATAAAAATCTAGATTGAGGATGATGTCTTGCTAGCATCAGAACTGTGAAGAACATTTTATTTTATTAATTATTTGAACTGTTAATGAGTCAGAACTGTTTAAAATAAAATCACAGAATTTCATGAACTCTGAGACATTGTTGAAAAGTATTTTATTTTGTAGTTATATATTTTAAATAGACTGTAGTTTTTAGAGCAGTTTTAGGTTCTCAGCAAAATTGAGTAGAAATTACAGAGTTTTCATATAACCCCTGCCCCAACACATGCACAGTCTCCCCTCTCTGTCCATCTCCAACACCCTGATACATTTATGAGAACTGGTGAGCCTACATTAACACAACATTATCACTCATAAAACATAGCTTAATTAGGGTCCACTCTAGGTGTTTAGCCTATGCGTTTTAGCAAGTGTAGAAGTGGCACATATCCACCATGGTAGTTTCATAGAGAGTAGTTTCACTGTCCTAAAGGTCCTCTCTGCTCCAGCTACTCCTCCCTCCCTCCACCCTAGCCTCCAGTAACCAACCCCTGATCTTTTCATTGTCTCCATAGTTTTGCCTTTTCCAGAATGTCATATACTTGGAATCATACAGGATGTAGCATTGTTAAATTGGTTTCTTTCACTGAGTAATATGCATTTAAATTTCCTCCATGTCTTTTTATGGCTTGATAGCTCATTTCTTTTTAGTGCTAAATAATGTCCCATCGTCTGGATGTGCCACAATTAAAGCATATATTTTTGTGTCTATATTTACAGGTCACAAATCACCACTAAATTGGAATATTGTATATATCATCCTCTCTACTTTGATTTTATTCATCATCATAGGTTCCGTTTTGCTGTTCAAAATCTGGGGCTGCAGGTATTAACTGATGCTTTTTCTTCTTCGGTTTTATTGGGCTAGAAGGGGTCAGATATATGGAATGATGGGGTAAAATTAATATGTTAACACCAACTCTCCCGTAATCAAGAAGGGTGTCCTAAAGGTCTTAGTTTTGAAATACTCTAAATGACAAGAGACATTTGCTTGGTTACTTGGGCATGCGAGCATAGGGATATAGGGCATTTAGGACAAGATCTTGGGAGAGAAAGTGTATGTTTTTCTGTATTAGAGAAAAGAATTACAATAATTCATTGTGTGTACCAAAAAAGATTGCCATATTTATTTCATATATCAGGATTCTGCTGCATAATTCTACTTTCCTCCAAACCAGAATTAACTTGTTTGGGTATATTAACTATAAGCAGCAGTCTTATTTCTGGTAGTGATTTCTGATTTATTTTGGCTTCTATCAAAAATAAACCACACTTGTCAGTAGTGGTTTTGTTTTCCCATTTTTAATTAAATAATAATGTTTTCTACGTTCACTCCAGCTTATATTTATTTTTGCAAAAAAATGCTAATTAAAAAAAAGCCACTTCAGTTGTTGAGAAGGTAAGACATTAAAAAGAAGTTTTACCATCTTTAAGCCACAAAGTCAAAATATAACCATGTAATTACAATTTGGATTAATATTAGTTTTTAGTTAAAAAGTAAAAATTCTAATTTCATAATGCCAATAGGTATACTTATTTTGTCAATTATTTACTATGGACTATTTATATTCTGAACAATATTTTCATTTCAGGAACTGTATCCTACAAACACATAATATTTGCCAAATTTGGGCTGTAATGTTTGGAGAAACTGAACTGGTCTTTCCTCCCCTATGAAACCATCTCCAATTTTTGACTTCCCTTTCTCCATACCATCATTATTCTCCTCTTACTTGAACTTAAATCTTCTCTTGCTTCATAATCTCTTATAACCAGTAGCTTATGAAGTCTTTGACCCTCTCCTTTGAAAAATCTCTCCTATTACTTTATTCTTTTCTGTTTCTACTATCAAGCAAACTTTACCATCTCACACTGAGACTTAAATAAGCAATACATTTTTTTTTTTACAAAATAATAGAAAAAAGTCTTTCTGTTATGTCCATTTAAGCACATATACAAATATAAGCACTCTTGGTAGATACTAAACCTGTGGGTACCTGCTAGAGCAAGACAGATAGCTGATGACTTCTGGCTTTTTGAATTGATTTTGACTTTGAGTTCTTTCTTAGGATGAAATACAGCCCTACACCAGCACAGAGAAGAACAATCAACTCTATGATACTGTGAGCAATGTGAAGAGATCTCCAGAGTTTCAAAATGAAGTTGATGGGCTGTGTCTCCATAATTCATAAGTTACTGGAATCTAACAGCAGGACAAATGAATGAAGATACAGCACAGCTACTATTTTGATTCTCTTAGAGTTCTAGCATGGAAAACTGTTTTGAAATTAGCTTCTCAAAGATTCTGAGAAGACAAAGACATTTTAAAGGGTTTGAACTCAGAGTCCCTGGGTGTCTCAATGGTTGAGCGTCTGCCTTTGGATCAGCTCCTGATCCTGCAGTCCTGGGATCAAGTCTTGCATTAGGCTTCCTTCAGAGAGCTTGCTTCTCTATCTGCTTATGTCTCTGCCTCTCTGTTGTCCCTCATGAATAAATAAAATCTTAAAAAAAAAATAAAGAGCTGGAACTCATACCCTTATGCATTTAAAAACTTAGAATGTTAGCTGCTATTAGCTACATATTGAAAAATTGATATTAGTACAAAGAAAGCAAATGCTCATGATAAAATATTCAAATTGTTCGGTATAGTAGATAATGAAAAATGAGTTTCCTCAAGAAAGAACTCTGCAGAAGGAACAGTCATCAACATTTTTTATGTATTCTTCCAGAAAATTTTATATACATGTATCTATCCACCCAAGGTATGTGTGTGCATTTTTAAGTCTATTTATATATACCCATATGCTTGTCAAGACACAAATGGGAACATACCATGATAGTGTCCTGTACTTACATAAAGCCAGTAATATGATAAGTCTTCGAGGGTCTATATCAACACAAGCACAAATGCTAAATTATGTTTTTTTTTATTAATAATTACAGAAATTTCCATTGTATGGTTATATAATAATTAGTTAACCATATTTATAGACATTTAGATAATTTGTTTGCTATTACAAACAATCCCACATATAATGTTTCTTGTGGATATATCTTGTTATTTCAGTGTATTTATAAAAAGATTTCTGTGAATGGAATCACCTGGTCAAAAGGCTTGTGCATTTTAATTTTGACTAATATTTCAAATTGTATCAATTTTGATCCCCATTAACTGTGTTTGAATGTGCCTTTCTATATACTGTTATTTTATTTTCTGCAATTTGTCACTTCTTGTTTTTAATCAACCAATTAACTAATGTGATGTAAGATTATAAGAAGAATTGCACTATTTAATAAAACCAGATTTATGATTTTCTGTTATGTTTACGAGAAAGAGTGGTAATAAGAGAGAGGAAACACGTGTGAGGAATGAGCTTTCTGAACTCATTATATCTCTATAGAGATACTGATATCTAATATCTAATAGTTTTGCAGATGTGATAAATTGAAATTGTGTATTTTTATGATGTACATTTTTGTGATGTATTTAGCAAATAACAGATGATCACTGACTTTATAAACAGATAAGTATGCATTATGAAGAACCTGGGCTTCATAAAATATGATCTACCTGGTAAGAGAATAGTGAAGGGATGACATGACCTTCCCCCAATTTTTCTGTGGAATACAGTATCAAGAATGTGTGTACTAATTGTTTTTAGTATTATGAAAAATGTATTTTATTTATGAAAATTTATGAAAAAAAATTAGTCTGCTTCTTCAGAGCAGGAAAAACATTAAAAATTTTCATCATGGAGAAAATTAAATCAAAATCCATTCATTCTCTCACTGACACATCCAGAAATAATGTTTTACCAGCTCCTTGGGCATCCCTAAAATTAACTAACACAAGCATATCAATATTCCATTCTTTTTAATGGCTGAATAACGTTTCATCATATTGATATACCACATTTTGTTTGTCCATTCACCAGATGATTGAAATATGCATTGTACCAATTTCTGGCTATTAAGAATAATGATGCTGTGAACTTTCATGTGCATCTCTTTGAACATTCATGTGCATGGACATTTCACTTCTCTTGGGTAGATTCTTCAGAGTGAAATTGCAAGGTTATATAGTAAGTTTGTGTTTAACTCTAAAACTGCCAAGTTATTTTCCAAAGTGGCTCTACCATTTTATACACCGACTTGCAATGTATGAATATTCCAGTTTCTCTGTATCCTCACGAGTGTTTGTATTGTCTTTTTTGTTATAGTCATTCTACTGGACATGAACTGATATTCATTATGGCTTTAATTTGCCTTTCCCTAATGACTAATAATATTAAGTATCTTTTCCTGTATTTCATTACCGTATAAGTAAGTAAAATGTCTTCTTTGGTGAAATGTCAAAAACAAAACAAAACAAAACAAAACAAAAAACCAAAATCCATTCATTCTTCAATTACGCCATGTGAAGCATTTAAGACAGCTCTTACATCACTGTCATCTTCCCTCCAGATGTTTTGGCTACACTAGGCTTTATTCTTAAAAAGATTCTTGGTTTCTTTTGGAGGTAAAACTAACTGAATGACATTTGTCACATGATTTTGACCAAAACATTTTGACACCATTTGGCTATGCCTCAAAAACAGTCCATGAAGTTTCCCCATATAAATATTACTAAGCAGTGCACATAATAGATGTCAAATGCTGTCCTTGACCTTTTCTTAATTCTTCATGCATCCCTGGATAGGATGAGGCTCACAGTTAACTGGGTTAAAAGGAATCTGTTTAATTTTACTGAGAAACAAAAAAAACAAAATTGTATTTACATCTTAACTTGATGATATATGTCAAAACAGCCATGTAAATAAACACATCAAGATAGTTTATAAATGCTAAACTATGATGTACAGGAAACAAAGGTTCCATTATAGGGCTGCTAAATGTGGCTGAACATGAGATTCATATGGGTAAATACAAAATTATATAGATTGCTCAAATCCGCTTTAGGTCTGCTGAATCAGAAAAATCTAGAAACAAAAACAGGTATGTCAGTTTGTTCCTCCAGGAAGAAGAGGCTGAGATGGAGTTAGGAGCAGTAAAGGTTAATTGGGAAAGAGGGGTTATACATGTAAAAGATTGAAGGGGCAGAAAGTAGAATAGGGCAGGGAAGCCTTCAGACCGTGACACTGATCTGAAAGAAACCTGTGAAAGGAAAGGGGAGGAAGCAGGACACAAGGGCCTCAGATCAGGATATAGAACTAACTCTTGGCCAAATCAGTGAGAAACCCTGGAGTGAAGATGGCTTCCAAGAAGAATTTTTCATGAGCAGAAGTGGCAAAACTGTAATACCCCTTCATGCTTAGTCATTAGCTGGAAAGAGTATGGCCTCAACTCCAAAGCTGAAATGGATCCTGAAGGCCTTAACAACTGGAGACCATGAGCTGATTGCACTCCTTGCATTTGGATGGTAAATTCTCTACTGATGGGAAAGCTGAGCCCCTTACCTCCTTGGCTGCCCAGTGCATCCTTTCACTGGTTAGTATTTGCCTGGTATGTCATCATCGGTCTCTCTTCAACTTCTCTGTGACACTTTATTTTAGGTATACATTGTATAAAGAAACTCCAGATCGTTAGTAAATAAGATAGAGCTGATTTTTACGAACTCTGAGAATTAACTTTTTTTAAAAAAAGATTTTATTTATGTTTTCATGAGACACACACACACACACACACACACACACACACACACACACAGGCAGAGACACAGGCAGAGGGAGAAGCAGGCTCCATGCAAGGAGCCCGACAGGGGACTTGATCTAGGGTCTCCAGGATCAGGCCCCGGGCTGAAGGTGGCACTAAATCGCTGAGCCACCCGGGCTGCCCAGAATTAACTTTTAATAAGAGAATTGAAACCATCCACATTTATTGTGGTTACTTACTTATTTGGTCATATTTTTACAATCTTAATTTATCTGTTTTGTTTTCTGTGTTTACTCTCTGTGCCCTGTTTTACCTTTTTCTTTTATTCTGCTTTGCTAGATTGGCTAATCTTTTTCCTCTTTTTTTTTCTTTTTTCTTTTTCTCTTTCTTTTACTACCAGCAGTTTCCTTCTTTCCTTCCCTCCTTCCCTCCTTCCCTCCTTCCCTCCTTCCCTCCTTCCTTCCTTCCTTTCTTTCTTTCTTTCTTTCTTTCTTTCTTTCTTTCTTTCTTTCCTTTTCTTCTTTTTCTTTCTTTCTTTCTTTCTTTCTTTCTTTCTTTCTTTCTTTCTTTCTTTTCTTTCTTTCTTTCTTCTTTCTTCTTTCTTTCTTTTTCTTAAGATTTTATTTATTCATGAGAGAGACACACACACACACACAGAGAGAGAGAGAGAGAGAGAGAGGCAGAGACATAGGCAGAGGGAGAAGCAGGCTCCATGCAGGGAGCCGGATGGGGGACTTGATCCTGGGACTCCGGGATCATGCCCTGAGCAGAAGGCAGATGCTCAACTGCTGAGCCACTCAGGCGTCCCAACTTCTGGTAGTTTCAAAGATATCCCTTGTAATATGCATCTATTCATGGTTACGCTTTATTTCAGAATATATAAAAGCATCTTTGTTTTGTTATTATTACCTCCAAAAATTTTTTTGTCTCTTTTTCTCTCTTCTGGCCTTTGATTATTTCAAATTTATATATGTAATCTGGCTTCTCCAAATATATATATATATGTAATCAGGCTTCTTGAAATTGGCCCAGAGCTCACCGATACTCTATTCATATTAATGTAACTTTTTCTATTTATTTTTGCATAACTTTTATTATCTAGTCAATATTTTTTCTTTTGCAATGTGTGATCTGCTATTAATTTTATTCAGTCTATTTTTCACCTCACATATTGTAGTTTTCATCTTTAGAAATCTGATTTGGGGGCAGCCCCGGTGGTGCAGCGGTTTAGCACCTGCCTTCAGCCCAGGATGTGATCCTGGAGACCGGGGATCGAGTCCTGCGTGGGGCTACCTGCATGGAGCCTGCTTCTCCCTCTGCCTGTGTCTCTGCCTCTCTCTCTCTCTCTCTCTCTCTCTGTCTCTGAATTAAAAAAAGAAAAAAAAAGAAATCTGATTTGGGCCTAGTTAATGCTTTCCATATGTTGAATGAACCTTTAGAATATAGAGATAATAGTAATATTATAATGATTTTTAGTGTCCTTGCCCACCATATCTTTCATTTGTGTCAATTTTTAGTTGGCTTTAATTGTATGTCTTTTTTTCCTCATTGTGGATTGCATTGTCCTATTTCTTTGAAAGCTTTATAATTAAAAATACTTTTTGTAATCACTCATAATGTGAAATTTACCATTTTAAGCATTTTTAAATGTACAGTTCCGTGGTACATTATTACTGTTGTGTGTATAGGATTTAGGTAAGTCTTTTATTAAAAATCTGGGTTAAGAAATTGTGACAATTTTAATATTTATTGTTATGTTTATATATTTGATATAACATTTAAATATTAATATATTATAATTTATATTTATCCTGGTGTTCTGTTTTTCCCTTTCTCTTAGACTTACTGAGCTTTTTTTTTAAAATTGGAATTCAATTTGCCAACATATAGAATATCACCCCAGTGCTCAGCCCCTCAAGTGCCCCCCTCAGTGCCCGTCACCCAGTCACCCCAAACCCCCACCCACCTCCCTTTCCACTACCCCTTGTTCATTTCCCAGAGTTAGGAGTCTCATGTTTTGTCACCCTCACTGATATTTCCACTCATTTTCTCTCTTTTCCTCTTTTTTCCCTTTCACTATTTTTATATTCCCCAAATGAATGAGACCATATAATGTTTGTCCTTCTCCGATTGACTTATTTCACTCAGCTTAATACCCTCCAGTTCCATCCACGTCAAAGCAAATGGTGGTTATTTGTCGTTTCTAATGGCTGAGGAATATTCCATTTTATACATAGACCACATCTCCTTTATTCGTTCATGTTTCGATGGACACTGAGGCTCCTTCCACAGTTTGGCTATTGTGGACATTGCTGCTAGAAACATTGGGGTGCAGGTGTCCCTGCGTTTCACTGCATCTGTATCTTTAATTAATCCCCAACAGTGCATTGCTGGGTCGTAGGGCAGGTCTATTTTTAACTCTTTGAGGAACCTCCACACAGTTTTCCAGAGTGGCTGCACCATTTCACATTCCCACCAACAGTGCAGGAGGGTTGCCTTTTCTCCGCATCCTCTCCAACATTTGTGGTTTCCCGTCTTGTTAATTTGTACCATTCTCACTGGTGTGAGGTGGTATCTCATTGTGGTTTTGATTTGTATTTCCCTGATGGCAAGTGATGGGGAGCATTTTCTCATGTGCTGGTTGGCCACGTGTATGTCTTGCTCTGTGAGATTTCTCTTCATGTCTCTTGCCCATTTCATGATTGGATTGTTTGTTTCTTTGCTGTTGAGTTTAATAACTTCTTTATAGATCTTGGAAACTAGCCCTTTATCTGATAGGTCATTTGCAAATATCTTCTCCCATTCTGTAGGTTGTCTTTTAGTTTTGTTGATTGTATCCTTTGCTGTGCGGAAGTCTTTTTATCTTGATTAAATCCCAATAGTTGATTTTTGCTTTTGTGTCCCTTGCCTTCATAGATCTATCTTGCAAGAAGTTGCTGTGGCCAAGTTCAAAAAGGGTGTTGCCTGTGTTCTCCTCTAGGATTTTGATGGATTCTTGTCTCACATTTAGATCTTTCATCCATTTTGAGTTTATCTTTGCGTTTGGTGTAAGAGAATGGTGTAGTTTCATTCTTCTGCATGTGGCTGTCCAGTTTTCTCAGCACCATTTATTGAAGAGACTGTCCTTTTCCCAGTGGATAGTCTTTCCTGCTTTGTCGAATATTAATTGACCATAGAGTTGAGGGCCCATTTCTGGATTCTCTATTCTGTTGCATTGATCTATGTGTCTGTTTTGTGCCAGTACCACACTGTCTTGATGACCACAGCTTTGTAGTACAACCTGAAATCTGGCATTGTGATGCTCCCTGGCTCTGGTTTTCTTTTTTTAATATTTCCCTGGCTATTTGGGGTCTTTTCTGATTCCACACAAATCTTAAGATGATTTGTTCCAACTCTCTGAAGAAAGTCCATGGTATTTTGATAGGGATTGCATTGAATGTGTAAATTGCCCTGGGTAGCATTGGCATTTTCACAATATTAATTCTTCCAGTCCATGAGCATGGAATATTTTTCCCTGTCTTTGTGTCTTCCTCAATTTCTTTCAGAAGTGTTCTGTAGTTTTTAGGGTATAGATCCTTTACCTCTTTGGTTAGGTTTATTCCTAGGTATCTTACGCTTTTGGGTGCAACTGTAAATGGGATTAACTCCTTAATTTCTCTTTCTTCAGTCTCATTGTTAGTGTATAGAGATGCCATTGATTTTGTATCCTGCCACACTCGCAAATTGCTGTATGAGTTCTAGCAATCTTGGGGTGGAGTCTTTTGGGTTTTCTATGTACAGTATCATGTCATCTGCAAAAAGGGAGAGTTTGGCTTCTTCTTTGCCAATTTGAATGTCTTTTATTTCTTTTTGTTGTCTGATTGCTGAGGCTAGGACTTCTAGTACTATGTTGAATAGCAGTGGTGAGAGTGGACATCCCTGTCATGTTCCTGATTTTAGGGGAAAGGCTCCCAGTGTTTCCCCATTGAGAATGATATTTGCTGTGGGCTTTTCATAGATGGCTTTTAAGATGCTGAGGAATGTCCCCTCTATCCCTACACCTACACTCTGAAGAGTTTTGATCAGGAATGGCTGCTGTATTTTGTCAAATGCTTTCTCTGCATCTATTGAGAGGATCATATGGTTCTTGTTTTTTCTCTTATTGATATGATCTATCACACTGATTGCTTTATGAATGTTGAACCAGCCTTGCCTACTGGGGATAAATCCCACTTGGTCATGGTGAATAATCTTCTTAATGTATTGTTGGATCCTATTGGCTAGTATCTTGTTGAGAATTTTTGAATCTGTGTTCATCAGGGACATTGGTCTATAATTCTCCTTTTTGGTGGGATCTTTGTCTGGTTTTGGAAATAAGGTGGTGCTGGCCTCATAGAACGAGTTTGGAAGTATTCCATCTCTATCTTTCAGAACAGCTTTTGTAGAATAGGTATTGTTTCTTCTTTAAAAGATTGATAGAATTCCCCAGGGAAGCCATCTGGCCCTGGACTTTTGTGTCTTGGGAGGTTTTTGATGACTGCATCAATTTCCTCCCTGGTTATTGACCTGTTCAGGGTTTCTATTTCTTCCTGTTCCAGTTTTGGTAGTTTGTGGTTTTCCAGAAATGCGTCCATTTCTTCTAGATTGCCTAATTTAATGGCATATAGCTGCTCATAATATGTTTTTAAAATTGTTTGTATTTCCTTGATATTGATGGTGATCTCTCCTTTTTTATTCGTGATTTTATTAATTTGAGTCTTTTCTCTTTTGTTTTTAATAAGGCTGGCTAATGGTTTATCTATCTTATTAATTCTTTCAAAGAACCAATTCCTGTTTCAGTTGATGTGTTCTACAGTTCTGGTCTCTGTTTCATTGAGTTCTGCTCGGATCTTTATTATCTTTCTTCTTCTGCTTGGTGTAGGTTTTATTTGTTGTTCTTTCTCCAGTTCCTTTAGGTGTGAGGTTAGCTTGTGTATTTGAATCTTTTCCAATTTTTTGAGGGATGCTTGTATTGCGATGTATTTTCCTCTTAGGAGTGCCTTTCCTGTATCCCAAAGATTTTGAACAGTTGTATCTTACTTTTCATTAGTTTCCATGAATCTTTTTAATTCTTCTCTAATTTCCTGGTTGACCCTTTCATCTTTTAGCAGGATGGTCTTTAACCTCCATGTGTTTGAATTTCTTCCAAATGTCTTCTTGTGATTTAGTTTTAGTTTCAAAGCATTATGGTCTGAAAATATGCAGGGGACAACCCAATCTTTTGGTATAGGTTAAGACCTGATTTGTGACCCAGTATGTGGTCTATTCTGGAGAAAGTTCCATGTGTATTTGAGAAGAATGTGTATTCAGTTGCGTTTGGATGTAAAGTTCTGTAAATATCTGTGAAATCCATCTGGTCCAGTGTATCATTTAAAGTTCTTGTTTCTTTGGAGATGTTGTGCTTAGAAGATCTGTCATTTACAGAAAGCACCATGTTGAAGTCTCCCAGTATTAGTGTATTATTATCTAAATGTGTCTTAACTTTGGTTATTAATTGATTGATATACTTGGCAGCTCCCACATTAGGGGTATAAATGATTGTTAGTCCTCTTGTTGGATAGATCCTTTAAGCATGGTATAGTGTCCCTCTTCGTCTCTTATTACAGTCTTTGGGATAAACTTTAATTTATCTGATATGAGGATGGCTACCCTGCTTTATTTTGAGGACCATTTGAATGGTAAATGGTTCTCCAACCTTTTATTTTCAGGCTTTAGGAGTCCTTAGGTCCAAAATGAGTCTCTTGTAGACAGAAAATAGATGGGTCTTGCTTTTTTATCCAGTTTGAAACCCTGTGTCTTTTGATGGGATCATTAAGCCCATTCACATTCAGAGTTACTATTGAAAGATATGAGTTTAGTGTCATCATGATGCCTATTCAGTCCCTGTTTTTGTGGGCTGTTTCCTTGGACTTCCTCTTTCTTTTACAGAGTCCCCCTTAATATTTCTTGCAGAGTCTGTTTGGTGGTCACATATTCTTTCAGTTTCTACCTATCTTGGAAGCTCTTTATCTCTCCTTCTATTCTGAATGACAGTCTTTCTGAATAAAGTATTCTTGGCTGCATGTTCTTCTCATTTAGGACCCTGAATATATGCTGCCAGCCCCCTTTCTGGCTGCCAGGTCTCTGTGGAGAGGTCTGCTGTTAACCTAATACTTCTCCCCATAAAGGTTAGGGATCTCTTGTCTCTTGCTGCTTTAAGGATCTTCTCTTTATCTTTGGAATTTGCAAGTTTCACTATTAAATGTTGGGGTATTGAATGGTTTTTATTGATTTTAGGGGGGGACCTCTCTATCTCCTGGATCTGAATGCCTGTTTCCCTTCCCAAGTTAGGGAAGTTCTCAGCTATGATTTGTTCAAATACACTTTTTGGTCCTCTGTCCCTTTTGGTGTCCTCTGGAACCCCAATTAAACGTAGATTTTTCCTCCTGAGGCTGTCATTTATTTCCCTTAACCTTTCCTCATGATCTTTTAATTGTTTTTCTCTTTTTTCTTCAGCTTCCTTCCTTGCCATCAACTTGTCTTCTATGTCACTCACTCTTTCTTCTACCTCGTTCACCCTCATTGTTAGGACCTCCAGTTTGGATTGCATCTCATTTAATTGATTTTTAATTTCGGCCTGATTACTGTTCTGTTTTTGACTTTCTTTTGGACTTATTAAGCTTTAAAAGCTCTTTACACACTCCATTTCTATTCTTTTGATATTCCCTTTCGGTATTTATGCTTGAAATCTAGAGATAATCAACATTATTTTACCTAAAGGATTAAAATTTCTTACGATATTTTAACTTCTCTTACTTCATCTCCCATCTAGGGGTTGAGACTTCACAATTCTTTGAAAACCATTCCCCAAACTAGATATTACTATAATGGTTTATAAGAGTTTATCTCTATATTTACCAATTTTGTTTGTTCAGTATTTCTTCCTGAAACTTAGAGATTCCTATTTTTCCTTTTTTTTTTAATTTTTAAATTATATAGATTTTTATTGGAGTTCAATTTGCCAACATATAGCATATCACCTAGTGTTCATCCCATCAAGTGCCCCGCTCAGTGCTGGTCACCCAGTCACCCCAACCCCCCGCCCACCTCCCCTTCCACTTCCCCTTGTTTGTTTCCCAGAGTTAGGAGTCTCTCATGTTCCATCTCCCTCTCTGATATTTCCCACGCATTTTCTCTCCCTTCCCCTTTATTCTCTTTCACTATTTTTTATATTCCCCCAAATGAATGAGACCGTATAATGTTTGTCTTTCTCCGATTGACTCACTTCACTCAGCATAATACCCGCCTTCCTTTTTAGGTCACTTTCATTCTTCTCTTCCTCATTTTTAAGTATTGTTCAGGAGTTTATGTAGGGAGGTTCTGTATTTATTGGTAATAAACTCTCAGTTTGTGTTTGTCTAGAGGAAAGGTCTTTAGTTTCTCATTTGTAAAATATGTTTTTCTGAGTAATTGAATCTAAACAGTTATTTTGCTTCAGCAGTTCGAAGATATTCTATTTATTTTGGCCTTCATCATTGTTGTTAGGAATTCTGTCAGTACAGGTGTTATTCCCTGGTAAGTATACAGTAATCTGTCTTTTCTTCTTGATTGCCTTTAAGATCATTTCTTTGTCATCAGCGTTTTGTAGTTTCACTATTGTACATTTAAATATAAATTTCTTTTTATTACCTTGGTTTAGGATTGGCTGTGCATCCCAAATTTGAAGATTCTGGATTTCCATTAATTCAATATTGGAAAATTCTTAGTTATTATCTCTTTTGACACTAAGTTTCATTATTTGACTCTGTTCTCTTCTCCTGGAAATCTAATGAAATTTTCTTGATCTTCCATGACACAACATTTTTCATATTTTCTATATCTTTGTCTCTCTGTGGCGTATTTTCTGCAATTTTTTCCAGATTTCTCCTAGAGACTACAAAATTTTTCTTACTTGTTTCTAATCTACAGTTTGGTCTGTTCTTGGCATTTTTAACTTTTAACAACATTAAATTTGATTCTGCAAGTTCTATTCAGTTCTTTTAAATCCCTTTTTCTGTATGAATATAATTTTGTATTTTTATAAACATGTTAAAAATAATCATTCTATAAATATATATTCTATGAATCTATTTGAATGTTATAATACTTGCCTTGATATTCTTTTTGTTTTTGTAATTTTGGATTGTGTACTCATATATCACTAACCTATATCTGCGGTATCATGTGGAGTCTGAAATCTTGGGGAAAGAGTTTCTTTCAAAGAGGATTTTCTGTTCTTGGGAATGCTACTGAGATGGGGAAAGTGTATTTTAATTTCTGGGGTTAGAGTTTCTTAGATAACACAAGTAATATAAATTCAACCCCCAAACCCATATGAGGGTAGTGTGGTAACATATTCATGGTGGAAACCTTTCCGTTGTTCTTATAAAAATAAGAGATAAGTGTATGACAAGTAATGTACTCTTCTTTATTTTTAGATAATAACTTATTTAAACTTTGTCCTGACTTTATTTTGGGGAAGGGAATCTCAGTTTCTACTTTCTGTTCTGCCTGGGTCCAATGTTCTTCTGTTCCCTAAATCGCTCTTAAAACCCTAGTGTCTATATTTCTACTACACTCTTGATAGTTTTTGGGTTAAATCAGTCTTTCCAGTACATGTTTGCTGCTTTCACTTTTGATTCCATAAGTTCTCTCTAATTACTCATGAGCCCAATTAAGCATTAACAATTTATCCACCCTTAAGCCCTAATTTTTGGTGTTTTGAATGGTAGGGTTTTTTTTAGAGTACATAATTAACAATATTTCCAGAAATAGAAGTCCTAAACAGAACTAAAATCAGATTTTACATTAAATCTATTTTTTCAGCAATCAGTTGTTATGATGATATGTAAAAGTATAAAACACACTGATAATGATAAGTATATAGTCAGATTCAGACTACTCTAATGCTAATGCTGGTGTATAACTCATGTAATTCTATTGTAAAGATGAACAGATGAAAACATTAAAAATAAGTTTAGCTATGATATGATAATGGATACACAATATAAAAAGATGTAAATTGTGATGTCAAGAACATAAAATGAGGAGCAGTAAAGGGATAAAGTTTTATGTAAGTTAAGTTGCCACCAACTTAAAATAGACTGCTATAACTACAAGATATTTTGTATAAACCTCATGATAACCACCAAGGAAAAACCTCTAGCAGATTCACAAAACATGAAGAGAAAGTAACCAAAGCATATAAAGATAGAAAGTCATCAACTCACAAAACAATACTGCAAGAGACACAGAAAAGTACAAAGAATTTTAAAAAGAGGTAGAAAACAAAAGTACAATACTCAATCCTGAGTTTTCAATACTTACTTTAAATATAAATCGATTAAATTCTCCAATCTAAAAGCAGAGTAGCTGAATGGATTAAAACTGAGATTTGACTTTATGCTGCCTCTGAGACTCCCTTCAGCTTTCATGACACACAAAGGCTGAATGTGATGAATTGGAGAAAGATAATTCCACACAAATGGAAACCAGAGAAAAGCAGGGATAATTATGCTTGTATCAAACAAAATAGATTTTAAATCTATTAAACCCCATTAAGACCCTTTTTTTAAAAAAAGATTTTATTTATTTATTCATGAGACACACACACACAGAGAGAGAGAGAGAAAGAGAGAGAGAAGCAGGCTCTATGCAGGGAACCTGACCCGGGACTCCATCCTGGGTCTCCAGGATCACCTGAGCTGAAGGTGGCACTAAACCGCTGAGCCACCCAGGCTGCCCCTATTAAGACCCTTAATAAGAGACAAAGAAGGTCATTATATTATGATAAAGGGACTAGTTCTTCAAGAGGATGTGGCAATTGTTTTTTTCTTTTTTAAAGGATCTCATGTATTTATTTGAGAGAGAGCACAAAAGAGAGAAAGCATAACAGAGAGAGCTCACACAAGATAGAGTGTGCAGGGGAGGGGCAGGGGAAGAGGGAGAAGCAGACTACTGCTGAGCAGGGAGCCAGTCATGGGGCTTGATCCCATGACCCTGAGATCATGACCTGAGCTGAGGGTAGATGCTTAAATGACTGAGCCACCCAGGGACCCCAAAGATATGCAATTGTAATTATGTTTTCAATATCAGAAAACCTTAATAAATGTATTAAGCCAATACCAACAGATCTGATATAGAGCAATATAATCAATATAAGAGACTTCAATATCTTACTTAGAAAATTAAAAGGGAGCATTGAACCTGAACTATATGGTAGACTAAATGGACCTTACAGACATATACAGAACATTTCATCCGGCAGAAGTAGAATACATATTCTTTCTGAGTGTAAACAGAGTATTGTCCAGGATGGATCACAAAGTCAAGGCAAAAACAAGTCTTATCAAATTTAAAAAGTTTGATTATAACAAATATTTTTTCCAAACACTGTGGTATGAAACTAGAAATTGATAACAAGAGGAAAATTGGAAAAAATCACAAATATCTGGAAATTAAACAACACACTCCAGAACCACTAATGGTTAAAAGAAGAAATCAAAAAAATATCTTGAAGTAAGTTAAAAAGGAAATACAATATACCAAAATTCATAAGGTGTAGCAGAATAAGTTCTAAGAGAGAAGAAAACAATCAACAACCATCATATTCACTGGTGAAAACCTATAAGCTTCCCCCCTAAGATCAGGAATAAGATAAGAATTCCAGCTTTTGCTACTTCTATTCAATATCATACCAGAAGTTCTAGCCAGAGCAATTACACAAGGAAAAGAAATGAAGGCTATCCAATTTGCAGAGGAAGACCTTGAACTATCTGTTCATGTATGACATGATTTTACATATAGAAAATACTAAGCATACGAACCCCACAACCCCAATACAATTAGGGCTAATAAACAAACTCAGCAAAGTTCCAGGATACAAAATTAAAGTCAACATGCAGCAATGTGTTGTATTCCTATACATTAGCAAAGAATAACCTGAAGAGGAAATTAAGAAAACTTCAATTTACACTAGCATCAAACAAAATAAGATACTGAATAGTAAACTTAAACAAGGAGTTGCAGGACTAATACACTAAAAACTGTAAAACATGACTAAAAGAAAATTAAAAAATTATAAATAAATGGAAAGATGCCCTATGTTCATGAATTAGAGACAATATTGATAAAGCAGCAACACTCCTCAAAAAGATCTATATATTCAATGCAATTACTATCAAAATCAGAAATGGATTTTTTGGCAGAAGTGGAAAATCATCTAATTCATATGGAATTTCAAGAGACCTCAAACAATATTGAAATACAGGTTTGGAGAACTGACATTCCCTAATTTAAAACTTCTACAAAACTGTAATAATTGAAACAGTTTGGTACTGACCAAAGCATAGACATGCAGACCAATGGAAAAGAATTTAGAGTCCACAAATAAAACGATACTTTTATGACTCATTAATTTTCAGCAAAAGGGCCAAGACCATTCAGTTGGGGTATGAAAAATCTCTCCAACAAGTGAACAAACTAGATTATCACCTACAAAAGAATGAGGTGGATCTTTATTTGACACCATATTAGAAAACTAACCTCAAGTAGGTCAAAGTCCAAATATGATTGCTAAAATGATCAAACTTGGAAAAGACAAAGGTCTTCACTACTTTTAAATTTGGTAATCATTTTTAGGTATAGCATCAAGAGCACAAACTTCCAAAGAAAACATAGAGACATTAGAGTTCATCAATATTAACAACTTTTGTGTACAAAGTTTTGTGCATCAGAGTACACTATCAATAGTGAAAAACAGCCCATAGAATGTGAAAAAATTATTGCAAATGATCCATCTGATAAGATTCGAGTATCCAGAATATTTTTTTAAAAATTTCACTACTCAAAATCAAACAACCAAATTATAAAATGGATGGATGACTTGAATAGGCATTTTCACAAGTAAGATCAACAAATAGCCAATAAACACATGATAGATGGTCAATATTATTAGTTATTAGGAAATTGCAATTTGAAACTATAATAAAATACCACTTTACACTCACTAGGATAGCTAATAATAATGAAAATAACACGTGTAGGCTCTCATGTATTGCTAGTAGAAAGGTACAATTGTGTAGCCATGATGAGCAACAATTTGGGGACTGCAAAATAAGTTAAACATGGAATTACACAGTGTTCAGCAGTTCCACTTACAGCTACATAGCCAAGAGAATTGAAAACAGGTGTTCAAACAAAAACTTGTACCTAATGTTCATAGCAGCACTACTCACAATAGCCAAAGTAGGAACCAACCCAATGCTCATCATTTATTGGATGTACACACAAAGTGGTATATCTATACAATGAAATGTTATTGAGCCATTAAAAGAAAAGAAGTACTGATGCATGACACAACATGGATAGACCTTTAGAACACTATGGGAGGGATCCCTGGGTGGCGCAGCGGTTTGGTGCCTGCCTTTGGCCCAGGGCGCGATCCTGGAGACCCGGGATCGAATCCCACGTCGGGCTCCCGGTGCATGGAGCCTGCTTCTCCCTCTGCCTGTGTCTCTGCCTCTCTCTCTCTCTCTCTCTGTGACTATCATAAAAAAAAAACAAAACAAAAAAAAAACAAAACAAAACAAAAAAAAACTTAAAACACTATGGGAACATGAATGAAGCCAGATACAAAATGCTGCATATTAGGTTTTTATTTACCTGAAATACCCAGAATAACAAACCCTAGACAGGAAGCAGATTAGTGATTGCCAGTGGGTGTGGTGTGAGTACCTATGACGACAGAGTTTCTTCTTTGGATGATAAAAATCCTCTGGAACTTGGTAGTGGTGATGGTTTCTTTACATTGTGAATGTACTAAATGCTTCACTTTAAAATGGATAAAATAGTGAAAGTTAAATTATACATATTTGCCACAACAAAAAAGTGCACTTTAGTTACTTGTAACACCTGTGGGGAAATTCTTTAGGTAATCCTGCAAATGAGAGAATGACATCTTTTTTTAAACAAATTCACTTTTAAATTAAATTTTTTATTTTGAGATGAGTGCAGATTCACAAGTAGTTGATAAGAAACAATCTACAGATCTTATGTGCCTTTAATCAGTTTTATCCATTGGTAACATTTTGCAAAACATTAGTAAAATAACAACTAGGATATCGACATTGATCCAGATACAAAATAGTTCTCTCATGTCATCTTCAAATAGAAACAGTTTTCTTTTCTTCTTTCTCATCTGTGTTCCCTATATTTAGTTTTCTTACCTTATTGCACTGGCGAGAACTTTCAACACTGTTGAATAAGAGTTGTGAGAGTAGGTATCCTTGCCTCACTTACTCTTTTAGGGGGAAAACATTCAGTCTTCCACAATTATTTATAATGTGAGCTGTAGGTTTTTTATAGATGCTCTTTATCAAAATGGGGAAGTTTCTTTTATTGCTTTCTTTTGAGGTTTTTTTTTTCACACTTTGTGTTATGCCAATAGGTATATTGAAGTCCTATCCCCAATGTAACTGTATTAGGAAGCAAGGCTTTCAGTGAGGTCATAAGAATGGGGCCCTAATGTAAGTGTTATTCTTTACTTTAAAAAAAAGATTTTAGGGATCCCTGGGTGGCGCAGCGGTTTAGCGCCTGCCTTTGGCCCGGGGTGCGATCCTGGAGACCTGGGATCGAATCCCACGTCAGGCTCCCGGTGTATGGAGCCTGCTTCTCCCTCTGCCTGTGTCTCTGCGTCTCTCGCTCTCTCTGTGTGTGACTATCATAAATAAATAAAAATAAAAAAAAAAAGATTTTATTTATTTATTTGAGAGAGACCATGAGTAGAGGGAAGGGAGAGACAGAGAGAGGGATTAGCAGACTCTCTGTGGGGAGCCTAATGCAGAGCTTGATTCCAGGACCCTGGGATCATGACCTAAACTTAAGGCAGATGCTTAACTACTTAAGCCACTCAGGTGCCCCTGTAACAGTTATTCTTAAAGGAAAAAGAAAGGACATAAGAGGTATCTCTCACTCAAGCACATACACAGAAGAAAGCCATCTGAAAACATGACAAGAAGGAAGATTTCTGTCAGCCAGGAAGAGAAGCCTCATCAGAACCCTGCTGGTACTTCGATCCTGGCCATCTATCCTCCAGAGCTCTGAGATAATAAATTCCTCTGATGTCACTAAGGTTATGATATTTTGCCTAGTAGCCCTATTGGACTAAAACAATTGGTTGTTGAATATTGTCAAGTGCTTTTCTGTGATTGATAAATGCATTTTAGTTGCCTGTACCATGGAAGAGAGAGAGAGAAAAAAACAACTTTAAGGAAACTTAAAGAGAACAGAATTCTCCTTTTTCCTCCCTCTTCTCATTCTCCTTCTCCTCCTTCTTTTTCTTCTTCTTCTACATTGCTTTTTTTTTGCTATGTTGCTACCAAAGTCATGCACCAACTCATTTAAGTTCTACTGCAAACCTTGAGAAAAGAATTCCGGGAGAATTCAAAATTTGCGTATATTTTGATGGCTGTATTATAAACTGCATTTCTACCACTTAGAATTGTATGTTGAAGAATTTTTCAGAGTAATTTTTTGGCAATACTCACTAGTTATGAGAAAGAATTAAGTATATTTTTCCTTTAAGAAATAACTTTATCAGAAAACTTCAGAGCATAATAATGACTGTAAAAATAAATAATGCTCTAGAATGATAGAGAATGATGATGTCCAATATGTTAGTTGGCAGCCACAAGGGCTTTTGACCACTTGAATTGTGGCTGATCTCAGTTGAGATATAGGATGTGGCAAATTGTCTTGGGAGATGTTGAGAATATGAATAATTGGCTCTCTGTAATGGTAGGAATGAAAAAAGGCAGTATTAGTTTGGAAATGTATTAGTTTTCTAGGACTGTTGTAACAAAGTACCACAAACTAAGAGGTTGAAAAAACAGAAAATACTATGTCACAGTTCTAAAGGCTAGAAGTCCAAGATCATGGTGTCAGCAAGGTTGGTTCTTTCTGAGAGGTATTTGATACAATTTTTAAATGCTTTTTTTATTTGGTTTTGAGGCCTATGTTAGAGACCAGTCAGTTCCTCTTCTTGAACACTTGATTAAGTCCACGTCTCAACCACTTCTTTATTAGGGCTCCCGTTCTGGGACACCATGCACATGCCCTGATTGCCCCAGGACGACTGACAATTGATCCAACACCAGGCAACTAAGGACAGCCCTTATGCCCTAATCCCATGAAATTATTCAAATTAGCCAATGCATGGGAACCCAGGAAATCTAGTGAACTCTGCTCTATCTGCCAGATATAAACTTTTCCCCACAGTTCTCACTGTTACCCTGAGCCCAGTTTATCCCCTGTGCAGCCCTGTATGGCAGCCTTCTTTCATTTGGAATTTTCACACAGAGTCTGCCTTTTATCTATTCTGAATGTCGTTTGTTGTGTCCTGCCATCAAAAAAAAAAAAATCTTTCAATCTTATAAAACATTTGGCATTGTGAGCAAGAAAGCATGGTCATGACTGCTTACTCTTGCATAGCTTCTTAGGGTTCTGCTTTTGGCTTCCTAGTTTATTCCAGATGACAGGAGAGGAGCTTGGGAATGAGCTATTGCCTGTTGGTAAGCATGAGCTTTAACCTTGCAGCTTGTTGCTGCATCTGCTAGTGGTTTCCATGTTTCTCCTTGCCCACATTTTCTTGGAGTTGAAAGGCTAAGAAAGAACAAACAACAGTCCTAAATGGTTAAACTCCACTGACTAGATACTAGCCCAAGTGGGAGTCACCTAGGAGAAATGGGAGCAATAGGCCATGTGAACCACACTTTCCAGGGTCCAGCCTTATGTTTTCAGTCTTCTGTAGACTACATATTGGTGTCCCTCTCATCCAAATTTATATATTGAAACTTATTTTTTCCTAAAGATGGCTTTTGGAGGTGTTGCCTTTGGGAACTGATTTGGTCATAAGGACAGAGCCATCATGAATGGGATGAATGCCCTTAGATAAGAAACCCCTAGGGAGCTAGCTCATCCCTTTGCCATGTGAGGACACAATGCAAAAATCAGCCTATGAACTAGAAAGTGGGTCCTCAGCAGGTACCAAATCTGCTAGTGCTTTGTTTTTGAACTTCTCAGCCTCCAGAACTATGAGAAATAAATTTCTGTTGTTTATAAGTCACTCAGTCTGTAGAGTTTGGTGATAGTAGCCTGAATAGTCTAAAATAGTAGATATAACCATTGTAACACAGCAAGTATTGAATCAAAATTAAATTTCAACAGATGAATGGATAAAGAATATTTGGTATATATATATATATGTATATATATATACAATGGAATATTACTCAGCCATCAAAAAGAATGAAATCTTGCCATTTCATTGCAAATAATGATGTGGATGGAACTAGAGGATATTATGCTAAGCAAAATAAATCAGTTGGAGAAAGACAAATATCATATTATCTCACTCATATGTAGAATTTAAAAACATGTGTGTTTTGTAGACAAAACACACACACACACACAAAAGAGACAAAACACATAAGCATAGGGAAAGGAAGGAAAAATAAGACAAAAACAGAAAGGGAGACTTAACTATGGGAAACAAACTGAGGGTTGCTCAAGGGGAGGTGGATGGCAATTGGGGTAACTGAGGAGTTAAGAAGGACACTTGATGTAATGAACACTAGGTGTTATATGCAACTGAAAATCACTAAATTCTACCTCTGAAATTAAGAATACATTATATGTTAGTTAAATTGAATTTTAATAAGAAAATGAAGATAAATTTAAAATATTAATATTGAATTAATAAATAATTAAATAAAATAGTTATATTAGAAATTAAATTTGATGAAATGAGACCCAGTGACCTTCACTTAGAATAGCTACTATGGCTCAATGTAAGTTAAAACAGGTCCCTGCATGATTGAAACACTCCATAAGACCTAATTAACAAATAGGTGATTATTCCCTCTTCTCCATTGAACAGATCAATTTTGTCTGTTCTTAAACCTGGAAAGACTGAATTGTGCTTCATGATAGATTATTGCCATCTTAATGCCATTATTGCATCCATTAAAGCCCACATGCCAATATCCAACATTATTAAGATTAGTAACATCATCTAATGTGTTTCATTCAATGCTAACTTCAACAGCCTCTCAATTTACCTTCTACTCCAAAGGGACACAATATACCTTTACTAGACTACCCATGGAGTACCTCAGTGGCTCTACCATCATACACAGGTTTTGCAAGCAGGAGTCTTAAGTGCATCCACCTTTCCCCATGAACACAAATAGGGTATTATATTAATAACATTCTTATCCAAGGAATTGTGTTTAACATAAATATTAAGAATATACAAATCTAACATCTTTAAATCCCTTTGGGATTTAGAGGCAACATATTCCACATTTACTAATTTTATTTAATCTCTCTGACACTGCTACCTACAAATGAACTCATGTTAAATGACAAGCAACCTCAACAAAAAGCTCTACAATCTATCCACTTAAAATCAATAGGATGTCCCACTCATGCTAACAGAGACTCATTCACTATATAGGCTTTAGCAACATCCTCTCATACCTCTCATACCTCCTGGGATCTCTGGGCTATCTATAATGGCCAGAAATAGCCCATGAGTTTCTGATACAAAACCCTACCCTTCACTGTTTGCTAAATCCATAATCTTAGTATACTCTTTGTTCTCTGCTTAAAATGTACATCCCTACACGTGTCTAAGGGAAATCCTGGTAGAGGATACTACCATCTGTGCCATTCTAAAAATTAATGGATACTGTTACTCTCTGCAGGAGACAACTGCCTTACATAGGTCCACACCCAGCCCCCTGAGAAGAGGACCTCCTAATCCCTGAGCTTCAGTTTGTCACCACAACCTCCCACCGTGCATCTCTGACAATGATCACCACAACTTGCTCTTCCCCTTAGTTACAAATATTGTTAATCATTACATATTCCTTAATGAATATAGTTCATATCAATGTAACTGCTGGACTTGCCTTCTTGAACCAAGGAACACACCGAGATATTATTGTCTTAAAAAATACAACTCATACTTGTAACATACTTTACAACTCAACCAGGGTATTGTTAGAGATCCTGAAAATTCCAGATACATGATCTAGGCTAATGCCATATAATGGTGAACTTGGCTATGTACTGACCTACAAGGACTCTACTTGTTTTCCTCTCATAATAAAATGATTTTTATGCTGTTTAGGGTGACGTATGTATTCGAATACCCCAAATGATGAAGCTCAAAGTTGATGTGAAGATCAGGGGGTCAATTTTAATATAGTTTTTAGCTATTACAAAATACTGACTTGACCCATATGTGAGGTCCTGACTAGAGGATGGTCAGTTTCTTTTCTTGAGACCTGATTATTTCCACATCCTACCTACTTTCCTTAGTTATTACAAAATACTGACTTGACCCATATGTGAGGTCCTGACTAGAGAATGGTTAGTTTCTTTTCTTGAGACCTGATTACTTTCACATCCCACCTACTTTTCTTATCTGGGCTTTCACACTCTTGGCCCCTGGGCCAAGTACTAGACAACAAAGAATAAACCCATAAATAATTATGCATGGGATTCTAGGAAATTATTCAAATTAGCCTGTCTGGGAGCCCTTCAAACCTAACTTCACCCGACTTGCCATACACACACTATATTCTATAGTTCCAGGTTGATGTTACCCTGTCCATTAGGACAAGACCTGTGTGATCCTATATGGGAGCCTCCTTTTATGGCACTATAAGTAACAAAGTTCTGCTTCTCATTTATTCAAATGTCTTGTGTTGTGTCCCACCATCAAAAGAAATTGAAATCCCCTAGATCATGAAGGAAGCATCTATTCCATGCTTCTCTTCTACCTTCTGGTGGTTTGCTGGAAATCTTTGGAGTTCACTGGGTTGCAGAGGGTCTGCCTTGATTTCTGCCTTCATTTTATATGGCATTCTCCCAGTGTGTGTATCTGTTTATGGTTTTCCTCTTTTTACAATGATACTAGCCATTGGACTGGATCCACCCTACCCCAGTGTGGCTGCATCGGAACTAATCCCATCTGCAATGACCCTGTTCCCAATAAGGTCACATTCTGAGGTAATGAATGTAAACAATGTCAACATATTAATTTTGAGAGGACACAACTCAAATCATAATAGGAAGTATTTCTCAAAGCCACACATTATAGCTATCATGTGATCCATTGATTTTATTCCTTGGAATATATGTAAAAGAATAAATGCATAAATAGACCAAAAGATAAGTACAAAACAAAAATGATCATAGAAGATTTATTTGTGTTAACCTGAACTGAAAATCCATGTACACAGCAAAATGGTGAATAAATTATGGCATAGTCAGATTAGAAAACCACTATACCATGTTACAAAAACCAACTATGTGAACAATTTTATTTATATGGTGTTCAAAAATTGGCAAAGTGGTGATAGATATCAGAGTAGTGTTTCTGGAGAAGGGCTATTGACAAAGAAAATGAAGGAAACTTCTTGAATAGTAGAAATGGTCTACCTTCACTTTGGAGGAGATTATCTGAGTTCATACCTACATAAAAATTCATCAAGTTGTACACTAAAGATTTGTGTGTCTTACCATATGTAATTTATGTTTTCCAAAATGGTTTCTAAATAAATTGTTGTGTCATTTATTTTGTCGCTTCAGTCATGTGGGAGACCCAATGAATTGTAAGTATTGGCTTTTTTGCTTTATTACCCAAGAAAACCCAGTAACATTTCCTGTTCATGGCTAGTCAGTGGCTAACCACTTGAAATGCATACTCCGGGGAGGACTTCAACTTTGAGCGTACTGATCTCCATCAATATCATGGTATCTGGTAAGTCTGATGCAATGATATTTTTAGCAAAAAGTAAAGCCATATTTCAATAGTGACACGGATACTCTTGAGTGACTCACAAAATGTTTTATAACTTGTTCTAGTAGCAGTGATACATTTGTATATTATCCAGCAAACCTTCATATTTACCTTATGTCAATGGCGGACTGACTACTCTGGCTGAATCCAGCGTGATGCTGGATCCATTCGGAGTGAAACTGAACTTGTGTGACTAGACAAAATGCAGTGTTTCCTCCAGTTTTTTGGTTTGTATATTTTTGTCTCCTTGAATTCTTATTTTTTGGACCTTATATTTATTGACATGTAGTTATTTTTTTCCTCTTTCGATATTTTTAATATTTCTAGCACACAGGCTAAGAAGGAAACCATAAATTTCTATTTGGGATTTTAAATTTTTTAAATGGAGACAAAAAATGAATGGGTAAACTTTGTTTCAGAAAATGAGGATCAGAGAACTTGAGGATATATAAACAAAAAATAATTTCTCGAAGTCAATGATTTCATACTCACACCAGAATATTCTATATAAAGGGAATCTTATCCCAAAGCATGAACAGATGTAGAAATGAAGGCAGTGACTAAAATTAGAGCTGTCTCAGGACACCTGGGTGGCTCAGTGATTGAGCATCTCCCTTTGGCACAGAACATGATCCTGGAGTTTCAGGATCAAGTCCTACATCGGGCTCCCTGCAGGGAGGCTGCTTCTCCATCTGCTTGTGTCTCTGCCTCTCTCTGTGTCTCTCATGAGTAAATGAATAAAAATCTTTAAAAAATAAAAATAAAATTAAAGCAGCCTCAGGCAGGTGAAAACAAACTTGAATCCATTCTGTGTTTTCTTGTAATCATCCCAAAGAAGTTCCAAAACATTCTGAAAAACACTGGCTTCCACATTACCATAATATGTCTAGTTAAGGGAGAAGAGAACCAGTTCTTAGGAGAAAGAAAGATGGAATCTAGAGTGAGGAAAAAGTGAAAGAAATTGAGAGGGAGGGAAGAACATTTGGGAAGAACTCAAAAGACAGTGAGTAGCAGATTTCTAAGTCTTTTCAAAACCTGATAGCTCATTCTTTTTAGCTCTGAATAATATTCCATTGTCTAGATATACCTTGATTTAGGCAGTCTTTCACCTACTAAAGGGCATCTTGGTTGCCTCCAAGTGTTGGGAATTAAGAATAAAGTTGTTACAAACAGCTGAGTGCAGGTTTTGTGTTTTAAGACATAAGTTTTTAATCCGACTGGATAAGAAACAAGGAGTGCTATTGATGGATCATATTGTAAGAGCATTTTAATACCTTAAGAAATTGCCAACCTGTCCTCCCAATTTGCTATAGGATTTTACATTTCCACTGGCAATCACTGAGTTCATTTTGCTTCACATTCTTGCCAACATTTGGTGTTATTATGGATCGCTAATAGATTTTGGCCATTCCTTGTATTATTGCTGCCACTCATTTCAAATGTATATAAATATAGTCTATCCAATTAAACATATATAAATATTTTTCTATATTGTCTATATTTTATATTTATGTTAAGTAATACATAAAACATATAAGTATATATCTAAAGAATACATGTTTTATTATTTTGAACAAACTGTTGTCAGATCAATTAAGAATAAGAAAAATAAAGGCTTTTATTTTTCCTTCACTTATTCATTCTTCAATACTTTCTTCCATTATGTAGATCTGAGTTCTTTCTTACATTATTTCCTTCTTCCTGAAGAACTCTTGACATTCCTTGCAAGGCAGGTCCACTGGAACCAACTGACCACAATTTTTGCTTGTTTGAGAAAGTCTTTTTTTTCTCCTTCACTTTTGAAGGGTAATTTTGTAGGACACAGAATTCTAGGTTGATGGGTTTGTTTCTCTTAACATTTAAAACATTTTACTCATTCTCTTTTTCTTGCCTGACTTCCTAAGAGAAGTTGGATATAATTCTCACCTTTGTTCCTCTATGATTTGTTTCTCTGGATTTTTTCAGAATTTTTCCTTTATCTTAGATTTTCTATTGCTTGAATATAATATGCCAGGCCTTGTTTTTTGTTTTGTTTTGGTTTATGTTTTTGGGTTTTTGTTGTTGTCATTTGGCATTTTGCCTGCTTGGTATTCTATAAGCTTCCTAGAACTTTGATTTGATATCTGTTAGTAACTTGGAGAAATTCTCAATGCTTCAGGTATTTATTCTGTTCCTTTCTCTTTCTTCTCCTTCTGATTTTTCCATTACATGTATTTTACATGTTTTCATAGTTGTCCTATAGTCTTTGGATATCTGTTTTTTTTTATTTTAAAGTGCTTGTTCTCTTTGCTTTTGAGTTTTGGAGGTTTCTATTGATATATTCTTTAGCTTAGGGATTCTTTCCTTAGCCATATCTCATCTATTAATAGCTTCATCAAAGACATTCCTCATTTCTGTTACAGTGTTTTTTATTTAATTTTATCAACTTTGCCTCATGTATTTTGAAGTTCTTATTAGGTATATGGACATATCTTGTTTTATTGTGTTTCACTTTATTACACTTTGCAGATATTGTGGTTTTTACAAATTGAAGGTTTGTGGCAACCTTCTATGGAGTAAGACCATCAGCACCATTTTTCCAATAGCATTTGCACACTTTATCTCTCTGTGTCTCATTTTTGGTAATTCTTGCAAATTTGAAACTTTTATTACTTTATATTTGTTGTGGTGATCTGTGGTCAGTGATCTTTGATGTGACTGTTGTAATTGTTTTGTGGTGTCACTAACTATGCCCATCGAAGATGGTGAACTCAAGTGACATGTATGTGTATGTGTTCTAGCTCTAGCACCTACTGGCTGTTCTTCCATGTCTCTCTCCCTGTCCTCAGGCCTCTTTCTTTCCTGAGACACAACAATATTGAAATTAGGCCAATTAGTAACTTTACGATGACCTCTAAAGGTTCATGTGAAGGGAGAAATACACATTTCTCACTTTAAATTAGAAGTGAGAAAGGATTAAGCTTACTAAGGAAGGCATGCTGAAAGCTGAGACAGATCAACAGCTAGTCCTCTTATGCCAAGCAGTAGCCAAGTTGTGAATGTGAAGGAAAAAGTCTTGAAGGAAAATAAAAGTGCTACTCTAATGAACACACTAATGATAAGAAAGTGAAACAGCCTTATTGCTAATATGACAAAAGTTTGAGTTATCTGGTTAGAATCTCAAACCAGCCACAACATTCCCTTAAACCAATGCCTAATCCAGAGCAAGGCCCTACTTTCTTCAAAATCTGTGGAGGAAAAGAGAGATGAAGAAACTGCAGAAGAAAAGTTGGAAGCTAGAAGAGGTTGATTCATGAAATTTAAGGAGAGAAGCCATATCCGAAACAGAAAAGTGCCAGGTGAAGCAGCAAGTGCTGATACAGAAGCTGTAGCAAGTTATCCAGAAATCCTAGCTCATTCATGATGGTGGCTAAAATAAACAATGATTTTTAATGGAGATGAAACCACCTTACATTGGAAGAAGATGTCATAAGGACTTTATGAAATTCTATTGCCTTTCTCCTGTCATATATATTTCTGTTATTCTCTATCATTTTTTAAGTTAGTAAGTAAGGAATCAATAAGCAAACTAAATTCTTTTGTGTGCTTCTAATCTGCACAGGTTTTTGTTTGGAGGTGGGTGGGGAGAGCATATATTTCTTCCTTTTTAAAATTCTGCTTTTATTTCTGTAGACATTCTCCACAGATTTTTATTTTATACCCTACATTCAATAACTCAAACTCTGAAGTTCTGAATCTTATTCTTCTCTTGAGGAATAAGGGAGGGAAACCAATAAAAAGTGCATCATGTCATTTTGTGGTTGCATTTTCCCCCTGTGTTTTGTAATTTTGGAATATAAACTCATAATTATGTGGCTTTGAGTCTGAGAACTAACTGGTTTGAGTATAGAAACTTGGGGAAGGACCATCCTCTTCCATTATGGCAACTAACCAGAGTCTTTGCTCACTACTATGGACTGAATGCATCCTCAAAAATTCATATATTAAAATAATCTCCAAAGTGATGGTATTTGGAGATAGATGTAGAGGCTTTGGGAGGGAATTTTATCATTAGGGTGGAGATCTTGGGTTAGTACCCTTATAAGAAGAGACACAAGAGAGTTTGCTTTTTCTCTTTCTCTCTCCCTTTGGCCCTCCCTGCCAGAATACAGCAAGAAGGCAGCTGTCTAGAAGGCAGGAAGTGGGCTTTCACCGGACACCACATCTGCTTGTGCTTTGGTCTTAGACTTCCCAGACTGTACAACTGTGAGAAAAAAGATTGTTATCTAATCCACTGTATGGTATTTTTGTTGCAGCAGGCAAAGCTGACTAAGACACTCCCGTACACTTGATTTAGATAAGACAAACTATACCCTCTCTGACTGCCCTTTTATATCACCCCTAAGAACACTAAGGTTTATTTAGTTTTTGCTACAAATCCTTCAGGTCAGAGTCTCTTGACTGCCATTCTGTCCTTGCTAGTGTTTATGATTATCTACTTTGCCTGAGACTATTAAGTGCTGACACTTTGTGTTGGTACTGCAGAATCATATCATCCTCCCTGAAGCCAGCACCACCACACCACAGATGATGGGCACCTTCATAGATAGTGTGCATGGATAACAGAAGTCACTTTATTCTGCTGAACTGGGAGATGGCACACAACACTGAACACTTCAGGGCACTTTCCTAGTATAAAAAATGGCAGATTTCAGAATTCTGTCTGGTTTTGTGGGTTTGAGAGAAACCCACAAAACGAGACAGAGAGAAGGCACACAATCCTAAGACTTCTGCCTCAAGAAGGAGCCAGGGAAATGGAGAAGGAATACATCTTTAGGAAACGTCTGAGAGACCTCCCAGAATCTCTAGCTGGGCTGACAGGTGAAGATCTTTTTCTGAAGAAGCCCGTCACTAAAGACTGGAGGAAGTGACAGCTTCCATAAATATGAAGACACTAACCATGGAAAGCTTCTAAAAAATCTAAAAATATGACACCACCAAAGAAACAAAATAAAGTTCCAGTGACTGATCCAAAAGAAATGGAGATCTGCATTCTGGAGAAAGAAATAAAAATAGTCTATGTAAGGAAGCTCAATGAATACAAGAGAACACAGACAATTGGACAAATCTGGAAAACAATACATGAACAAAAGGAAGTTTCAAGAAAGAGACAGAAATCATGAGAATCAAGCTCAAATCCTGAAGCTGAATAATGCAATGACTCCACTGAAAAATGCAATAGGAAGCTTTAGTGGCAGATTCATCAAGCAGAAGAAAGAATTATTGAACACAAAGGCATAATTTGAAATCATCCAGCCAGAGATATAAAGCAAACATACAAAAAGAATGAAAGCGATTAATGAAAGTCTATGGGTCTTATGAAACACCAACAAACAAAATAGTATCAGCATCATGGGAGTCCCAGATGGACAAAAGAGAAAGGAGCAGAAACCACATGTAATGTAATAATGAGAGACAACTTCCTAAAACTTTGGGGCAGTGGGTGAGGAATGAATGTCGAAATCCATGAAGCCCAAATAACCTGACTGACCATAAAGAAATATTCCCTGGCACATCTTGATAATCAAATGGAAAAGAGAGACTTTTGAAAGTAGCAGGGGAAAGGTGATTGGCCACATATAAAGGAACTCCATAAAACTAGCAGATTTCTCAGCAGAGACCTTGCTGACCAGGGGAGTGAGATGATATATTCAAAGTGTTGAAAATAAAAGCCTGCCATGGAGGAAATCTTTCCTTAGCAACCCAGAAATAAAACTGATCAAGACTTACCTAGAAAAAACAAAGCAGATGGCCTTTGTCAGTACTAGATGTGCTTGCAATTAATTCTAAAGGGTGCTCTTCAAATTTGATGACAGAATGGTAATCAAAGACATGAAGACATATGAAAAATAAAACATACTGGTAAAGGCAAATATAAAAGTAAATATATACAAGGTACAAGGTAAAACATCTTTCTGTAAAAACAGAAAGATGCTACTTAACTCTAAGAGTCCTGTGTTTGTGGTGTGTAAATCACTTTTGACTCTAGCACAAATGCTAAAAAGAAAAGTATGAGAAATAATTACAACTATGATAATTTTAGTGAATAAACAAATTAAAAATATGTGAATTGTGACTCAATAAAAGAAAAGGCGGAGAGAAATAAAAGCAGTGAGTGCTGTATGCAATGAAGTTAAGTTGTAATCAGCTTAAACCAACTATAAGGTGTTTCATATAAGTCTTGTGGTAACCACAAAGTAAAAGAAAATATCTGGTAGACACACTAATGATATAGTAAAAGGAATCAAAGCATACTACTACAAAAAAATAATCAAATCACAAAGGAACAATAGGCAGAGAGGTAGAAAGGAACAAAGGAACTTCAAAACAGTTAGAAAACAATGAACAAAATGAAAATAGCAGTACATCCCTCTCAGTCATCGTAATATAAATGGACTAAATTCTACATTAGATGGTAATGGGTAAGGCACCAAGATTGAACAATATGCTACATATTGGAGATTGACTATACCTTTACGGATACAACTAGGCTGAAAATGAAGGGATAGAAAGTGCCCCCCCCCCTTGAGGAAGGTAATTTATGTTACTGAAATTATATTCATTTAAATGTTAGTCTTGCCTTAACAAATACCTTCACAAAAACATCTAGAATACTATTTAGCGGAATACCTAGGAACCATGTCCAAGCCAAGTTGACACATAAAATCAGCCATTACAGTACAAAATGGGGGAAAGAGAGGGATGAATTATCTCAGTCTGGTTCCAAATTTTCCTGAAGGTAATCTCATTTGTGCCGCTGAGTGAGGCCCACCACTGGATTTAACACTTTTAATCCTGTGGGTGATATCTGGAGAAAGCCCTGGACTCAGCCCAGATCAAGGGAGGTACCCATGAGGGGTCAGTCCACTGTGGCTTCAAAGGAGGTGGAAGCAGGGTTGCCTTTGACAGAATTGTTGTCATCGTAGAGTAAGGTGTCTCACAAATGAGAAATCATTGATTAATAGCTTATAGTGTAATTTTCAAATGTTAACATGGTTTTCCACTTGATGGAATAACTTCTAATTTCTGTTTTGCAAAGCAAAGCATTTTGTGGACTTTAGTTACAGTTAGAAGATTTTCTATAATTATGTCTGTAAGAGATGTGCATACATGGAGGCTTGTACTCCATTTAGGCACCTAAAACTGATATACTTTCCTCTGAATATTTTCTAGCTTCAACAAATACGTTACCTGTGGAAAGAAAGCAGAAAAGCATCACACCTCCTGTGGAAGGTAATATGCTTTTTAATTTTTTTCTAGAGGCTAGTACTAAAGGGAGGAAGTGTTCAACATCCTTAGAAACATAGTTGACAGTCTGGTCAGGGGGACAATTTTGAGCCCAGTAGAAGAGCATGGTGATCTGAACACAGCGGGGTGAGGGATCATGCATGACCCTGACCCTCCTCTCCTAAAGCAGTTCAATTCCCTGTGAAGATTATGGAGCTCTCTCTATCAGGCACTGTGCTAAGCTTCATGGGGAAGTCATAAACATGCTGCTCACCACCCTCTCTCTTTCTGGTTTCATCTTCAGCATCCATGCCAAAGAAAACCAAGAGAAAGTAGGGATAGGTATCCTTATATTAGAGAAAATAGACTTTAAGTCAAAAACTGTAACTAAAGGCAAAGAATGTTAGTATCTAATGGTAAAAGAGTCAATACATCAAGAGGATATAACAATTGTAAATATTTATGCATCCAACATCGGAGCACCTAAATGTATAGATCCGATATTACCAGAACTGAAGAAGAAGTAGACAATACAGCAGTTGTAGGGAACTGTAGTATCCCATATAAAAATGGAAAACTCTTTGCTACATAGAGTCAATAAGGTAACAGTAGGCTTGAACAACACTGTAGACCAAATGGCCTAATACACATGTACAGAACCTTCCTTCCAACAACAGCAGAACACATTGTTCTCAAGCACACACAGAATAAACCACAAGATAAATGATTATATCCTTCATTTTTCTAAAAATTTATTTATTTTACAGAGACAGACAGAGAGAGAGCAAGCAGGGGGAAAGGTAGAGGGAGATGTAAAGTGAGAGAATCTTCAGCAGACCCATACTGAGGGCACGGGTCCCGATGCAGGGCTTGATCTCAAAACCCTGAGGTCATAACTTGAGCTGAAACCACGAGTTGAACACTTAAGCAATTGAGCACCACCCAGGTGCCCCTAAATTATAATTTTAAAAAAAAATGTTGTTTTCCAAAAATTAGTTCAATATAGAAGTTTACAGAACCTGAATTTGAAGTAGATTAGGATTGTTTTGAGTGTCAGAAACTGTATAGAATCCAAGGGAAGGATGCATGTTGGTCTCAGGAACCAAGGAGTTAGAGATGTGAGCCAGGTGAGGAGAATCATTCTATCTTTCTCTGCTTCTGCTACAATCTTCCCAAGATAGGTGTATTAGGGTTCCTTGGAGAAAAAAGAATGAGAGAGAGAGAGAGAGAGAGAGAGAGAGAGAAAGAGAGAATATAAGGAGGCAGGGAGATGGAGGAAAGAGGAGATAGGTGAGTGAGAGTGAGAGAGAAGGAGGAGGGAGAGGAACAGGGAGGCAGGTAGAGAGACTTAAAGGATTGGCTCACGTGATTGCAGAGGCTTGCTAAGTCCAGAATCTCTCGGGTGGGCCAGCAACTAGAGATCCAGGGAAGAGTAGCAGTTTGAGTCTGAAGGCTGTGTGCTATAGAACTCTTTCCTGGGAGGTCACTCTTTTCTCAGTCAAAGCCTCCAACTGGTTTGAAAGTGCTCCCCCTCCCCCATTGAGGAAAGTGATTTATGTTACTGAAATTATATTCATTTAAATGTTAGTCTTACCTTAACAAATACCTTCACAAAAACATCTAGAATACTATTTAGCGGAATACCTAGGAACCATGTCCAAGCCAAGTTGACACATAAAATCAGCCATTACAGTACAAAATGGGGGAAAGAGAGGGATGAATTATCTCAGTCTGGTTCCAAATTTTCCTGAAGGTAATCTCATTTGTGCCACTGAGTGAGGCCCACCACTGGATTTAACACTTTTAATCCTGTGGGTGATATCTAGAGAAAGCCCTGGACTCAGCCCAGATCATGGGAGGTACCCATGAGGGGTCAGTCCACTGTGGCTTCAAAAGAGGTGGAAGCAGGGTTGCCTTTGACAGAATTGTTGTCATCGTAGAGTAAGGTGTCTTATAAATGAGAAATCATTGATTAATAGCTTATAGTGTAATTTTCAAATGTTAACATGGTTTTCCACTTGATGGAATAACTTCTAATTTCTGTTTTTCAAAGCAAAGCATTTTGTGGACTTTAGTTACAGTTAGAAGATTTTCTATAATTATGTCTGTAAGAGATGTGCATACATGGAGGCTTGTACTCCATTTAGGCACCTAAAACTGATATACTTTCCTCTGAATATTTTCTAGCTTCAACAAATATGTTACTTGTGGAAAGAAAGCAGAAAAGCATCACACCTCCTATGGAAGGTAATATGTCTTTAATTTTTTTTCTAGTGGTCAGTACTAAAGAGAAGGGTTGCTGAACATCCTTAGAAACATAGTTGACAGTCTGGTCAGGGGGCCAGCCTTCAGCTCAGTTGAAGATCATGGCGATCTGAAGGCTGCTGCATGAGGGACCTGAGTGACTCTGGCCCTTGTCTGTCAAAGCAGTTCAATTCCATGTGAAGATTATGGAGCTCTCTCTATCAGTCCCTGTGCTAGGCTTTAACGGGGAACACAGAGGATGAACAAAGATGAAGAAAGATGAACTACACCACCAGAGCACCCTAGGGGGCTCAGTTTTGTGGGTGAACCCAGATCTCATATAGAATAGAGGAGATAAGCCCTCCTACCAAGTGTGCCAGGAATATAGAGAGGGAGACTGAGGACCCAGGCCCTGAGAAGGCTTCACAGAGCATGCAGCATGTGATTTGCTCTTAAAGGAAGAGGGATGTGTTCACAGAGAGAGTGCTGTGTAGGCCACCCCAGACAGCAAGAAACATTGAGGGAAGACCTAGATAAGCAGCTGTACTTGGTGCTTTCTTTCTGAGGTGTGGGGCAACAGAGGGGTGATAGATTACAAAGGTGAGTCTATTTGAAAAGAGGGCTTTTAAAGCAAAATCAAACACATTTAAGTTTGTCCTCAGGCGGTGAGAGATCTCTGAAGGGTGTCCGAGTGGAGGGGATCACCCCTGTGTTACAGAATCACGTAGGTGGCTGCAAGATAGGCTATTAACTGAGAAGAGAGTTTTGAGACGGAGACAGATGTTAGAAGGCTTCTGGAGTAATGCAGGAGTGTGGTGATGGGGTCTTTTTTTTTTTTTTTTTTTTTTTTTAAAGATTTTATTTATTTATTCATGACAGTCACAGAGAGAGAGAGAGAGAGAGGCAGAGACACAGGCAGAGGGAGAAGCAGGCTCCATGCACCGGGAGCCCGACGTGGGATTCGATCCCGGGTCCCCAGGATCGCGCCCCGGGCCAAAGGCAGGCGCCAAACCGCTGCGCCACCCAGGGATCCCGTGATGGGGTCTTAAACCAGGGTGTGGCAGTGAGAACAGAAAGGAAAAGGGATTTGTCTGTGTGCAGGAGGCTGGAGGAGACTGGAAGAGAGTCATAGACACAGGCTGCAGAAACACTGGGACATGCCTGCTGGTTCTGGAGCAAATATGAGAATCTACCTGCTACCCTTCTGTGAAGCCAGAGGTGAAATCACCATAGCTGATCACAGGAGTGTGTGGAGATTTATTGTTAGACAGGTGCCAACCCATTTAGTGTGGGGGAGTGACTGGCCATTGGTGAATTATCACAACAGAGATGAACAGAGGAGGGATGCCTGTTGGCTCAGCAGTTGAGAAACTGCCTTCAGCTCAGGGTGTGATCCCAGGGTCAAGTCCTGCACCGGGTTCCCCACAGGGAGCCTGCTTCTCCCTCTACCTGTGTCTCTGCCTCTCTCTGTGTGTCTCATGAATGGATGAATAAAATCTTTTTAAAAAGGCAGGTATGAAAAGAAAAAGAAGAGGATTAGGAAAGGATGGATAATAGCAATCCCCTAAGATGCTTCCTATCAGGTGAAGGGGCATCGTTGGAGGTCATAGAGTGGAGCAAAGTGAAGGAAGAGAGACTATCCATAGTCCTGGGGATCCTCACCATTGGACCTACTTCTCTGGAGACTGCACCCCTATTAAAATATGTATGTTTTTTTGATTAATTAGTAGTTTCCTTTAAAAGAATAGAGTCACACCTTGAGAATAAATGTCAGGAAAATTAAAGCCTTAGCCTGAAGGGCTGAAGGGCAAAGTCCCCAGAACACAAAAGAACCCTCTTAACACGCTGCTCATCAGCCTCTTCTCTCTCTGGTTTCATCTTCAGCATCCTGCCCTTGGGCACATATATGCTCCTCCACACTCAGCTCTACGCGTTCTCCAATCAGCTACATTCTTGCTTGCCTCTAAGCTTTGGCCAAGTCACAGGTTCTCTGTGAAAGGAGTGGCCACCTGCAGTGGTCAAAAGAGCATAGATTTAATTGCTCCTCAGATCTGCTTTTTTTTTTTTCAGAAAAGTGAAATTTATTAGCATTGCGCTACAGGACATAAGAAATGTAAAGATTTGTCCTTCAAGATCCACTGACTTGAAACTGTAACATCCTGAGAGAGAATAAGTATTGTTAAAAGTCATTTTATTACAGCATAAAATCATACCAGTTAGGTTTTGTAAGATGCAGAATTCTATGCCTACACAGGAAGTGACAGATGATACTTTTGTGAAATTGGCAACAGTCTTCCCTGGAAGCCCTGGGAAATACAAGATGTTTTGCATGGTATTAGTCACAAAAGGCATTTGTAGACAGCCACAAAACAACTGTCCCCAACAAAGCACAAGAGGGTGGAGAACGGATGAGAAAGTAGGAAGACCACTGGTGAGATGGCACTGAAGGAAGGAAGGAAAGAAGGAGATCTGTTGAATTTACTGACTTAGTGATTCTCCAAATAAAAAATAGCTTAAGAAATGTCCATCTTGCTCAACCTGAATGTCATCTTATTTTTAATGAAAGTGTCACATGCTTTTTATATTTATGTTTCTATGAAGTGCCATCCTTAGGGGTAGGCTTTTCATTCTGATATTACAGATTTATTCTTTCTGATCAAGACTTGGGAGGAGAAAACCACATCACCAATTTTTCCACTTTCTACCCCAAGGAGGATGAGATAAATCTAATAATCTCTATGACCGAAAGATTTGATTTAGATGAATCTGTCCTTTAATTTATATTGTGTTTTCTTATTTGTGTTTCTCAAAGCTAAACTTCTGAATCAATTTTAAACTCTTAAAATATTTCTCACACGTATAAGAAATATAGTTTATCTAAGAACACTTGATATAGGAGAGAAATGGGTTCATCTTTGGATTAAGTTTAATGTGTTATGCATTTTGTGCATGTTTAATTTTTATGTAAGCCTAATTAATATTCTTGAAATAAGATCACCAGCAAAGTCATGTTGTAGTACACTTTATATGATTTGTTGTAGAGAGTGTAACACATGAAGTTGTTCACCACGCTTCTGTTTTCTCCTTCTCTTTGTGTGTGTGTCCAGCCAACACTTCTCTGTCTGTATTTGTGGATACAAGGGCTGTGCTCCATTGCCCTAATGCCACCTCGAATGTTCTGGTAGTAACATGGTCAGTAATCTTCAGAGACAACACTTCCTGCATCAGAGCCTACAGGACAGATAGCAACAAGACCAGGGAAAAAACTTGTACAGACGAGAGAATATCCTGGGACTCCAGACCTGATCAGAACTTTGCCCTTCGGATTAATCCCGTGGCCATCACTCATGAAGGATATTACAAGTGTGAAGTGATCACACCTGATGGGAATTTCTGTCATGGGCATCACCTCCAAGTGTTAGGTAAGGAGCCTCGCGTACTGTGGTATGCCAGAGAACCAGATCTGAGACTGAACCAAAGGTCTCTCTCTAGTCCATATCGCATGTGTTGAGCCTGAAACATTTCCCCCTGCATCTCTGCAGTGCCCCCTAAGGTGACCCTGTCTCTAGGCGAGAATGGAACTACCGTGTGCTGGGCAGTTGCAGGGAAGCCAGCTGCACAGATCTCCTGGACCCCAACGGGAGATTGTCACACTGTGGAAGAACGACTTGGCAATGACACAGTGACCGTGCAGAGTACATGCCACTGGGAGGACCGCCAGGTGTCTGAGGTGTCCTGCTTTGTCTCCCATGTGACTGGCAACAATAGTCTGTCCATAGAGTTGAATCAAGGTAATTACCTGTTTTTTTTTTTTTTTTTTAAGGTAATGAACTTAATGCTTGGGAGGAGAAAACCACATCACCAATTTTTCCACTTTATATTCCAAAAACAAAGCAAGGAACCTTTTGCTCCTAATTTGAAGATGTTATCTAAACTTAACTAGGTAATGCTTTACTATGTTAGGGAAATAATTCCTATTCCTTTAACAAAATGAAGGAGTAAATTTAACAACTTCTTAGTGGTACACTCTAAATATCTTTTATTCTAGAAGCCATAAAAATTTAACTTAGTATCTATTGACTTTTACTTTGAGATTAGTATTTGCATAAAGTAGCAATACTTTTATATACTTTAATAATACTGATTCAGTAGATAGACAGGAACGATATTATTCATTTCCTGATTTTCATAGTTCTTAAATAGTCACCACTTTTATTACTAGCAGACAAGTTTTCCTTTCTCCTCTCTGTCATCTGAAACATATACATCAATTCATTTGCCAAATACTTGTCGAATGTATGTGTTTTTGATGCTGTTATGTAAAGATGAAAAGACAAGGTCCATGTCTTCATATCATTCCAAGAAGTATAACCCGATGGTTACGAGCAAAGCATTCGGCATAATATGGCTTCTTGTTTACCAGCTGTATGACTTGGGAGAGTATTTAATTTCTCTGTCTCATGGCCTTTTAAAAAATTGAGATATGGAACACCTGGGTGGCTCAGCGGTTAAGTGCCTGCGTTGGCCCGGGGTATACTCCTGGGGTCCTGGGATTGAGTCCCATATCAGGCTCCCTGCATGGAGTCTGCTTCTCCCTCTGCCTGTGTCTCTGCCTCTCTCTCTGTGTCTCTCATGAATAAATAAATAAGATCTTTTAAAAAATTGAGATATAATTGACATATAATAAATAATTTTGGGTATACATAATGATTTGATATTTATGTATGTGGCAAAATGATCACTACAATGGCTAGTCTCATGGTTTCTTCATTTGATAGAATGGATGACAGAACCATGTTATAGAGTTATTACGATATCTAAAAGGAATAATATATTTGAGGAGCCTAGTTGGCACAGTTGGTTAAGCATACCACTCTGGGTTTTGGCTCGTGATCTCATGGGTCATTAGATCGAGCCCGGGCTGGGTTCTACATTCAGAGAGTCTGCTTGAATTTATGTTTCCCTTTGTTCCTCCCCCCTGTTCTCTCTCTCTCAAATAAATAAATCAATCCTAAAAAAAGAGTAATATATTTATTTTACATGGTGCCTATCACATAGGTGGTACTCAACAAATTTTAGCTACTGTATTTAACATGTGAACAGTATTAGCTTTTATATTCAATAAATGTTAGCTATTATGTGATTATATTAATACAGATTAGCTATTAGACTCATTCTTATGTTATTTAAAATAATCAGCCTATTAATTATTCCTTATAGCATCTCTCCTATTAAGTTTTTTGCAATATCTTTATTGAGATCTAATTTATGTAGCGTGCAATTCACGCATTTAAAGTGTATCATACAGGTCTTTGGCACATTCAGAGTTATGCAACCATCACCACAATCAATTTTAGAACATATACGTCACTCCAAAAAAAAAAAAAAAAACCCTCTATCCTTTAGCTATCACTTTCTAATTCCAAAAATCCTCCAGCTTTAGGTAACCACTAACCTACTTTCTGTATCTATAGGTTTTCCTATTTTGGACATTTCACATAAATGGAACCATATAATATGTGCCTTTTGTTACTGACTTCTTTTACTTGGGATAATGTTTTCAAGCATCACCCATGTTGTCCCATGTACTAATACATTCATTTCTATTCTTTATTTTCTATTACCAATCTCCTACCAGCTCTAGGTTAATATTTTATACTTCTTGCCTCTAGACATATGCATTTATCTGCAGTCCCACCTGACTTTGCTTTCCATAGATAAAACATTCAACCTGTACTCTATACTCATTTCTCCCTTCCCATGTCCTGAGAAGCTTTGCTTCAGTAGTTTTCTGTGCTCTCTTTTGTTCACTCTTTTTTGTTCCACAGATCCATTTCCTAAGGCTGATTATATGGGCATGACTCTTTTTCTCCCTGTTTTATTTTTTTTTCCTCCCATGTTTTATTTTTATTTTTTTACTTTAAAAAATATTTTATTTATTTATTCATGAGAGACACACAGAGAGAGGCAGAGACACAGACAGAGGGAGAGGCAGGCTCCTCGCAGGGAGCCCGAAGTAGGAGTCCATCCCGGGACTGGCATCACGCTCTGTGTCAAAGGCAGATGCTCAACCACTGAGCCACCCAGGCGTCCCTCCTCTCATGTTTTAATAGTTGCTGGGACTTCCACAAACTCTTGGCTCTTGCCTTTTATTCATATCCAAGATTTTTTACAAGAAGAATCTATGCTCATTGTCTCTTCTGTGTTACCTCACATCTACTCCTTAACTCCTTTGCATCTTTGTGCACAGGAAATATTCTAACAAAAAGCTAAAGATCTCTCAGATGCCAAACAAAATATAAATTTTTAATTCTTAGTTATTAATTAACTTCTTTGTGATATGTGATATGGTCTTTCCTCTCTTCTTACCTATTTTCCTCCCATAATCACTTGGTTCTCTACTTAACCTTCAGTCAGCTTCTTAGTCATCTTAGATTGTTTTTCATCTACTCATTCCATGAAGGAAGGCATTTCTCTGAGTTTGATCATTGACTCTATTGTCTTTTCACCTTTACTCCTATTCATTGAAGGACTTCATCCGTATATTTGGCTCCAACCACTGCCTAATTATTGACTCTCAAACCTATTTTTAGCTCATATTTCTCTCCTTGGCTATACCATGATCAAAACCAATTTCCAATTGAGTGACTTCATGTGGATACATCAAGGGCACCTCAACTTGCATATTCCTGAAAAGGAATTCCTCTTCTCTACTCCTTCATAAGCTCCATACTTATATTTTATCTTAATAAATGACTCAAGCCAGAAAATTAAAGATATCCTACAATGTTAAACTTTCTTATTTCCCATATTCAAAATCAGTCACTATGTTCTGTTGATTTTTGTCTTAAATTCTTTTCTTAAATCTAGACCTTTTCCTTTCCTTTGCTTTAGTTGAACACATGATCATCTCTCCCCAGAATTATTCCAATTTCCTTGTAACAGGTCTGGCACCTAGCTTACCTCACTCCAATTTATTGCCTACACTGTTGCCAGAGTGACTTTTCTAAAACGAGAAGAATATGCCCCTCTCCTCCTTAAATGCCCCCAGTGGTTTCTCTTGGTCTCTTAGAAATCTAAGCTCCTATGATATGTCATTCTCCATAGCCTCATGTCTTGCTAATCTTCAGCCTGGACTGTGGGCTTCTTTGGGCTCCTCAAAAGTGTTATCCTTTCTCATACTTCTGTACATGTAATTGCACATTATACATGCCATTTTCACCTCTCCACATGCACTTCTTTCCTCATACTCTGTTCTTTCATTCCATTTTCTCAATTCCTATTAAAGTTTTAAAAAAAGATTTATTTATTTAGTTGAGAGAGAGAGCAAGAGTATGGAGGAAGGGGCAGAAGGAGAGAATCTCAGACCCACCTTGAGCATGGAGCCCCATATGGGGCTCAATTTCATGACCCAGAGTTCATGACCTAAGTTGAAATCAAGAGTCCAATGCTCAACCAACAAAACCACCCAGGTGCTCTTCCTCTGAAGTTTTGAGGCTTAGTTTGAAATGGTTTCTGGGATAATTTTCTTTTCCCATGAAATTTCCTACTCTGTGCTCATGTAATGCCTCATGCATATATCTGAGTACTTCATAGTCCTGTAATTGACTGTCCACTTCTCTGACTCCAGTACATGGTAAACTTCTTGAGAGTAAGAACCATATTCTTCATTTCTATATCCACAGTCTGGCACAGTGCCTAAAACATACAAATAGTTACAGAATTCAGATCATCATAGACTTCATCTACATCTGTACTCTGCTCTATCACATTTGATTTGTTAATGAATTCTTCAAATCTTTGCTCAAATTGTTTCTTTCCCTTGAAAACTTCTTCCTTCTCTTAACCTATTTAATACTGTTATTGGCAAGGTTCCATTCAAATTTCACTTCACTCTGACCTCCCAGTTGGAGTTGATTCAGTTTTCTTATTCTTTAGATGATTACATTCCATAATGCTCACTTAGTACTCTTTGCTCTCTTGTAAGTGATCTTTTCATTTGTATGGATCTGGCTTTTCCAATCAGACTGTGAGCCTTTTTGAGGGCTGAGACTATGTCTTCTTCCCTGATAGTGCATAGGAAGGAGATTGGCCTACTTCTAGTTTAGTATGTGAATAGGTTATTTAACAAGATGACATGACTTTTGGAGCAAAGACTCAGAATAGTACTTAAAGTTTACTTTTGGTTGCCATTTTCATAGCAGAAAAAAACTTCAGAATGATAGTTCAAATTAGTCTCATTTTATCTTTTCAACAATTCTTGGGGCCATTTTACAGATTAATAAATGAAAGTAAGAAAACATAAAATACCCTACTAAACCGATGACAACAACTCAGTGACAAAATTACTGTGTGGAAAATATCAGATAGTGCTCAAAATATTAATGATAATACCCTAAAAATCTTCCATTTACTTAGGAAGTCAGAAAACATATTTCCTTTTTTCTTATATAATTGGAAAGTATTAGCAATGTTTACTGTGTATTTATTCATTTAGAAAATATTGAAAATCTACCATGTATAAACACACAGCTCCTAAACTCTGTCATGAAAGAATATCTTAACATTTGAATTGTAGTTTAGAAGGTGTTTTGATTATGATAGTCTGTGAACTTTTAAGACTATTTTAAAAGTCTCTTTTAGACAATTGACCCTACTTTGTTCATCACAAGAATCCTTGAAATGGTCTTTACCTGTGCCTGTGTTGCCTGTATTTAAAGGTGCCATAACTCTGGAATTTCCAGCATCAGCCTTACTGGTCATTCTCTATGTGAAATTCTCTTTATTCTTGGTTATTATCCTGGTCATCGTGGGATTCACCTATTTCCAGAGAATAAATCATTGCAGGTAGGAAATAAAATCTAAAAAAATATAGACTCATTAGAAAGAAAACATCATTGTAAAGCTTTACGTTTATAATATTCTGGGAAGAGCTGGATGCATTTTTTGGCACATCTTTTGTTCCCCTACCTCTTTCTTTGATGTATGAACTTTGTTAACACCTGGAGAGTCCAGGAAGTGATGCCTGCAGCATTGGGGCAAAAGTTCCTGTTTCATTACAGTGCTTTCCTGAAAGATAATCTGTCCTGGGCCATCCTTCGAGAATTCAGTGGGCGAAATGAAGTTCAACTGAAGCTTCTTAAATGTTTACTCCCTAGTTTCTATGCCTGTGAAGGATTATATTCATTGTGCTTAATTATATATTTTGTGTTTTTTCATAGAGCATGAAAACTGAAAAATCTGGAAGTCAATTTAGATTTGATGGAACACCATGAAAAAGCAGCTGGTTAAGATCAACCTTTGGGTTCAACATCTAACTCAACTGCTCCAATTCTATTTAGTACCTTTGTGTTTATGTGAATCAATGTGATAGTTGGCAAATCCTGTTTCAAACTCTTAGCATACGTATATTTATGCACATGCCAAAGCTTGCTGCCTGCCTTTGTAAATGTCTGGGATGACTCATCTACTTTCCTCTTTGTCTTACTGAATTCTTATTTGCAAACAGGAGATAGCCCTGCTTCTCAGCCTAAAGAGGAAGATGGTTCAGCAAATGGCAAATTACAAAGCTCCGCAGGTTTTCTACACCCCTTGAGTTCTTTGGAACCTCCCATCCTTTTCTTACTAGCAATTAGTCTGGTTGTCGTACTGCATGTTTGGCCCAATCATTGAATAAATGATGAGGAGTCATTTTCAATAGTACCTTTATTTTTGAAGAAATTATAAGTTAACCCCAAATAAGGACTCTTAGAGTTATGGGAGACAGTGCTGAATGTCACCTCATCTTTTAGAGCTCAGCCGTCTCAAGTAGTCCACACTGGAATGGATTAATGGTAAGATTTCTTGGTGAAACCCCAATATTTTCTAGGGCCACAGTAAACTGGAACCCTATCTTGATTGATTGATATGGTTACCCTATAGTAAAAAGTGTCCTTTTATTTAAAGGAAAAATTTCTTGTATAAGTTGGCACGTGATTCAAGCTATTGTTTTTTTAGCAAGGCTCCAAGGGAGAAAATGAATGCATACTACTATCTGGAAGATAATATATAAGTAGGATAGTCTAATTGTTAAAACAAACAACCTCCCAATCTCAGTGTATTCATAATCACAAAAATTTAATTCTTCCTCACTCCATATCCCAGGGAAGGATTTTGATCTAGAGCAGGGAACAGGAGTGGTTCTGCTGTAAGTGAGCACTTTATCCTATATCTCTGCCCTTCTCAGAGTATTCTCCTTTCAGCTGGTGAGTGTGAAAGAGAAAGGGAGAATGGGGGATTTTTATGTAGGAGGTTTTTATGAGCCAGGCCTGGAGTAGTAATAATATCTGCTCATGTTCTATTGGCTAGTATTTGTCACACAGCCACACTAAATTCTATGGAATTTGGAGAATGTAGTGTAACTGCCTCAGCAGAAATAGAGTCAGGGTTTGGGTACAGATAGCTAGTCCATGCCTACAGTAAAGGATAGGACAAATGCTAAGATTAATACTTAATTCATCAGTAACTCAACATGAACCAAGAAATAAACTAGTAAATAATTTCATATATAACTTATATTAGCTCTTTTTTCTTTTTTATTATAAATATTCCCTCATGTTTAAAACAGAGCATAGAATTGAAAAAATCTAGTACCATAGTTTTGTCACAGACTCAAAAACACTGTGGCACTGACTGCTAATTGCCTGATCCAATGCTCATCTTCCCTTTTCTTTGTGGTAGAAGATTATATTCGTGACTCCAGATCTTCCTCCTCCCTCTGTCCATGTAATTTGTCAGTGGTTTTTTTAGTTGAAAACATAAAGAAATTGCATGTTTCTCTAACTCATGTAATTTGCTTTAGCCAATCAAATGAGACAAAAGTGGCAGTGTACTAGTTTTGAGCTAACATCTCAAGAAGTCCTGTGTGTTTCTGTTAATCGTACGTGAGAACATGCCTGGGCTAGTCCACTGGGGGATGAGAAACATGTAGAGCAGAGCTGGGTCATCCTAGTCCCATTCTCCACCTTACTGTTGAGGCCAGCCTAGATAATCCAACAGTTAATCATCTCTTAGACAAGGGAGATGCTCAATCAAGGTCAAAAGAGCCGCCTACCTGACCCTCAGATGATCCCAGACATTTAAGCAATTGTTGCTATGGAGGTTTTGTGATTGTTACACAAAATTGTTGTGATGTTAGATCTTTGATGCATTGCTTAATAACATGACTCCAATTTTTTTTAGTATGGAGACACACTTAACTAAAAGACATTTCTGTTTCCCTTGTAACTGAGTGTGACTACCCATTACAATTTTTGCAAATAAGGTGTAAGCATATATCTTGTGTGATACCTTTTGGGATATCTCTTTGAAGAGAAAGGAGAAATCCTCTTTTACTTTTCTTTCTTGTCTCCTGGACTATAATGACTGGAAGTCCAGCAGCCAGCTTGGGCCATGGATGACATTGAGGATGGCAGCTATTCACTAAGATGGTGGAAAAGAAAGACAGAAGGATCTTGGGCCCTAATGACTATGGAGTTACCATACTAACTCTAAAATACCTACTTTAAAATTCTTTTGTGTGAGAGAAAATACGCTATTGTGTTCATGCCACTGTTATTCAGAGTTTTATTCCATACAATGTGAACTTAATCCTAGTTCATGAAAATGCCTACTTTGCCAGGTTCAAGATTTGCTGTCAGTCTTACAACATAGGTTATACTCTATTCATGTGCATTTTTCATGTCCTATTTTCATTCTTCCCATAGAGATTATGAAACACATGTAACTTCAGAAGATAATAACCATAGATATAAGAGCCATCTATGTTAGAACCAATTCCAGAAGAGCCAAAACTCCAGAAGAATTGCTGGTTATGTAAAACTGAAGGATGTTATAGACTTGTGATAGGAAAGGGCTTGGGAATTTGGAGATGTGCAAAGATTATCTAATAGACAATCCCACCACATGAGAAGACGTGTCTGTGTTACAGGGTTGGAAAGATAAGGATGTTGTTGTGGGCTGTTAGAGAGGATGTGATCAGGAGAAACAGAGGAATTGAAATCTATGAGGCTTTACTGAGTTAATCCTTTTTCTGATATCATTGAAATGAAAGGACTCATTATTTCTGGAAGAAATTTACATTTGATTTCATGCTTCTTCACTGCCATGATTTTCTATGTGATGTCAAATTGGAAGAGTAAAAAGCTATAGCTACTGTCTCTCAATTTCTTACCCCTGAATAAAGAAAAAGAACCATTTCTTTCCTAAACACATATATGCATACATATATACACACACAACAAATTAATTATGGTCCTAAATTGAGGGAAATTGGGAGCAACCTTAGAAAAACACAATCGAGAGCCACTAGATGGTGCTTCAACTTAATTCTTTTAACATTTTGAAGCAAGCTAAAATTTAACCTTAAAACAGCAATCCTGCATTTTTTCTTTAATTTTTCCATAAAACTGTCTCTTCATTTAGGTTTCTTGGGTAACTTAGGGACAATTACAGAAGGAAGGAAATAATTGTTGAAATTAAAAAGAAATTTTTTTTTAATTTCCAAACTTGAATTGTACTACTCTTGCCATTAATTTTAGTAGAAATATTTTGTTTATCAAACGAGATAAGGGTGGATATGAATAGTCTAGTTTCAGGGAAAGAGGAAATGTGAGAATCTCCTGGTGGTTAAACAAGATTAGTCCTCACTTATTTCTTAAGTGGAGTGCTGAGATCCTAGATCATTAAAGTGTTAACAGCAGCAAATGATTGGAGCTACAAATAAAATTAACTGGCCTTCTCTACTTCTTGGATTCATCCTTGTATCTCATCCCCCATGACTTTTAGAGGCCTACGTAGTATTCTAGAACTGGAAGGAAGCTACAGAAAATTAGGCCACCTTCCTCATTTTACAAAAGAGGAAACTAAGATACTTAGAATGAAGTGACTGTTGGGTATTACTAAGAAGCCAGCTGGAGTGTGGACCTGCCTTGCTTGCTTGCTGATAAAGAGCACTCACAAAGTGAACTTTATAGTTTGTTGTTTTGTTTGGAATAAGAGTTGGGGTTCAAGAGAGAATTTATGGGAATCTTCAAAAAGATGACAAAATGAAAAAGTGAAAGAGCACATGAAATATTCATGAGATTAATTACTATCTTCAAGGGACAATTGGATGTTATTATTAAAAATTGAGTGTCACCACATGTCAGGGATATCATATTTAAGCTTTTTTTAATGATTTATTTATTTATTTGAGGTGGAGAGAGAGAGGAAGAGAATCTCCAGCAGACTTTCTGCTGAGCTCAAGGCCTGACACAGGGCTCCATCTCATGACCCTGAGATCATGGCCTGACCCGAAGTCAAGAGTCAGACACTTAACCGATTGAGCAACCCAACAGCCCCCATATTTAAGCTTTGAGAATACAAGTACAATGGAGAAATTTAAAAAATTGCTTGTTTAAATCTTCAGTCCTTTCTATAATCAGGAAGCAGGACAAGAATCAGAAGAGGAAATTTTTTCTATTTAGGGAAATACACCCAGAGTTTAGAGAAGAAAGGTAAAGCTTAGGTCATAGAATGCATAAAGAACACCAAAATAAAGGGAACTCAAATGGTCTGCATAATTTTTTTTTAAAGTTTTGTTTTGAGGCTCCAGTGATGAGAATTTGGGAACCCTTGAGGAATCAGGTAAAAGAAGAGGTAGACTAGGCGTTAGCTTCAAAAAGAGAGTAGTTGATAGTAAATTCTCCATGATGGGGTAGCTAAAGAGTTCTCAAAATAAGGGTGCCTCTCTGTTAGCATTTAGTTAGAGTCTGTTATGTAAAACATCCTTCATGTGATTAATGGTGACTTAGAAATGAAGGAAGAGGGAACCCTATTCATATTCTGGGGAAAACAGTTGGCAGAAGGCAGAAGTTGGTAGCTCCTATGGTGTGAAACCAAGGGTGACCAAGAAATTGGTCTGATATTTAAAGTGTATACTAAGAGATAGTAAGAAGCCAGTAAGTAAAGGCAGATCATTAAAATCCAGTACTGATGCTGTAATGGAGGTATGTACACAATGCTAGACCAATCAAAGGAAGGAGTATTCAATTCTGGCTGAACATGTGGGTTGTAGGTCAAGAAAAGCATTGGATGTATTAGGAAGGTTTCAGCTGCAAGAAATAGAGAGTAGGGCTCTGAGTTAATCAATAAAAAACTTATTATCTTACATAAGAAGACTTCCAGAAGGGGTGCCTGGCTGCCTCGGTTGGTTAAATGTCTGCCTTCGGCTCAGGTCCTATTCTTGGGGTCTTGACATAGAGCCCCGTGTCAGGCTCCCTGCTCAGTGGGAAGTCTGTTTCTCTCTCTCCCACTGCTAATGCTCTCTCTCTCACTCTCTCTTTCTCAAATAAATAAATAAAATCTCAAAAAGAGAGAGAGAAAAAAAGAAGAAGGCATCCAGAAGTAGAACCAATTTCAAGTCTGGTGGTTTCAATGGATCTATGAAATCTTGAAGGGCCTGGATTTTAACCTCCTCTCTACTCTGCCGTTTTCAATATTTTCTTCATCCTCAGGCTGGAAGTGAGAAGGTGGTGGTCACCCCAAGGCCATATGGCATGTCCAGAGGAAGAGGATTGACCCTCTCTTCCTCAAATCCCATCTTACTTGTGAGGACTAAGAGCTCCACATTCATTTCCTCTCTTGCCTGATTGTCCAATCAGGCCACAGGATAATTCTTTATCCAATCTCTGGCAACAACTGAGATTATCTTTATGTTGATTAGGGCTTCTGTTGAACTGTGCTAAAGTTAGCACCTTTTACCAGGCACATATCCTAGTGGGAATGAATAGAGACCTGAACAAAAACTGAGGCTTCAAAGAGGAAGCAGAATGGGAGAATGCCTGAGAAGCCTTAGTGAAGAAGATGGTAACTGTCAAGCTGAGTTCTAAAAGATGCACAGAGGGGCTCCAGGTGGGCAAGGACAGGGAAGAAAGGCATACTAGGGGAGAAGATAGCATGGGTAAAAGCAGGGGGCTGTGACAGGCTGGATCTCTTTCCAGGCTACGGGGAAACTGTCTGTATCATCTCCTACAGGTCCTGCATTTCAGGAAGTCATCTGGGGACACAAGAATGCTATTCTATTGAGAATGCCAGAGAGTTTTGCAGATCAAGCAGAACTCTCCTTGCAGATCTTGACGAATTTATAACATTTTCTGAACAGAATGTCCAAATCTTCTGACTGATTCACCCAACACTGATTTTAAGATCAAATAAGGAGCCAAGAACATTGGCTTTCTTATACCAAAGAAAGACGGGAGCTCAGCCTAGAGAGACAGTGGGTTGGTGGGATGATGTCACTCATCTCTGAAGGGCGGGGCTCAGTTTCTGAGCAGGGTAAAACTGGCAGATTTGAGACGCTTCTCCTTATTCTGGTTTCCTCCAATGTAATATGAAAATAATTCTTGCTCTTAACCCAGCTGAAGAGAGGATTTTGAGGATAATCTTTATAAATTTATAAATATCCTTGGGGAAAATGCTATAGAAACACCAAGCCTTGTTATTCATCCTTGCTTTCGAGTGTCTTTTATGCACACATAGGAAAGTAAAGAAAAATTTGACCATATGTTCTGCCCTAAAGCATCTCTTCTACCTAAAGCACCGAGATCCCACGCACAGACAACCACAGACATAGATTTCCATTTCCAGTTGTGGAGCTGGAGTCGATGTTCCCACACATTGAGGAGAGAGCTCTGTAGAGGTATGGCAATCACTGGAGAGGGAAGAAGTGACCATCTCTGTGCAGGTAGGGGGAGGCCATGTGACTAATCTAGGCAACTTGAAAATTTTACAAGAGGGAGAAAAAAAAACATACACAGGCTCAAAATCAGAAAAAAAAAACCAATCTTAACAAGATACACTAAAACAAAAAGATTTGTGAAGTTCCACAAAATGCTAACACTTTTAGGAGAAATGAATCACTTTCCAAATTGCTGTCATGATTTGCCTGTTTTTTTTTTTTTTTCACGTATGATTTGCCTGTTATGAAGAATGTGCTCCTCCTGGGAAAATGAGGTTGCTTATGAGATTATTTACTCTTGAGCCTTAACATGATGAAAATGCTTGAGTACATCACATCTTGTTAGTTTCTCTTTTTATCCCATTACCTTTATGAAGCTCATTTTCTTTACAAAAAGAGAGAGCAGCAGATCTATTGAGCAGGGTGGTTTGTGCTAACATATGAGTTTTACTATGTTTCTGAAGGGCGTGTTGTCTACCGTGCAGCTTTCTGGGGTTCCACAGGGGCCTAAAACCTGGAGGGAAAGCAGTTCTCTTCCTTTGTGGGTACTGTGAAAAGAGGTTATGCTAGTGGAAAGATGATATTTTATATTGCTAGGAACCCTTGAAATGGACATAAGCACCTCTGTACACCTAGCTGTTGTTCTGTAGGAGATGATGCCAGGCCAGGTTATGTAATTTGTGTCTGACTACAAGAGTTTACAGTTTATTTACAATTTATACATTCCCAATTTAAGGCTTTTGGCCTGAGGACACCATCTATGACATAACACCTTTAAAACAACTACTCCCACAGATTTTCCTATAATCCATATAATGGAAAATCACAACACAACACCATTTACAAGACATTGAAAACCAAGGAGTGGCCCAAGATGTCTGCTCCAAGAAACTACAGTAAATGTCTTGGGACTAGAAAGAAAGATTAAACAGCCAGCATTCCAACAAGAAGCATCTGTCTTTTGTCATTCTCCCCAAAGCAACATAAAATGTGCAGAGAAAGGCAGCCATTTCAGTGAGGGCAAAGGAGGTCGACCGTTTGTAACATTTTCCACCATTCCCTTGCAACTAAAACCCAAATCCCAACTGTCTATCAGAGAAGGGTGTTTGCTGATGCAGCCCAAGGAGGCCTAATCACTATCCATGGCAGCCCCTGTGTCCTGGAGGATGATTAAATGGCACAGCCTAGGGAGGAGCTGGATGTGAAAACTTATCTCAATGCCAAACTCATCTCGGGTATTTCAAATCTTTATTTTTTTTCTTTTTACTTTTTTTCAGATTTCTATCCAAAACATGCTTTCTTTGGCAGCCTCCCCAGAGGACTATGAAGTCATAGTGCATAAACTATCCAACTCCTACCTCTGCAGGATGGTAAAACAGACTCAAGACTTGCCAACTGCAGCTGTTTTCAGGCAAGGGCTCTCTCTGGCCAGCGGAAATCAGCAGACACACTGGCAGTGTGCACGCACCCACCAGAGGGCTGCAAAGCATCCATCTTCAGGCCGTTGTCAAGCTTGCAGACAAGGCCATCCATGGTCTCCCAGTCACTCCAAATCTTCACTTCTCACAGTCAATAATGTTCTTCTTTTCATTAATGACTACTTTTCAGGGAGACTATGAATTGTAGGATTTATCACTTATTTCTTATTTATGCACAGAAGAGTAAGATAGTGCCACTCTACTACTTTTTTCGATCTGGTCTTCCACTGACTTGACTGCTCTTATTCCTACCCATACAGTCACTGTCCGGCTTTCCCAGAAATTTCTCCCCAGCCCTTCCTGGCTGCATTTTCTGCCTGGCTTGTGTTGTTTCTCCTGTGATGAAGACTTTTACCTATCCTTGCTTTTCAAAAGGCCGCGGTCTCTTCAATGCTACTGCATCTATGAAACTTTTCCATATACCTTGTTCTGAGCCAGACATTGCCCCACCATAGTACTTATTTTTTACAGTACTTTGTGGATTATTAAGACCCTTGGCTTTATAAATATTTGTGAACATGTGTCCCCAACACTGAATTGTGAGATCCATGAGGGCAGATGTCAAGTCTCAACTACTTTTATATTTTCCAGGGGCCCTAGCACATTGTTTTATTTGTAGAGAATACTTAATAAATGTATGCTGAATTTGAATTTAAAAGGTCAAAATAATAAAGACTGATGAAGGTATGATTATTAAGAGGATGAATAAAATGAGAGAAAATATTTACAACATATATAAGAAAAATGTTCTTAATTTAAGTGCATTAGCTCCAACAAATCAAAAGAGAAAGACAAAAAAAAATCCCATAGAAATATGGGCAAAGGGTATTAATAGCTATTTTTATAAGATAGGAAATGTAAATGTCTAATAAACAAATGAAACCATATTCAATGTAAATAGTAAAGGGAAATGCCAATTACAAAAAAAGAAAAACAAAAAAAAACCGAGATGCCATTTTTTGGATACATAAGATTGATAAAATCAGTAACTTTGGTAGTATTAACTAAGAGAGGTATGGGGAACAAACAGTTTTCGATGGGAGTAAAAATCAGTATAGCCATTTCAGAGAGCAGTTTGCAAGGATGACCCAATACTTCTGTTTTCAGCATCTACTCAAAGTACTATTGTACGTGTGCACAAGGTAATAATACAGCATGGTTTTTAATGGGAAATAAATCTTGCTATCCTTCTGCAACGTCATGCTAGGCTGTGTAGGAGATATAAAGAATGAGATTGCCCCTGCAGAGGCGCCCTCTCTGACGGTCTGAAACACCACCTTTGTCTCTGACCCTTTATCCCACTTTTTTCTCCTTGGATCCATCTCTTCATGTTATATCACTTATGTACATGCATAGATGACTATTATCTTTCTTCTTCTCTAACATGTAAGCTGACAAGACTAGAGATTTAGTATATTTTTCCAGTGCTATATATGCAGCCCCTGGCACACAATAGGGACTCAATAAGTGGTTATTGAATAAATAATGTGGAGCTATATGTAGCAGCATGGAAATATCTTCAAGGCATACTGAACAAGAAGAAGAAGCAAGTTACAGCATAATACATCTAGGGTGATATAATTTATGTACAATAAATACAAAACCAATTTTTCTTTCAGTGTCATTCTAATAATCCCATACTTTCCTTATCCCTTTTTGTTTCAAGCTTGGCCATCTTAGGCTCATCACCTTAGCAAAAAGATACATTTGAGCAGTAGGTCGGAATGCTGCATATATGCTTCTTCCTAAGTCTAGTTTTCAACAGTGTAAATTCTCTTAGGGAAACAGAATTCTGGACCTTTCCCTCCACCCTCTCCAGAACCTAAACAACAGCAACAACCAACCTTGGGCTGAGTGGAGAAGAGAAAATGGGGTAAGTGATAAGAACATAGATTCCTTTGGGGATGAGCTCACCCAGGCAGAGCTCAGGAGGTGAAAGACAGAGGGAGTTTTGGCAGAAGAGAACTTGGATGGTATTGCAGAGATTATCTTGTTTTAACAGGCACTACCAGTAGGCTGATTGTTACTCTTCCAATCTTGATGTGGCAAGAGTAGGCTCCAGTTCTAAGGAGCCAGGCAGAGGGAAACAAGAGTTTTCTCCACAAATGTCTGTCTATGAGACAGAGGATTTAGAGGACAGATGCTTCCCTAATTGACACCAAATATACTTTATTTTTATTATACTTTATTTTAATTAGCCTTTTTATTTGAGCATAATTGACACAGAATATTACATTAGTTTCAGGTGTACAACATAGTGATTCAACAAGTGTAAACGTTAAGCTATGCTCGCCACTAGAGTAGCTACCATCTGTCACCACACAACACCATTACAATATCACTGACTGTATTCCTTATGCTGTGCTTTTTATTTCTGTGACCTACTCATTCCAAACTGGAAGCCTATACTTCCCACCCTCCTCCATCCATTTTGCCCATGCCCCCCACCTCTCCTCTCTAGCAACCCCCAATTTGTTCTCTGTGTTTACAGGTCTGATTCTGCTTTTTGTTTATTATTATTATTTTCTAGATTTTACATAAGAATGAAATCATGTGGTATTTGTCTGAGTCTGACTTCTTTCACGTAGCATAATATTCTCTTGGTCCACTCATGTTGTCACAAATGGAATACTTATGTACTGTGAGTGGGAATGTAAATTGGTTAAGTCAACTGGAAAACAGTTTGGTGGTTCCTCAAAAAATTAAAGATAGGACTATCATATGATGTAATAATTCCACTACTGGGTATTTACCCAAATAAAAACACGAATTCAAAAGGATATATGCACCTCTATGTTTATATGTTTATTGCATTATTCACAATAGTCAAGATACAGAAGCAGTCCAAGAGTCCATTGATAGATGAATAGATAGGGAAGATGTGTTATTAATATATATTTATATTTATTTAAAAATATTTTATATATTTAATCATGAGAAACAAGAGAGAGAAGTAGAGACATAGGCAGAGAGAGAAGCAGGCTCCCCATGGGGAGCCTGATGCAGGACTCAATCCCAGGACCCCAGAATCATACCCTAAGCCAAAAGCAGACACTCAACCGCTGAGCTACCCAGGCATCCCAATATATATTTATATTTATTATATAATATTTATATTATATATTCATATATTATGGAATACATATATACATATATAATGGAATATTACAAAATATAATGGAGTATTATGCAGCCATAGCAGAAGAGAGGAGGGAAGGGGCTGATGGACTAGTTTTTATGCTACCAGAATAAGTACTCTACATATTAATGATTTTCCTTGCAACTCAGAGTAGAGGCTGAGCGTTACACCTGTACTTACATAATTCAATACGTATGTAGAAAAAAATCTGGAAGTTTGCAAGCATGGACAGGAACTTGAGCTGTGGTTAGTTGTGAAGAGGAGTTTTAGCTTGGTCTGTAATGTTTGGATTTTGTACCAAGAATGTGTTCATGTAGTCAGTGTAATTAAAAATAAGAATTTCCAAAAGATAAAAAGACAACCCAATGTATTTTCTTGCCAAAAGGTGGGGCAAGAGTTATCAGATTTGCTAAGGCCATGTAGAGGGACTGAGTTTAGAGCTGCCAGGCTTCTAAGGGGAAACCCGATAAAGCTGGGTAGAGCTGGCTAGATTTGACTTCTAGGAAGCTGTGATTGTGCATTTTTACTGATTCTTCATGTAGGTAATTTCTCTGGCCTCCCTACAGATTTGTCTACTGGCCTAAAAATACCAGAATTTATGAGAATTTTTAACTGAAGAATTAATCAAAGGCTTATGAGGAGAAAGATGAAACATTAAATCTAAGTTCTGTCATGGATATGCCTTTTTAATTACTTGGGAAAACAATATAACAATCTGATATTTATGACTGTCTCATACTTTTATAGCTGGTTTTAATTATGATAAGTTGTGTATAACTTAAATTTCATTTTCTACGTGTCCTTGCTTTAACTGGTATAGCTTTAAACTTAATTTTGTTCTTCAATTTCTTGATGCCTTCTGTTCTTGAAGTTAATGAATGTTTTGAAATAATTTTTAGTAAGTTGATAAACATGTAATTACAAAAAAAAGAAATAGAAAAACTTTGAAAAGCATCTCATTTATAATTCATCAGTGTTTGAGGGTCCTAAACTCTGGTACACTGATGTCTACCTATAATTATTTATTTTAAAGATACTGTGTCTCCTTAACCTTTTTCTTTCCATATCATTATTCTTCCTGCCAGTTAAGTTATGCGTTGAAGACTGATTCAAGAGGCCAGAATGAAGTAATCCTCTCTCTCAGGCAGTTCCTATTGACACCTTTTGATGTATCTGATGCCCTTGTGATTTCCATTGGACCTACCATGATGCAGTATGTGTACAGTAAATGATGATTTATGCACAAGAGAAATTTAGTAATACTGGCTAACTTTTACAGTCTCTGTAGCTGGAAAACCGGTACTGGGAAATGGGCAGGAACAAACCAGTCTAGTGAGGAGGAGCACTGCTATCATAACTGCTGCACCACAATGGATGCCATAGCTTACAATACCACCATTACTGTGAGCAAGTGTGTCTGACAAATCATGCCTGGGGTACCTGTTCAACAACTGCCAGACAGACTATTAAAGTAAGTGTTCTGCATTTTGCAGGTCTAGAGTGGAAGGAAATGCTCTACATCTCACCAAGACTCAGAAGGTAGAAAAGTCACAAACACAAGAAGGGGGTTTAAAGCCCAGGAATTGCAAAAACTCATAAATGTTATAGGGATTAAAGTGGAGCCTTTTATCATTTCCTGACCTGGAAAGATTTACAAACACCAGATCTCTAAATATTGGGTATTAAATGCATAACTGAGTGTATTAGTTTTCTATTGCTACATAACAAATTATACCAAAAATTAGCAGTTTAAAACTAAAAGAAGCATTTATTATTTCACACAGTTTCTGTGGGCCAGGAATTCAGAGGCAACAGCTGGGCAGGTCCAGCTTGGGATCTATCATGAGGTTGCAATCAAAGTATCAGCTGGGACTGCAGGCTTCTGAAGATTTGACTGGGGCTGAGGGATTCTCTTTGAAGAGGGATTACCTACAGTTAGTACCAACAGTTGCCAGGAGGCCTCTGTTTCTCCCCATATAAACTTCTCTACAAGATCTGAATGCTTTAATGATATAGAAGCTGTTTGTAAGCCAAGAAAGAGAAAAGCAGAAGCTGCAGTGTTTTCTAAGATATTTTTGCATAATATTCTACTGCTAATACAGGTTAGTCCTATTCAATATCTGAAAAAACTATATAGGGGCATGAACACCAGAAGGAGAGGCTCTTTGGAGGCTGGACATCACACTAAACAAAATAGGAATTTGGGAATTATCTAGTTAATTTCATAATCAAAGTGGAAAGTCAAACAGATTTGCTATCCATTTGACTCTGAGATATATAGACAGGAACTTGGAATGAGGTTATCATAATTATTTGACTTGAAGGCCAAAAACTTTCCTGAATCTATTAAAGTATGATGATTAAAAAAGCTAGCAATTAAAAGTGTCTCACAAGATAGATTTTTTTTTTCAATTTAAGCCAGTTTGGAATCTCTTCATCAAAGATACCTCCTGTTACTCTTCCAAAACTGTCAGAAGAAAATAAGAAATTAGAAAATTAAGGGGACTTATTCCTCTTGTTGCATTGTTTGACTGAAGTGCTACCTTACTGGAAAGTTCTTAAATTGTTTAAAATATTAGATTCTCTTCACCCAGAATGATGAGCAGTCATGCAGTGTCGGACATGAGTGGTAAAAGATAAAGACCATTATTTTCCATGCTAGGACACGTCTAAACCTTTTTCTTGTTTTAACTCTCACAATCTTGACTTACTCTCTTCTTATCCCATTGCTCCCACAAGATCAGTTGAGAAATGGAGAAAATTTAACAAGTTTTTGGTCCTAAGTGAAATTATTTATATATATGCCCCTTTGGGTTTAAATAATTATCAGTGCACTCAAGATGAAAGAAAGAAAGAAAGAAAGAAAGAAAGAAAGAAAGAAAGAAAGAAAGAAAGAAAGAAAGAAAGAAAAGAAGGATGGAAGGAAGGAAGGAAGGAAGGAAAGAAGGAAGGAAGGAAGGAAGGAAGGAAGGAAGGAAGGAAGGAAGGAAGGAAGGAAAGGAAAACCTCCTGACAACCAGCTTCTCAAGGGTAAAGAGAATGGGTTACCATCCTCAGGAGGTGAGTGAATTTATAATCTAATCCTGGAAGGGCTGGGGAATTGACTGAGCTCAGGGGTATGTCAATCACTTTAGTACTGCAAATGGGCTAAAAACTGGAAGTGTCCCTCAGCAGGAAGAAGGACATAGTAGAAGGTCCTATGAAGTTTGATGGGGGGGGGGTAGAGAATACAGGAGACCCTCCCCCATCCCAATAAAAGAAGGGACATTTGATGGGCATCGATACCAGCCATGTGCTGGAGCCAGCTCTTACTAGCTTATGAGATTGAATACGAAATGTTCAGGAAATTTGGGAGCTGGTTGTTAAATTATTGGTGTCTTGAGGTAGGCTACAGTGGGAATATTTATGCCAGGCTGCAACTCAGGGCTCCCTCTTCACTCCCCTGCACCTTATGAAAGAACCAGATGTTATGGGCTGAATTATATCTCCCCAAAATTCATATCATGAACACTTAATGCCTACTACCTCAGAACATGATTGTATCAGGGATAGGGCCTTTAAAGAGGCAGTTAAGTTACAATGAGGCCATTATGGTGGGCTCTAATCCAATCTGAATGGTGTCTTTATAAGAAGAGGGAATTGGATACAGAGAGACACCATGAATGATGTATGTACAGAAGAATGACCATGTGAGGACACAGCGAGAAAATGGATATTTGCAAGTCAGAGAGAGAGGTCTCAGAAGTCAAACCTGCTGATCTTGATCTTGGACCTCCTGCTTCTAGAACTGAGCAAATAAATTTATGTTGTTTAAGCCACCCAGACTGTGGTATTTTTATTATGGCAGCCCTAGCAAACTAATGCACCAGTTTCCTGTGACCTGTAGGTGGTTTACAATGGAGACCCCCCTGCAAAAACGATACTATGATTTAGTTTACAACAGTAGGTGGTAGCGGTGATGATTTGAAAAAAAAAAAAAAAGCAAGCTGAGTTGCATCTGGAAATTAAGCTGGTGAGACAATGCTCACAGGACAGAGAGAATTGGTTCAGGGACATATTTAGGATCTAGAACCATGAATTTTTTTTTTTTTTTTTAAGTAACGGTAACTTCAGATCAGTGTGGGATGGTCTACAGCCTAGAAGAAGAATTTAAGGTTTCATTAGGAATGGGAGACAGAAGCCAATACTTATTGGCACTTGCTTTAGGTGTTGTAAGCATTTCATCCATCTGCTCAGGAAGGCAGTGATTTATGGTTTTATCTATTTTACAGTCAAGAAAGTTGAGGCTCCAATTAGTAAGTGATGGAGAACCAAAGTTCTAACTCAGGGTTGTCCCACACCTTCCTCCAGAAAATTGTGTATTGGAATAGGAAGAAGTATAATGGTTTATGGACCAGAAATATCCAGAAAGAGCAGATGACATCTCCAAGTTAGTGAAGAAAGACGTGAAGTTTAAGGGGGGAGTATCTGAGCAGACCAAACCTTCCTCACCAAAAGGAGACAGGCTGACCTATGAATTGGGTTTTGTATCTAAGTTTCTGCTGTAATGCCAGGAAACTATGTGCATGAATAGGAGAACTTCGTTCTTTTAGGGGCCAGAGGAACATTTTTATAAGTTAGACCTGAGCCATCATACATAGTTGACAGATCTATAGCCCTTCCTGGAGGGCCCAAAGGTAACAGACAAGGATTCCTCTTTGTCTTGCAACTGACCTAATGGGGGAAAGTGCATCCATCTTCAACTTAACTTTATTCTGATTACCTTTTTTGAATGTCTAGTTCCTTAAACTTGTATTCTCTGTGCATGAGGAAGGACACCAAGATGGAGACTATTTGTTCTCCAAAAAGATCGTATGCTCCAGGAGGACAGAAGTTGGTCTTTGTCTTTGGTATGTCTCTTGACAACATGGCACACTGGGTGAACAAAAATTATTTTTCAATTTTCAATAAATGTGTTGAACAGACATCTAAAGACTCTGCTAAAAACAAAATTGGCTTCAGGTTCTGTAGTTCTACCTCTGTGGTCTCACTGCACAAACATATGTTTTAGATCTTAAGCTATTCAAGACATGTGTTCTGACTTATTATTTATAACAAGATGAAATAGAAAATGCAACCAAGAGGCTTAAAGAATTTGCCTGAGGATTACAAATGGAGCACATACAGTCCGTAAGATGGAAATTTGGGGGCCCAAGAGTAAGCAGGAATTATTCATTCAAGCTATGTGGCTCATGACTGCAGTGGACTTTTCCCCTCCTCTTGTTTACACAACAGAGGATCTGAGACCTTTGGCTCAAACTTTGTTAAAACCTCGAACATTATATTTTTGTTTTGTTTTGTTTTCATTCTGGCTCAAAATCCAGAAGATATTGACATAAACGCAGCCTTCTTTGTTATTCCCTTCCGCCCAGCACTATTGAGGTAAAATTGACAAATAAAACTGGAACATACTTAGAGTGTACAATGTGATGATTTGATATATGTATTTATTATGAAAGGACTCCCCCCAAGTTAATTAACACATATAGCACCTCACATATTATTATTTGTGTGTGTGAAAACATTAAGTTCTACTCTCTTAGCAAATTTCAATGATATGATACAATGTTATCAACTATAGTTACCATGTTATACATTGGATCCTCAGACCTTAATCATCTTAAAATTGAAATTTATATCCATTTATTACAGGTCTATATATCCTCCACCACCCAGCCTCTGGCAACCCACCCCCCCCCCTTTTTTTTTTTTTTACTATTTCTATGAGTTCAATTTCTCCTCTTTCTTTCTTTCTTTCTTTCTTTCTTTCTTTCTTTCTTTCTTTCTTTCCTCTTTCTTTCTTCCTTCCTCCCTCCCTCCCTCCCTCTATCTCTTTCTTCTCCCTTCCTTTCTTTTCTTTCTTTCTTTCTTTCTTTCTTTCTTTCTTTCTTTCTTTCTTTCTTTCTTTCTTTCTTTCCTCCTCCCCCCCTTTCTAGATTCCGCATGTAAGTGATACCATGCAGCATTTATCTTACTCTATCTGGCTTATTTCATTTAGCAGACCCCCCCATCCAGTTTCATCCATGTTGTCACAAATGATAAGGATTTTTCTCTTTTTAAAAGATGTATTTATTTTAGAGAGAAAGAGAGAATGAGCAGAGGGAGGGGCAGAGGGAGACGGAGAGAATCTCAAGCAGAATCCCCGCTGAGTGCAGGATCTCAGCACCCTGAGATCATGATCTGAGCCAAAATGAAGAGCCAGCCCCTTAACCAACTGAGCCACCCAGGTGCCCCACGGATTGTTTTTAAAGGCTGAATCATACTCCATTACATGAATATACCAAATTTTCTTGATCCATTCATCCATTGATGGACTCTTAGGTCATTTCCGTACTTTGAATAATGATTAATGATTGTTTCCATAATTTGAGTCGTGAATAATGCTCTAATGAACATGGGAGTACATCTTAGAAATGATTTTGTTTCCTTTTTTAATGTCTAGAAGTAGAATCGCTGGGTCATATGGTAGTTCTATTTTTAATTTCATGAGGAATCTCCATACTATTTTCCATTGTGACTACCAGTTTATATTCCCAATGACAGTGTACAAGGTTCCCTTTTCTCCACATCCTTGCCAGCATTGTTATCTATCTCTTGACTTTTTAATAATAACTCTCCTAACAGATGAGAGGTGATAGCTCACTGTTGTTTTGATTTGCATTTCCCTGATGATTTGTGATGTTGAGCACCTTTTCATGATTCTGTTGGCTGTTTGTATGTCTTCTTTGGAAAAGGGTCTATTCAGATCCTTTGCCTATTTTTAATTGGGTTATCTTTTTGCTTTTGCATTGTATGACTTATGAATTTTGGTTATCAATCCCTTATTGGAATTGTGGTTTGCAATATTTTCTTCCATCTCAAAGGTTGTTTTTTTATTTTGTTTATGGTTTCCTTTGCTGAGCAGAAGCTTTTTAGCTTGATGTATTCCTATTTGTTTATTTTTGCTTTTGTTACTTTTGCTTTTGCTATCAAATCCAAAAAATCATTGCCAAGACCAATGTCAAGGAGTTTACCCTCTATGCTTTCTTCTAGAAGTCTCAAAGTTTCGGGTTTTATATTCATGTCTTTAAACCATTTTGAGTAGATTTTTCTGGACAGTGTAAAATTGGGGTCCAGTTTCATTCTTCTGCATGTCGCTGTCCAGTTTTCCCAATACCATTTACTGAAAAGACTATCCTTTCCCCTTTATATATTCTTGGCTCTTTGTCGTAAATTAATTGGACTTGAGTTTATTTTTGAGCTCTCTATTCTGTTTCATTGATTGATGTGTCTGTTTTTATGCAAATATACTGTTTCGATTGTTACAGCTTTGTAATATAGTTTGAAATAAAAAGTTGTGATGCATCCAGCTTTGTTTGTCTTTCTCAAGATTTCTTTAGCTATTCAGAGTATATTCTGGGTCCATATGAATTTTAGGATTTTTTTGTGAAAAATACCATTGGAATTTTGATAGGGATTGCATTGGATCTGTAGATTGCTTTGGGTGGTGTGGACATTACAACAATATTAACTCCATGAGCATGGAATATTTTTCCATTTATTTGTGTTCTTCTCAGTTTCTTTTATCAACATCTTATCAGTTTCAATGTATAAATCTTTTACCTTCTTGACATTATTTCAAAGTATTTTATTCTTTTGGATGTTACTGTAATTGGGATTGTTTTCTCAATTTCTCTTTCTGATAATTCATTGTTAGTGTATAGAAATGCAACTGATTTTTGCATATTGATTTTGTATACTGCAACATTACTGAATTCATTTATTCTGACTTTTTTTAGGTGGAATCTTTAGGGTTTTCTATATATAATACCATGTCATCTGAAAACAGACAATTTTACTTCTTCCTCTCTAATTTGGATGCCTTTTATTTTTATTTTTAATTTTATTTTTTGCACAGTTGCTCTGGCCAGAACTTCCAGTGCTATGTTGAATAAAAATGGCAAGAGTAAGCATCCCTGTCTTGTTCTTGATCTTAGAGGGAAAGCATTCAGCTTTTCACCATTAAGTGTGATAGCTATGGGCTTGTCATATATGACTTTTATTATGTTGAATTATGTTCCCTCTATACCTATTTCATTGAGAGTTTTTATTATGAAAATGTGTCAAATTTTGTCAAATTCTTTTTCTGGGGACACGTGGGTGGCTCAGTGGTTGAGCGTCTGCCTTTGGCTTAGGTCATGGTCCTGGGGTCCCAGGATCGAATCCCACATCAGACTCTCTGGGAGGAGCCTGCTTCTCCCTCTGCCTGTCTCTGCCTCTCTCTGTGTGTGTTTCATGATTAAATAAATAAAATCTTTTAAAAAATTACTTTTCTGTACCAATTGAGATGATCATGTAATTTTTATTTGTTAACATGGTATGTAACACTGATTGATTTGCAGATGTTGAACCATCCTTGCATCCCTGGAGGATACTTAGTTGGTCATGATGTATGATTTTTTAGATATATTGTTGAATTCTTGCTAATGTTTTGTTGAGAATTTTCACATCTATGTTTATTGGAGTTATTGGCTGTAATTTTCTTTTCTTGTAGTGTCTTTATCTGGCTTTGGTATCAGAATAATGCTGGCCTCATAAAATGAGTTTGAAAGTATTCTCTCTTCTTTAATTATTTGGAAAGTTTGGAGAAGGACTGGTATTAATTATTCTTTAAATGGTTAGTAGAATTCACCAGGGAAGCCATCTGGTCTTGGACTTTATTGCAAAAAAAATTTTAAAGATTTTATTTATTTATTTATTCATGAGAAACCCCTCCACAGAGAGAGAGAGAGAGAGAGAGGCAGAGGGAGAAGCAGGATCCACATGGGGAGACCGACATGGGACTCAGTTCCGGGTCTCCAGGATCATGCCCTGGGCTGAAGGTGGCACTAAACTGCTAGGACACCAGGGCTGCCCTATTGCAAAGTTTTTGATTACTGATTCAATATCTTTATTATTAATTAGTCTATTTAACTTATCTATTTGTTCATAATTTAGAATTGGTAGGTTGTATGTGTCCAGGATTTATCCATTTCTTGTAGGTTGTCCAATATGTTGGCATCAATTGTTTACTATAGTCTCTTGTGATCCTTTGTATTTCAGTGGTATCAATTGTAATGTCTCCTCTTTCATGTATACTTTTATTTTCTTGAGCCTTCTCTCTTGTTTCTTGGTAAGTCTAGCTAAAGGTTTAATCTATTTTGATTATCGTTTCAAGAAAATAGCTTCTAGTTTCATTGTTCTTTTCTATTGTCTTCTTGGTCTCTATTTCATTAATTTATGCTCTGATCTTTGTAGCTTTTCATCCTTCTACTAACATTGAACTTCATTTGTTCTTCTTTTTCTAGTCTTTGATGTATAAAGTTCAGCTGTTTGAGATCTCTCTTTTTTCTTAATATAGGCATTTACCACTATAAACTTCCCTCTTACAACCACTTTTGCTGAATCTTATGTTTTGGTAATCTGTGTTTCAATTTTCATTTTTCTTAAGATTTTTTAAATTTTGATTTTATTTTTATCCATTGGTTATTCAGGGACATGTTTAGTTTTTACATACATGTGAATTTCCTAAGTTTTTTTTCTTTTAATTGATTTCCAGTTTCACATCACTGTAGTAAAAAGAAACACTTGATATGATTTCAATGGTCTTAAATTTATCAAGACTTGGTTTGTAGCTTAATATATAGAAAGAGTTTCATGTGGGCTTGAGAAGAATGTGTTCTGCCACTATTAGACGGTATAAATGCCTGTTAGGTTCATCCGATCTAATGTGTAGTTTAGGTCCAACTTTTCCTTGCTGATTTTTCTGTCTGGATAATCTATCCGATGTTGAAAGTGGGTTATTGAAGTCCCCTAGTATTATTGTATTGCTGTCTATTTAAGGGCAGTCTTAAATATCTGTTTTCCCAAGAGTAGTTACAAAAATTTTGAAGTTTGGGACATAGGTCAATCTTCTCTTGTCCTTTAAGCAAGCAAAAGTGCTATCAGGTAAAACCAGAGAGCTATTGAAATCTAGTGTTACTGTGTTTCTCAGCTAAGAATACTGAAAACCAAAGTGTGAAAGATCCTGATCAAGGGAAGAGCTTGAATCACCTTCTGTTCAAGAGGAGTCCTCATGAGAGTTATGACTGCTCATTCCAAATATGTTTGTCCACCTTTGCTTATAAATGCAACACTATTCATGAAGTACTTGAGACACTCAGTAGGTGGACAGTAGATAAACAATATATTGTTGTAAATGAGGATATTCTTATTCTCTTTTTTACATAGCCAATGTGAACATGTGCGACTGTTGAGCTTTAATTTTCATGTGCTCAGTTTCAACTTTAATAATTTTATTTCCCTTTATTTTGTGAGCTAAGAGAATAGAAACAAAATTAAAAGTCCGGCAGTCAATTCTCAATTTTTTTTCTCCTTCCAGGTGATTGGTAGGGCTAAAACACTAGAGTTTTCTTGTGAAATGCTACCATTTTACAAATCGCCATCGTTTAGTGGAAAGAATCCCAATTGAGAGCCTATAGTCCTGTGCTCTAGTATCAGGTCATAGGTATTTAGCTTTCCCATGCCTTAGTTTGCTCATATGTAAAATGAGGAGTTTAAATAGATGATTCTACTTCCCCTCTAATATCTGGCACCTGGGTATAATTGCAGAACTTTAAAAGGAAAGGTAGGGCAGTCCCGGTGGCGCAGTGGTTTAGTGCCGCCTGCAGCCTGGGGTGTGATTCTGGAGACCCAGGATCGAGTCCCACATTGGGCTCCCTGCATGAAGCCTGCTTCTCTCTCTGCCTGTGTCTCTTCCTCTCTTTCGCTCTCTCTGAATAAATAAATAAATAAATCTTTAAAAAAAATTAAAGGAAAGGTATTAGACCCCAAAATCTGGGGTTTAGATCTGACTTTGTACATTTTGTGGTTTTATTTCCTCATCTCTAGGAGATAAAGAGTAATACCTATCAGTTGGTCACAGGTGTGATGCATGATTAGATATTACCTTGCGTAAGAAGTTTGTGAGTAAAAAGGTCTATGGAAGAGAAGCCCCTCCCCTAAGGGTTTGAACCATATTAAAAAGCTAGATGAAACAAATGTGCCATCTATGTAGGAAAATGCAAGAATAAAGTACAAAAAGAGCTTATGCATGCATTAGTAGTAGTTTAAGAGAAAGTGCAAACAACCCATACATTCATTAAAAATGCTCAATATTTTTATCACATGTCAGTGAAAGTATAGGGAAGTGGTTGCCATGAAACACTGCTGGTCAGAGTATAAACTTGCATAGACATCTTGAAAGATAAGTTGACAGTGTTATAATTTTAAATGTATATATCTTATTATCAGTAATTACTTTTTTATATTTACCACTTTACCAGAGAATTGGTCAATTAGTGCAGTGATACCCATAAGAGCAAAACATTTGAAATGATTCCCTTTCCCTAAGTCAATAGCTAAAATTTAAAACAAATGATAACACATTCATACGGTGGAGTACTATGTAACAGTTAAAAAAAATGAGGTGGATATCTGCATACTGACACGGGGCTATCTCTAATATACATTGTAGAGTAAAAAGCTAATTGTAGGACAGTTTGTATTATTTATGTACAAATACACACTAATGAAATGATGTGTTTCTATAAATATGTTACATACTAAAGAAAAGGCGAGAAAAGACTTTGAAAGGGATATACAGGGGCACTTGGGTGGCTTGGTCAGTTAAGTGTTCAACTCTTTTTTTTTTTTTTAAAGATTTTATTTATTTATTCATGAGATACAGAGGGAGAGGGAGAGACATAGGCAGAGGGAGAAGCAGGCTTCCCCCAAGGAGCCCGATGTGGGACCTGATCTCGCACCCTGGGATCATGTCCTGAGCTGAAGGCACATGCTCAACTGCTGAGCCACCCAGGCATCCCAAGTGTCTGACTCTTGATCTGAGCTCAGGTCTTGAGCTCAGGTCATGAGTGCAAGCCCTACATTGGGCTCCACAAGAGATATACAATGAGGGGCACCTGGATGGCTCAGTTGCTTAAGCAAGCAGCTCTTGATTTCAGCTCAGGTCATGATGAAGCCCTGCATCTGGCTTCACATCCAGTGTGGAGCCTGCTTAAGATTCTCTCTCTCTCTCTCTTTCTGCCTCTCCACCCCCCCTCATAGTTTCTCGCTCTTAAAAATTTAATTAATTAAAAATAAAAGATACACAATGAGCTGATAGTAGTAGTCACCTTTGAGAAGGGAAGTGGTGATGAAAGGGACTTAAAATTTAAAGGGTTTGATTTTTTTTCAAGTAGGAATACATTCATGTATTATTTAGAAATTAAAGAGAGGGTTTTTTTCCCCCCACAATAAAGGAAGATAAATTAACTTAAGCATTTCCTATTCCACTAAGCTAAATCAAACTCAAGTTATTATTCTCTGGACAATGTTATTCAACTTCCATGCATATCCCATTTTCTAGCATTCCACCCAATTCACTGGGTCTGATACTTTTATGAACTCAGGCTTTCATTAGCCTTATCCTTTGCTTTATCCAACAATGCAGCCAACTGGCTATAAAATTTGACTGGTAGAGTGTTTAGACATGAATATTCAGACTCTTAATAAAGGTAATTCTGAGATTGAAATTATCATGGAAGTATTTCATTTTACTGAATTTGAGAGAATAAAGTCACAGAAAGTGGTGGCATATCTTCAGAGATGGATAATTATCTTAATCACTGCTGTTCCTGGTGTTCTGTTGTGCAGTTGCTATTTGCCTTTGCATACAAAGTGCTCCCTCAGAAAATACTGTTAAGTTCCAGAATTTAACTATAATTCTACCATTGGATTTTTTTTTTTTGAAGGCTAGTCATTCCCTTAGAAGTTAGTAATTTGAAAAAACACAAATACTCACTTAACAATGGTTGTTACTTTTAGGAACAGAAGGGAAGGAAGAATCTGAAGATTAGGAACACAGAGAGACACATTTTGCTCTCTCAGTAAGCCTAGAAACTACAGAGAGGAGATATTATTATTAGTATACCTCATTTTGCACATTAAAAAAATAAGACTCGGGGGTGCCTGGGTAGCTCAGTCAGTTAAGCCTCTGACTTCTGATTTTGACTCAGGTCATGATTTTGGATTGTGAGATTGAGCCTTGCATTGGGCTCCACACTGGGCATGGAGCCTGCTTAAGATTCTCTCTCCTTCTCCTTCTGCTCTTCCCCACCCCCCAAAAAAAAGGAAAAACGGGGAGATGTCTGGGTGGCTTAGTTGGTTAAGTACCTAACTCTTGGTTTCAGCATAGGTCATGATCTCAGGGTCATGAGAACAATCCCCACGTGGGGCTTCATGCTCAGTACAGAGTCTACTTGAGATTCTCTCTCACACACAGTCTGTCCCTCCCCCACACATGCATGTGCGTGTGTGTCCTCTCTCTCTCTCAAATAAATAAATAAATCTTCATTTTTTAAAAAGATTTTTTATTTTATTTGAGCAATAGAGAGAGTGAGAGAGAGAGAGAGCATGAGCAGGGGGAAGGGTAGAGGGAGAAGCAGGAGACTGGATCTACTGGGGACTGGATCCCAGACCCAGGAATTATGACCTGAGCCAAAAGCAGATGCTTAACTGACTGAGCCACCCAGGTGCCCAATAAATAAATTAAAAAAAAAAAAGACTCAGAAAAGTTGAAAGTTGAGCAATTTGCCCAAAGCCACACAGCAAGTAGTAAGTACAGGTTTTTTTGACTCAAAGTTTAACATTTTTTTTCCACTTCTATCATCCCTACCTTCTTGAAACTAGGTTCTGAAATTTGAAGACACATACTCAAATTGAGCCACTGAGTCAACTAATATTTCACCTAACATTTGTTGGATGCTTGCTGTGGATCCATCTGTGTTCCAGATTCTTTCATAATAATCACGTCAATCTTACTAGAACTCTGTGAGATACATAGTATTATCTCTGCTTTACAAATCAAGAAATGGCAGCCTAGAAATTAAACAGTTCACTCATACCATATCACCAGGAAGTAGCAGAATAAAATTTCAAATGTGTAATTTCTGGCTTAAGCAAGTACTTTTCTCATTAGCATTAGAATTTTAGTTTTTGCAAGAAAGAGCTCTCAGCAGCAGACAGCATGAACCTTGAACAAGGTTTGCCCCTAAATAGACCCATGATTTTCAACCCAGCTAATTATCTTTGTTGTGGGACACTTGTCAAACAAATCAGTGTGGGTTAGAATGCTTTTATATATGGTTGGAAACCATCTGGTGATATTAGCAAAACAAGCTATTTCAAAATAATGTCATGTGTGAACCAACAAGAGATCCATTCTTCCACTTCTTCTCAAGGGGCCTCCCAGCCTCCTCTGGAGCAATGAGTGTTAGGGCTCCCCTTACACTGACACAGAGAAATTTGTTTTAATAATGTCTGAGTTCTCTGAGGTAATGGTCTTCTGATCTCAACTAGTGTTTTTAAGGAAGAAAGAAATGTGCTAAATAGAACATCTGCATTTTTTTAAGTTCAGAAATACCTAGAAAATTGGCTATTGAAGCAACGAATTAGGATGCATGTTACCACAAGCCTCAGGAAAGTGATTTGAATGAAAATATTTACTTATATGGAGAATTTCAAAATGGCAGACATCTGCGATAAAATGAGAACAAGAGAGAGAACCAGAACAGATTTTCCTAGCTTGGTAATTTGTGTAAATCATGATGACATTATTTATGAGTGTTTATTGCACAATGGGCACTTTGCATGCGGTAACTAATTCCATTCTTATAAAAGCCCAATGAGGTAGTTTTTTAGTTCCATTTTACAGGTGAGAAAACTAAGGCCAGAAAGTGGCAAAAGCTGGAATTCAAACCCAAATCTAGCTCTGTTTTGAAAGTCAGTGTCCCTGCTACACCAACTCCGGGCAGAGGGCAAGAGCATGGAATCCATACTAAGTGAGTCTTTGGGTGTTGTTGAATAGACACCCAGATTATAAATTTGGGACAGCTTCACAATCTTCCAGAATGGGATCTTCCAAGTTGTCTTCATTGTTTCATCTGAAATGTAAATTCTCAAGAGCTCAATCACAGCCATGATCAAAAGAAGGCAATATGTTCCAAAGGTAATGAGCAGGCCTTTGCTTTGCTCATTTGGTGGGCAAGGTTGGTCACTGAGGAGTCTTTAAAAAAGTATGAAATGTTTCAGGAAAACCCTATAAGCAGTATAAGAGACACATCTCAGAGATCTCCGAGCTTACAAAATAAAACCTGACAAGCCCACATAAAGCCCTCTATGTACCTCACTCTGATTTCATTTCCTTCCCTCTCCTTCAGATATAACCACTGTTTTGAATTTAGTGCATGTCATTGTCATGAACTTCTCTATAGATTTACATGTTCGTATCCTTATAAAATATATTATTTAATTTTACATATTTTAAATTTTATGTAATGGACTTATTTATGTATCCTTGTGAAATTTCTGTTTTACTTCTCATTGTGTCCACAATATTCATCCATGTGAATGTGTTTAGCTCTAGCTTACCCATTTTCACTTATGAATAGTATTCCATCATATGAATATATCACAATTATTTAGACATTCTACAATTGGTATATTTCCCCACGTTTTGACTCTGACCAATAATGCTGCTAATTCTTCAATGTGTCTCATTATGTATATGTTAAGAGTTCTTCTGGAGATAATCTTCAAAATGAAGTTGTTAGACAATAGGTTTCCACGGGATGAGCACTGGGTGTTATTCTGTATGTTGGCAAATTGAACACCAATAAAAAATAAATTTATTATTAAAAAAATAAATAAATAAAAATAAAAGGCCTTCAAAAAATAATTTTAGTAAATACAACCAATTGTTCTAATTGGTTGTGCCAATTTATAAACCAGTAGTTTTATTTTTCTAAATTATCTCCAATACTTGCAATTGTTTCTTTTTACCTTCTGCTAATCTGAATGTTTAAAGAAGTATCTCAGGATTTTAAAATGCATGTATTTGATTATTAGTGAGGTTGAATGGCTTTTCATATGTTCAAAAGCCATTTGTTTCTCTGCTTGTTCATCTTTATGTCTATATTTCTATTGCATGACTTGTTTTTCCCTATTGATTTATAAGTCTTTTCTCTATATATAGATGTACCATTTTTTTTGGTCTATGTATACATTGCAGATAACTTCTGTGATTTATACTTGACCTTGGCATTGGTAATACCAAGCAGATGAAACCAATCACAATCTCACAATTTTTGTTGATACTATTTTTATTTTCCAAGAACTTTTAAATGAGTTCTCTATGAAGACTACTGTGATTTAAAAGCATCAATGTTGGAGATCCCTGGGTGGTGCAGCGGTTTGGCGCCTGCCTTTGGCCCAGGGCGCGATCCTGGAGACCCAGGATGGAATCCCACGTCGGGCTCCCGGTGCATGGAGCCTGCTTCTCTCCCTGCCTGTGTCTCTGCCTCTCTCTCTCTCTCTCTGTGACTATCATAAATAAATAAAAATTAAAAAGAAATAAAATAAAAGCATCAATGTCACTGGTACTTGTAGCAAAATTTTCTACAGAGACATTCCTTTTAGACACATTTGAACTTTCATGTAATTTTCCTTTAGGACAAAATAATCCTTATGTTATTAGTTCAGAAGTTTTTGCCTGTGAATAATTTTGCTCTAATTTTATGTGGCTGTTTTTTGTTTGTTTGTTTGTTTGTTTTTAATGCTTCAGAAGATGAGAAAAGAGTATTTCCTGCAAGGCAACTAATTTTAGTATCTTTTCTTCCCCCAGTGGACCCAGCTGAAAACTGGAAAAATACAGACTATGGTTGTGGAAAAGAGTTCTCTTCAAAGCAAAGATCACGATTACAGGTGTTCCTCTAATTTGGAATGTTCACAGATTGGTTCTTGGTTATCTAGTACCTCTACCTACTACTCCCATGTGAGTAATGTTTCCCTCATGTCAAGTTGGGAGGCAGTGTGTTTTAATGGTTAAGATTTAGAGAGAGGAAGGCTTGAATTGAGGTCAAAAATTTCATCAATTTCTTTTCTTTCTTTCTTTCTTTCTTTCTTTCTTTCTTTCTTTCTTTCTTTTCTTTCTTCTTTCTTTCTTTCTTTCTTTCTTTCTTTCTTTCTTTCTTTCTTTCTTTTTTTTTTACTTTATCACTTTCTAGATTGCTTTTGTCAGCAAATTATTTAAGATCTCTGAACCCCAGTTTCTGTGTCTCAAAGTGTGACAAATGCTACCTTTGTCCTGAGCCTTAGGAGATGAAATGAGATCATGTCAGTTTGGTACTTGTACGGACTAAACATTCAGTTAATGGTAGTCACTATTACATGGTCCTAAGAAACCCTCATTCAATTGAAAAAAAATGCTTTAAAAATGTTATAATTTGTCAGAGAAACATACTCCTTTCCCCTTCTTTAGAGGGTACTTTGAGGACTAAGACTTTCTG